>NC_081368.1:62706967-63016934 GCF_030684315.1 Stegostoma tigrinum
ACTAATGTGACTATTATAGTTACTTTCCGATTGAAGATTAGTAAGGGAAATAATCATGGTTACAAACTAAAAGATCAGTTCTTCTCACTACTTGCCTTCTGACCTACTTTTGCATCATCCATGTTACCCATGAATTTTTAGACACTTTAAAACTTTGGCTTTTGTTTCTTGACCTGTCAATGAAATGCTTATTCAGTGACTAGACTCCTGGTGATTTTAGTAATTCAAATCAAATCCAATCTCAATCTTCCTTTGTCTGGTCTACAAAGAACCACATGTTTTTTAATGTATTCTCAAAATTGAAGTTCTCCAGATTTGGAATCATTCTTGTGAACATTTTTTGTGCCTGTTCTAAGCTTTCCTCAAGTGGAGCACCAGTTTCCAGTTGAGGCTAAACCATTGTTTGGGCTCACTAGAACTTCTTTGCTTTTGTATTTAGTTACCACCAACAACTCTCCAAGTCTCCTTAGAAAGCACTTTCCAAACATAAGACACCCATCACCTACAAGGAGAAAGGCAGAGGATATATGGGAACACCACTATCTCCACGTCAACCTCACTCTAACTTAACAAACATCCATACAAGAGAAAAGCAGGTGTAGGCTGGTCAGCTCCTTAAATCTGTCCTGCCATTTCATAAGACCATGTCTGATCTGATTGTAACTTCTCATCCACATTATCACATATCCTGATACACTTTTACTCGTTGCTTACCAGGAATCTGTCCACCCACTCCTTAAACATATTGAAGTATTTTTATTCCAATGCCTTTTCAGCAAGAGAGTTCTAAAACCCTGAGAAGTAATTCAGCTTCATTTCTATTTTAAATGGGTAACGTCTTATTTTTAAACAATAAGATGAAAAATCATGCTCTGATCCTTCTGAAACTCCACTATTCACCAGCTGCAATCCCTACTCCATGAATTTTGCCAGTCTGCCAGCTCTCTATTCATGCCACCACCTTGCCCGTACCTCCTTGGGCTCTTATTTAGCAACCATCTTTGCAGCACCTTGTCAAAGGCCTTCTGGAAATCCAAACAGATCAAGCCCAGGACCTGAGCGGCAACTTTTTCATACAAATGATGGTTTGTTTGTGGAATGAAGTGCCAGAGAAGGTAGCAGCTGCAGGTACAATTATAATACTTAAAGACATTTGGACAGGTACATGAATAGGAAAGGTTGCGAGGGATCTGAGCCAAAAACTAGGGAAATGGGACTAGTTTAGTTTGGGAGACCTGGATAGCATGAATGAGTTGGACCAAAAGGACTTTTTCTATGCTGTACTGCTTCATGATTCTGCAATTGTCAGTTTGGTCTTATCAACATGAAATCAAAACTGAGAGAAGTGAACCCATCTTTGTCGTCTGATTTTACGTTAATTTACAGGGGCAGTTTTATTTTTCCTTTTTTTAAGCCTAATTATTTTCTCCACCCACTGTCGCTGGATCAAAACCTTGGAATTTCCTCTCCAATAACATTGTAGGTATTAGCTACCCAATCTATGGACCGTAGCAGTTCAAGACAGCAGCTCACCACCTCCTTTTCAAGTGCAATTAGCGGTGGGTAATAAACACCGGCCTAGAGCAACGCTCACATCCTCTGACAAAGTGCAGAAAGTCTATGAAGTCCAGGACACACTATTCCATAATGCTTTCTCAACTTGCCCTGGTATATCCAATAATTTATGTATATAAACTCTCAGGTCCCCCTGTCCCTGCACAATGTTTAGAATTCTACCCTACAGTCTCCCTTCCCTTATTCATCCAACTGAAATACATCACTTCACATTTCACCATGAAATTTTACCTTCCATGAGTCTAACCATTCCACCAGCCTATGTTCTCTTCAAGTGCAGCATCATCCTTCTCATACTTAATGTTTCTGAGTTTTGTTTCATGAGGAAATTTTGGAACTGTTTTACTCACCTAAGTCTCAGACATTAACACAGATCAAGAAAAGCAATTGTCCTAATACTAACCCCTTAGGAAACTCCACCCATTCACAACTACTGTTTTCTATCCCTTAGCCAACCTCTTGCTCATGCAATCTGTGCACATAGTATCCCATCAAAGTTAATGTTGTGGAGAAGGCTGTTGTATGACATTTCATTAAGTGCTTTATCAAAGTCCACGTACTCAAATCAATCCGTTTAAACTTAACAAAGAGTGTAAACATTTGAAATGCTCCAGTCCACTGACACACAATGAACCTCCACCCTTTCAGCACAGGACCAAAAGTCATGAGGTAAGTACATTGCAAGCTTTCAATTTCACTTAAACTAATCAATCATAAAGCAAGACTAAATAAAATCCAAAAGAACTGTGAACGCTGCAAATCAGGAACTAAAACAATGTTGCTGGAAAAGCTCAGCAGGTCTGCCAGCATCTATGAAGGAAAAAACAGTTAGCGTTTTGGGTCCAGTGACCTTTCCTCAGAACTGTTTGGAGGAAGGGTTACTGGACCCGAAACGCTAACTGATTTTTCCTTCACAGATGCTGCCAGACCTGCTCAGCTTTTCCAGCACCTTTGTTTTTGTTTCTGATAAAGCAAGACTAAATCTATTAATCAGTATATAATCCAAAGCCATTTTGACAATTTATCATATATTTAAAATCATGGCCCAACAGGAACAGTCGACAGATTACTAACAGTCATCACAATGTGGGGCAAGTTTGCAAGGACAAACATTGGGTACTTGTGATAAAGGAACAGCAATAATCTTGGGTGACTTCAATCAGCATATAAAATGAAGAAACCCATATGGGCAGCACTAGCCTGGATGAGGAGTTCATAAAATTTTGAGATGTTATCTTAAGATAACATGATTTTGAGCCAACCAGAGAGCAGGTTATACTAAACTTTGCATAGTGCAATGGGAGTGTTGATTAGTGACCAAAATAAAGGCTATCCAAAGTAACAATGGCCACAATACTGGTGAATTTTATATCCAGTTTGAAAGGGAACATATTGGGGCTAAGACTAGTATTTTAGACAGATAAAGTCAGATATCTATTTCAAGGCAAGATTAAATCTACTGAAAACATCTCCTATATTATCATGCATTTCTTTCATTGTGACTTATATGCAAAGAATCTAATTTAAAGATGTCACCAGATTCAAAAGTTACTATTTATATGCTTATAGAAAAAAGGGTTGTAAAAGGAATGGACAAAGTGGTTTTACACATGGAGATAGAGGGCATTCCAGACCTACTAAATGAATAGCTTGCATCTCTTTAGCCAGGAAAAAAGAATGTGTTGCCAAAGCCATAGTAACAAACAGGATGATCAATATCATATTGATATACTGAGTAGGCTGGCAGTGCTTAAAGTTGCCAAGTCAAAATGCAAAAATGAGATGTATTAAGGAATTCTGACGGAAGGAAGGGCAGAAATTCATTGTGCCAGTGACATGGTAGAACAAAGGAAGTGCTTCTGTTCAGTGAATATGAAATGTTAGATGTTAAATTTGAAAGTAGAACATCTATAATATGAAGTCCTGAGCAATGTGTAAATTGACATAGGTTGAACAAGACTCAAGAGGTGATACATGTCTCGAATACACGTGGGAGAATTGAGTTCCAGTATATGGGACACTGGTATCAGTACATGGGAGAGTTGAAAGTATCTTTGAGGCAGTGTATACCTAAACCATGTCTGGTATTTTGGCAAGCTGCATGACTAAAGTACAAGATAATAAAATGTGAGGCTGGATGAACACAGCAGGCCAAGCAGCATCTCAGGAGCACAAAAGCTGACGTTTCGGGCCTAGACCCATCAGAGATGAAGAAGGGTCTAGGCCCGAAACGTCAGCTTTTGTGCTCCTGAGATGCTGCTTGGCCTGCTGTGTTCATCCAGCCTCACATTTTATTATCTTGGAATTCTCCAGCATCTGCAGTTCCCATTATCTCTGACTAAAGTACAGAGAGGTTTAAAGGATATGCGCACACGTGTGGATGTGGTTATGGGTGTGTGCATGCGTGTGTGTGTGTATATAGGGTGGGGGGAAGTGAAGTATCAACATTGAGTAAATGCAAAATTTTAAGGAATATAGTTGAGGCATGACAGCAACATACTATTATGAAAAATGAAAGTCAGACCATGGCAAAAAAGGGTCAGAGAAAAGCTTAAGAATACACCAAAGCTGGATGCTACAGAGATAACAAAAGAAAACCAGAAGGTCTTACTGGGAAACAGCATTCAGATAAAGGAACTGAATTGGTAGCGTGCACTCGTTCAGGATGTGGTACTTGGTTGGGAGGAGATGAAGAACAGCAGGGGAAATAAGTCAGGGTGTGATCTACAGGCCTTGGAATGGGAATGATGTGCCAAGCAGTACTAGCAGAAACATTGGGTTGAGAAAGGGACATAAATAATTTTAATCTGCATATAAATTTGAAAAATAGTATTAACAATTGTTGCCTCTATGAGGAGCTCATGGAAAGCTTTTGAAATAATTGCAGCAACATATTTTGAAATTGACCAGACAGCAAGCTTACATGATTTGTTATTGTGTAATGTAACAGGATTAATGACTTCAGCCCTCAGAGTAAAAAGCTACCACTAGGCAGCAATGATCATAATACAATTGAATTTCACTTCCAGTTTGAAAGAAAGCAGCTTGGTCTAAGATTAGTATTTTAAATCTAAATAAGGGCACAATGTCAGCATGAAAGCTGAGTTAGCTGAAGTGAATTGGGATATCAGACTAGGAGATGGAGCAGTAGAGAAACAGTGGCAGCTATTTAAATGGATATTTCAAACTACACAGAATAAGTACATTCCCACTGGAAAGGAAAATCTATGGGAACGCACACCATTCATGGTTAACTAAAGAAGTAGGAAAAACAAAATGTCACAAAAAGGCATATGATTCCAAAACAGAGAGTGATAGATCAGGGAATAGTTATAACAAAAAAAAATGGCAGTGAATGGCTAAACAGTTAATCAGGAAGAAGAAACACAGACAGACCGCAATGTTAAAACATTCGGCAAGAGTTTCTATAAGTATCTAAAAAAGAAAGCAAGTAAAGTGAATTTTGGCCCACTATAGGAACGTGAACAAGTAATAATGCCTGTAAATCAGGATCTTAAAGGAAAGCGCAAATCAGTGAAAGCTTAATTCCTAAGGAAGCAGTACTAAGCAAACTGTAGCACTGGAACAACTCAAGTTAGTTGAGAAGAGTCTGCAAGGTTGTGAAAGGAATTTCGTGTTTGTTCATTTTATTAGAATTCTCTAAAGGACTTAGACGTAATGTGGATATACAGGAGCCCATTGATGCACTGTCATGGATTTCCACAAAGTGCCACATCAAACATTATTGTGTAAAGTAACAGGTTGTGGTGCACAGGGTAACAGACAAGCATGGATAGATGATTGCCTGGGTGGCAGAACACAGTACACACAATTGAGCTTCCTTCAGATTGGCAGAACGAGAGGAGTGGAGTCCCACAGTGTTTTGTACTGGGCCTTCAACTTTCTACATTTCATATCAATTAATTTAGATTGGAGGAAACAAAAGCAGGGTGGTTAAATTTGCAGATGGCACAGTTCGGCAGGAAAGTATGCTGTGAAGATGGTATAACATCATCAGTATTGGACTGCAATCTTAAATGGCTAGGAATCTGGTAGATGGAACATTTGAAAAAATGAAATTCTGCCATGTTGGCAGAATGAAAAAGCAGTACATTATTTAAATGGAGAATGACTGCAAAGCTCCAAAATCAGAGGGATCTAGATGCTCTCATGTATGAGTCACAAAAGGTTAGTATGCAGACAGTGACTAAGGCTAAGAGAATGTATTGATCAAAGAAGAGGTAATGCTTCAGTTACAGAAAACATTGGGGAGACCATGTCCAGAATACTGTATGCCCAGTGGTGTACAGAATTGCAAAGATTCACCACCAAAACTCAACATTGTTTCTTTCTCACCTGACCTTTTGAGTAGTATATACATTTTTGGCTTGTGCCTCAGTTGATAGCCAAGTCTCCCAAAGTTGGGCAGCTTCTAATCTGCTGCGATCTGTTTAAAACTGAGAACCATACTGCTTTCAATGGAGTGTTCAGGAGAGCTGTTCTGCAAGCACCAAAGACCAAGTGGACAAGGATATTTATCTTTCAAAACACAACAATAAATGGATTTTGATTCAAAGAACAGAATAAAGAACAGCATTGCATAGGAACAAGCCCTTCGACGCACCAAGGCAATGCTGATACATGATGTTATTCTAAAATATAGAACTTTTGCCTCTACACGGTCCATATTCCTCTGTTCTCTGCTGATTCATATCTGACAAGATGTCTCGAACTTTGTTGTATCTGCTTCCACGATTTTCTCTGGCAGTGCATTCAAGGTACTTACCACCTTGGGCAAAAAACCTTCCCTTTCATATGCCTTTTAAGCTTACCCAATTTACTTTAAACCTATGTCCCCTATTAATTAGCATTTCAAATGAACAAATGAAAAAGTACAGCACATGAACAGGCCCTTCAGCCCTCCAAGCCTGCACCAATCAATAGAAAAACAAACCAGTCGATTTTCAATCCATATCCCTCCACTGCCTCCCTATTCAAGAGGCACCTAGGTGGGGGTACATGAATGTTTTCAACATGCCCACTTCCACCACCTCCTCCGGTAGTGCATTCCATGCTACCATTCTGCATGAAAAACTTCCCTTGCACATCTGCCTTAAAGTTTCCCCCCCGCTGACCTTCAACTTGCGCCCCCTTTTAATTAAAACTTAAACCCTGGGAAAAAACCTCTGACTATCCACCCTATCTATGTCTCTTAATTTTGTAGACCTCTATCAGGTCTCCCCTCAGCCGCCGTCTTTGCAGTGAAAACAATCCTAGTCTTTTTAACCTTTCCTCATAGCCAAGGCCCTGGAGACCAGGCAACATCCTGGTGAACCTTCTCTGTACTCTCTCAAAAGCTTCCACATCCTTCTGATATGTGCAGTTTTGGCCACCGCACTAACACAATCCAGCCTAATAAGGGTTTTATACAGGATAATAAAATGTGAGGCTGGATGAACACAGCAGGCCAAGCAGCATCTCAGGAGCACAAAAGCTGACGTTTCGGGCCTAGACCCTTCATCAGAGAGGGGGATGGGGAGAGGAAACTGGAATAAATAGGGAGAGAGGGGGAGGCGGACCGAAGATGGAGAGTAAAGAAGATAGGTGGAGAGAGTATAGGTGGGGAGGTAGGGAGGGGATAGGTCAGTCCAGGGAAGACGGACAGGTCAAGGAGGTGGGATGAAGTGAGTAGGTAGATGGGGGTGCGGCTTGGGGTGGGAGGAAGGGATGGGTGAGAGGAAGAACCGGTTAGGGAGGCAGACACAGGTTGGACTGGTTTTGGGATGCAGTGGGTGGGGTGGGGGGGGAAAGAGGGCTGGGCTGGTTGTGTGGTGCAGTGGGGGGAGGGGACGAACTGGGCTGGTTGAGGGATGCAGTAGGGGAAGCGGAGATTTTGAAACTGGTGAAGTCCACATTGATACCATTAGGCTGCAGGGTTCCCAGGCGGAATATGAGTTGCTGTTCCTTCAACCTTCGGGTGGCATCATTGTGGCAGTGCAGGAGGCCCATGATGGACATGTCATCTAGAGAATGGGAGGGGGAATGGAAATTGTTTGCGACTGGGAGGTGCAGTTGTTTGTTGCGAACTGAGCGGAGGTGTTCTGCAAAGCAGTCCCCAAGCCTCCGCTTGGTTTCCCCAATGTAGAGGAAGCCGCACCGGGTAGAGTGGATGCAGTATACCACATTGGCAGATGTGCAGGTGAACCTCTGCTTAATGTGGAATGTCATCTTGGGGCCTGGGATAGGGGTGAGGGAGGAGGTGTGGGGGCAAGTGTAGCATTTCCTGCGGTTGCAGGGGAAGGTGCCGGGTGTGGTGGGGTTGGAGGGCAGTGTGGAGCGAACAAGGGAGTCACTGAGAGAGTGGTCTCTCCGGAAAGCAGACAGGGGTGGGGATGGAAAAATGTCTTGGGTGGTGGGGTCGGAAGGTAAATGGCGGAAGTGTCGGAGGATGATGCGTTGTATCCGGAGGTTGGTAGGGTGGTGTGTGAGAACGAGGGGGATCCTCTTAGGGCAGTTGTGGTGGGGGTGGGGTGTGAGGGATGTGTTGCGGGAAATACGGGAGACGCGGTCAAGGGCGTTCTCGGTCACTGTGGGGGGAAAGTTGCGGTCCTTAAAGAACTTGGACATCTGGGATGTGCGGGAGTGGAATGTCTTATCGTGGGAGCAGATGCGGCGGAGGCGGAGGAATTGGGAATAGGGGATGGAATTTTTGCAGGAGGGTGGGTGGGAGGAGGTGTATTCTAGGTAGCTGTGGGAGTCGGTGGGCTTGAAATGGACATCAGTTACAAGCTGGTTGCCTGAGATGGAGACTGAGAGGTCCAGGAAGGTGAGGGATGTGTTGGAGATGGCCCAGGTGAACTGAAGGTTGGGGTGGAAGGTGTTGGTGAAGTGGATGAACTGTTCGAGCTCCTCTGGGGAGCAAGAGGCGGCGCCGATACAGTCATCAATGTACCGGAGGAAGAGGTGGGGTTTGGGGCCTGTGTAGGTGCGGAAGAGGGACTGTTCCACGTAACCTACAAAGGGTGTTATACAGTTGCAACATGATTTGCTAACTCTTGCACTCCAAGCCCTGAGTGATGAAGGCAAGCATGCCATATGCCTTCTTAATCACCTTGGCCAGCTGTACTGGCACTTTCAGAGAACTATGGACCTACACACCCAGATCCATTTGAATGTTAGTGTTCCTAAGGGCTCTGCCATTTACAATATAATTCATACCTAAATTTGATCCTCCAAAATGCATCACGTCGCATTTGTCTGGATTAAATTCCATCTGCCACTTTTGTGCCCAAGTCGTCAATCTATCTATATCCTGTTGTATGCTTTCACGATCATTCGCACCATCAGAAACTCCACCAATGTTTGTGTCATCAGCAAACTTGCTTATCAGACAACCCACATTTTCCTCCAGATCATTTAAGGATGCTACAAACAACAAAGGACTTAAGACTGTCACCTGTAGAGCACCACTAGTTACCAGTCTCCATTCAGAAAAATATCTTTCCTACCACTACCCTCTGTCTTCTATGATCAAGCCAATTTCCTATCCATCTAGCCAGGCCACCCCAAACCCAATGTGATTTTAGTTTTTGTACTAATCTGCCATTTGGGACTTTATCAAATGTCTTACTAAAGTCCATACAACTACATCCTTAGCTATTCAAAAAATTCAAATCAGGTTGACAAGACCTGACCTTCCCCAGACAAAACCATGCTGCCTGTTGCTAACTAGTCTATTTTCCTCTAAATGCTCATATATCTTTCCCTCAGTATCTTCTCCAAGAGCTTCCCCACGACAGATGTCAAGCTCAGCAGCCCATAGTTTCCTGATTATCCCTGCATCCTTTCTTAAATAAGGGAACAATATTTGCTAATTTCCAGTGTTCTAGGACTTCACCTGGGGTCAATGAGGATGTGAAGATATCTGCCAATGCCCCAGCTATATCCTGCCATGCCTCTGAGCAACTGGGGTAGAACCCATTGGTCCTGGGGACTTCGCTATCTTAATGCAATTTAGGATTCCCAAAACTTTCTCTTTCAATGTGTTGACATTTTCTAGAGTTCTCACACACTCATCCCTGACCTCAATATTAGATATGTTCTTCTCCTCAGTGAAAACCGATACAAAGTACTCTTTCAAGATCTCCCCCCACTTCCCGTAACTCTAAGGTATAACTTGCCTCCTTTATCCTTGAGTGGGCCTACTCTTTCCCTTGCTATCCTCTTTCTCCTAACATGTGTATAAGCAGCCTTGGGAGTCTCCTTAACCCTGTTTGATAAAGATCTGGAAAAAAGACTGACTATTCATGCCCCCCCAAAATTCTGTAAACTTCTATCAGGGTGAAGTTGTCCAATGTTTGCCATTTTATTTGGCACATTTGACAAGGTGCTTTGTGCAAATTTTGTTCCTTAAATTCAGAACATTTGAGACTGACTGCACTGTTAAAATCTACCTGTTAGTCAAATAATAAACAGGTATTCTGAGACTAACTTCTGTTATGGTACATTTGCTCTAAAACCCTGTTGGAAAAGTACATTCCAGCTTCAGCAATAAGAAACCAGAAAGAACTTAAATCAATTGTTCCAGTCTTTCTTCTGGTATAAGTAGCTTATTTAGAGAAACAACCTTATTTAAAAGAAAGTCTAATTTACAAGAATTTGTTTGATTTCTGCATTACATGCTGCCATTCAAATTTGAACCTTTCAAAAGTATATTATAAAAACAATGATTAGGCAGCTCTACTGTAGGAGCTGAAAAAACAAGGTCACAGGCAAATTTTAATAAAAATTTCAGATTCCACACTATATTCAGTAAATTGGCACACCAGGGATACAGTCTGCCTCAATCAGGAATTTTGTGTTTTAGAAAAAAATGCAAACATCATTCCATTAAGCTCAAATACTAAGCCGTATAGCCTCAGCAACATTTTTTACAGCAGTCCATCACATTCAATAGTAGCAATAGCAATGTCTTCACCTCATGTTGGATGTTGAATTCATTAACATTAAAGCACTTTGATAAGAATAAAACAAAATAGAGTAATAATTATTACACTATTTAACTAAAAGCAATGTCACAAGAGACTTTACAGAGAAGTGCAAGAATAAATGGTATCAAGCCAGAAAAGGAGATACAGAAGCGGCCAACTGAAGCTCAGCTAATAAAAAGGATTTGACATTTCCCCAAAGAATGAAGTGGAGTTTAAAAAGCCAATTCCAAAAGACTTTTTCGCAGGTTATTCATTCATGAAGGAGAGCACACCTTAGCCCATTTTTTGGTTACATTCACTGATGTCAGTGCTTACCAACATAGGTAACTGAGAAACAAAACAGAAATTCTGAGCTGTGCGCTATGGGCTTCATTTAATCACAAACATTTGAGCTTAGAGTATCAACTACAACCTCAAGAAAATTTCTGTTAATCCACATTTATGATCACTGATTTGCACACCCATAATGAAACTGCACCGGCTCTTAAGCAGTGAAAATTTCTCAGCAAAAGTAGTTTGGCTAGTGTAGCAGGACTGCAAGTTGTTCTATATTTGTCCTATGCACATTTATAAATAGATATGGAACATTGACAGCAATACTTTAAATTACACAGTGTAGGATTTGATTTGTACAAGATTTTCAATTGAAACTTAATGCTTTATACAGTCACCCAATAAAGCCAGGTTTGTAGGGAAAATATCAGGTCCACAATGCAAAAAGCACATTACTGTAGACAGGTGAAATGTAATAATCCAATTTGTGTTCACCGCATTAACTTTTCATTTAACGTTTGAACTGAATACCACTTTGAGACCATGTGCAAAGTATCCCAAAGCCTGGGAAATGAGAACTGTCCAAACATTAGACATGTGTCTTTCCAGGTGTCGCTCAACATCTGCAGCATTTACATTGAATACAAAAGGACAGTATATATTATTTGCTTTGAATAGCTGTCCCGGGCCACACTTTTCATGATTCAACCCATTCATAGATTGGTGGATTCTTCACTTAAAATGTGAAATTTAAAACACAGATCAGTAATGTAGTGCAAGTTTTTAAGTGTTCGTTGACAGGTGATTCAAAATCTGGGGAAATCTGTAACGTGGCAGTGCTTCAGATTGAAGGGCGTAACTATACATATTTTAAAACTGGTGGTCAGGCATCAACTTCGGTATACAAAAAAAACTAGCAAATACAACCATACAAGACAATGAAAGCAACAATAGTTGCACAATTTCACTATCTACATTATGTATTTACACTTTCAAAAATAAATCAAAACCTAGTTTAAGCATTGATAGATAGACAGATAAAGAGAAAGAGAGAGAGAGAGAATTACAAGGTGCAGTCACATGACGTGACAATAGCCTTACCCACAGTAATCCTGTGAGGGAACAACCATATCTGCCAATAAGTATACCCCATGGATCAATTGCAATAGATAATAGCGGCATCCTCATCAATATAGTGCTGTGCTCAATGGTCAATTTATGACAGAATAAAAGTTCACATTCTTGTATTACAGCTATAAGCTACTTCACTTGTTTTTTGGCACTATGCAAAGGAAGAAAGAGATCCCTAACAACAAACTCCAATATTATCCAAACCAGATCAATCCAATTCATTTGGTTTCATAATACTATTTTTGTATTCTGGTAGAAAATAAAACACAGTTACAATTGTAAACTACTCAAAGAAAACACATTTACCTCACCAAATGTGTCACAGGTTCATTTGTCTTGTTGTCTCTGCCTCTAAATCTACAATGTTATAATAACTTCCACATGGTTCCACAACCCAGATTAAAATACTGCATTTGATTCAGCAAAAATATTCTTTTTTCTTTAAGCTTCACTCACCCGAGTGGTGCCTACGAATTTTGTAGACATTAACACTTACTTGTTTCTTTATTTTACAACTAGAACAAATTAAAGATGCAGCAAAGCACTGTACTGATAGTATTTGTGAACTGAAGTTATTGGAAATCTTTTACAGTGAAATTTCAGAAGCAGACCATGGTCCAGGTATAGAGAGAGCCAAATACACTCAATGCAAATTTGACAAATTGTTACCATGCCCCAATTTCTTTCTAAATTGATCCAACCATTAACTGAAAAGGCTACATAATTCTAATTCTAACTAAGATAATCTACCTTTTTATATCTTTCATGGGATGTGGGTGTTGCTGAAAGTTTGCTAGTATTCGTTGCGCTTCTGAATTCCCCTTGGATTTAATGACTTGATCTATTCATCTCAATCTGATGTTAACAATACAAGATTCAGATGTATTTTTAAGCTTGAAGTTGTATCAATTAAATTAAAGCATATAATGATCTTTAGCTTCTGTCTTATTGGAAAATGTTGGTAAGCCCTTAGAAAGTTTAGTTGAAAAATCGCATTTCCAAATGGATTACATGACTGAAGATTTTAAAATAGTGACTGCAGCTTACATTAGCTACATATTCTTTGAGCTACATTTAAAATCAAGAGCAAATTAAACCTCACCACAGTTGCATCAGTTCCGCTTAATGTCATCATTTTAAGTAACTGTATTCCACTTTTGCTGCAATGATTGTAAATGCTGCTTTAAAAGGCAGTCAAATGCATCATACTTTTTATGAAGATGGCCATTTTCATGTGCACACTGACTATATAAAACTCATGCACCCTCACAGCTAGTTCATCCTCTTCTACATCATCTTTGTGACCTTCCCCTGATCTGCAAAAGAAAAAAAGCAGAAAATTACAACAACCTCAGGATCTTCTCACGCCTTGGTGTCAGTCTCAGCAACGGTTTTCAAGTCATCGATGATGTGGAGTTCATGCCAGTAGATATGGCATGAACGTGACATTTTCCATTCACTAGTTGCAAGAAAGGTAGGTTAGGGAGCAGTCCAGACCTTCCTTCCTTACTTTTGTACATCTCACCAATGCATGTGACATTTAGTACTGTCCGCAAACTCTGGAGAACAACTGGCTGTCCAAAGTTTCTCAATCTATCTTGATGCTTCTGTGCCAATATGCACTCCACAGATGGATGAAAGTGTGTTGATGAGCCAACCTGCCACACATCATAGGCTCTTACTTCAAGCTTTTCTTACTTTGAGTTTTCAGTGTGAATTTTGAGAAACTGAATGCTGTGTTCGAGCTGTCTAGTTTTTTATGCCTTTTACAATTTTCATACAAAAATGGAGAATGATGGGGTGGGGGGAGTGAGAGATTTAAATTAGAGTTGCTTTGCTCTTAAGCCCAAAACTGCACGGGATTGTTTGATTTGCTGTTTCCCCATTTTACTTCCATCCCATGCTGATCTAAGCCAAAGGGGGTTCCCCTGGTTTCGGAGTATCAACTCTTGAAATAAAGCCCGTTGCACAAAAATCTTTCAGGTGAGATAAAAGATGGGGTTGATTATCAAAGTATTGAAAATGCAGGAGAATTGCTTTACTATGGCATCTACCCCCACTCACATCCCCACACACACATATATTCAGGAAATTTAGGAAGACAGAGCAGGAGAGGTGATGGATTAAAAATTAAAAGCTTTGGTGAACCTAATGGGATTAATATCAGTTCACCAGTTACAACTTTCTGGACATCAGTCTTCAATAGTAGTTTCCTTGGTGGGCTGGCTCCGGTCATTTTTCTTTATACTGCCAGCTTCTTCCAACAAACATCTTGGTGACAGAGACAGAATTCAAGGTAGGCTGCAAACTCAGCCCGGAGTCCAGTTCTCCCTCAGAGTCAAACAGCGACTGACTTTGCGTCCCAGAATTGTGCATTTAAGTCATTCAATAAGGTCCAATTTCAGTCAATGTGACCTGTGACGGGCTTTGCGGATGCTGATGGCCCATCTTTGTGGGCTAACTGGAAAGTCATCAACTTGACGTAGCTTTGCCTCTACATCGTAGTTTCCTTTGCAAAGTAGTGAAGTAACTGTGAAAGCATTAGCACCTGTTTTGATTTTGCAGTTCTGGATACTTCGGTTTATCCAGAGTTGGTTGGAGGTAGATTTCTGGTCTCCATCTATTTGTGTCAACTTTAGCTGGAATATCACGTTTCTAGAAATGTGATATGATCAGCATCGACCAATTCTGAGTCCATGTGGTTGTCCATTTTTTAAAAAGAAAACAGTGGTTAGACAAAACCATAGAATAATAATCAAGTTTTATTTAGGGTTTTCTTTCATGTCCTTAGGCCGTGACACAACTTCACCATAAGATGCAACTCTAACTTTGCCTGATGGGCTGCAGGACTGATGAGACAGCATTTAATCTTCTGGAAACAGTGAATACTGTCTGAAGAGATGCCTTTTTTTCCCCTTCAGCAGTAGCTGGGGGAGAACAGACCTGGGGATATTATAAATATAGATAACATAGCCAGAGGGATCTTTTCTCCCCCCTCTGCATAGACTGGGTATTCTGCCTATCCATTGCAGTTGCTTCCCTAAACCAAAGCTACAAAGACTGGAAATAAAGAAATAGTAACTGTGGATATTCAGAAATCAATCTTTCAAGTTTAATTCTAATGAAATTCAAAATAAGTAAGCAAGTGCGAATTTATCTATTTCAGACTGAAAAAAATAGAACAGGGTACTTTTGGGAAGACATGAACTTAATACAGATGTCCAAAAATACTTGGGTGGTTCTGGTGCACAGATCTTTAAAATGTCATGAACAGGTGTAGAAAATAATCAAAAGAACTAACACAACACTGGCCTTTATATCTAGTGGACTGGAGTACAAGGATGCAGAGGGTATGCTGTTGTTACATAAAAATCTGGTCAAACCCCACGAGAAGTACGCTGTGCAGATCTGTGCATTATACCTCAGGAAAAATATACTGGCCATGGAGGGAGTAAACGTAGGTAAAGGCCTGGACAGCAGGTGTTAGGTTTGAGGAAAGATTATACAAATTAGGCCTGTTTTCTCTAGAATTTAGAAGGTTAAGGTTTAGAAATCTTCAAGATATTAAACAGGAAAAGACAGGGTAAAGATAAACTAATTCCACTGGTTGGAAATTCTAGAACTAGGGAGCATTGTCTGAAAATTAGGGCCTGGCCATTCGGGAGTGGTCTCACTGAGGCTCTTTATAACTGAATTAAGTCATCCCTACTTCTGAATTCAATTATGCAATGAAGGTCAATATACCATTTGCCTTCCTAACTGCTTGCTGTACCCAGCTGTCTTTCACTGTGTGGTGTACTGGATACCCAGGTCCCTATGTACATCCACACTTCCCAATCCATCAGGGAAAAAGTACTCTTCCTTTCTGTTTTTCACACCAAAGTGTAAAACTTGAAATTTATCCACATTGTATTAGACCCTAAGACACAACAACAGCAATTGGGCCATGCAGCCCATCGAGTCTGCTCCACCATTCAATCATGGCTGATGAGTTTCTAAACCCCATTCTCCCGGCTTCTCCCTGTAACCCCTGGCTCACTAGACAATCAAGAAATCATCTCAGTCTTAAATATACTCGATGACCTGGCCTCCACGGCCTTCCGTGACAGTGAATTCCACAGACTCACCATTCTCTGGCTGAAGAAGTTTCTCCTTATCACCATTCTAAAAGGTCTTCCCTTTATTCTAAGGCTGTGCCCTCGGGTCCTCGTCTCTCCTATCGGTGGAAACATCTTCCCAACATCCACTCTGTCCAGGCCAAGCAGTATTCTGAGAGTTTCAATTAGCTCCCCTCATACCCTTCTAAATTTCATCGAGTATAGACCCAGAGTTCTCAAACATTCCTCATATGTTAAGCTTTTCATTCCTGGGACTGTTCTTATTAACCAGCTGTGCAGCCACTCCAGGGCCAATATATCTTTCCTAGGATATGGTGCCAAAACTGCACACAATACTCCAAATGTGGCCTGACCAGAGCCTTACAGAGCGTCAGAAGTACATCCTTGCTTTTATATTTAAGTCTACTCAAAATAAATGCCAAAGTTGCATTTGCCTTCTTAACTGCTGACTCAGCCTGCAAATTTATCCTGAGTGAATCCTGGACTATAACTCCCAAGTCTCTTTGCACTTCAGGCCTCTGCATTTTCTCCCCATTTAGAAAACAGTCCATGCTTTTCTTCTTACCAAAGTGCTTGACCTCACACTTTCTCACGTTGCACTCCATCTGCCACTTCTCTGCCCACTGTCCTAACCTGTCCAAATCCTCCTTCAGCCTCAGTACTACCCAACCCTCTACCTAGCTTTGCATCATCTGAAAACTTAGCCAGAATTCCTTCAGTTCCTTCGTCTATATCATCAATGTATAAAGTGAAAAGTTGTGGTCCCAACACTGGCCCTTGTGAAACACCACTTGTCACCAGCTGCCATCCTGAGATAGACCCTTTTAACCCCACTCTGCTTTCTGCCAGACAGCCAATCCTCTATCCATATTTAGCACCTAGCCTCCAACACCATGGGCCCTTATCTTACTCAACAGCCTCCTTTGTGGCACCTAGTCAAAGGCCTTCTTGAAGTCCAGGTAGAAAACATTCATTGGCTCTCCTTGATCTAAACTGCTCGTTACTTCTCCGAAGAATTCTAACAGATTTGACAGGCAAGACCTCCCATTGATAAAACCGTGCTGACGTATTTTACCATGCAATTCCAAGTATTCAGAAATCTCATTCTTCACAATGGCCTCTAAAATCTTACACATGACCAAGGTTAGACTAATCAGCCTATAATTTTCAGTCTTTTGCCTTGCTCCCTCTTTAAACAGGTGTGTCATATTAGTGATTTTCCTGTCCTCTGGGATCACCTCCGATTCTAGTGACTCCTGAAAGATCACCACTAACGCTTTAACTAGCACCTTATCTGCCGTGTCTTTGCCACGCACTCTACTTATCTACATCGCCTTGAGGCAACCTCCTTACATCTCCATCCCATCCAGTTTTGTAGCATTGGCAAATGTGAAAATGCGCATTTAGTTCCCTCATGCAGGTCATTTATACTTATCATAAATAACTGGAGCCCACAAGATCTGATCTTTGCGGTATTTCATTGTCTGCCGCTCAAAAAAATCCAATTATTCCCACTGTCAACTTCCCATCAACTAATTCTTGATCTATGCCAACATAATGCCCACTATCCCACATGCTTTAATTTGCTCATTAACATTTTAGAAAGGACTTTAGCAAAAGACTTCTGAAAAGGCTCAATTTGCTGAAATCAAGGACCGTGCAGTATACTCCAGGGAGATGTTGCGCATACACTAGTGAATGAGATTTGTTCAAGTATTTTAATCATGCACCTATTTTCTGCACAATTTCACTGGATATTGGACTCCAGGAGAAGGGTGAGATTGAACTGCAAGGAAGGGAGATGGAGAAATCAGGGAAGGACAGAATGGGAGAAACCAATTCAAGTCTTCCACTCTGCCCTCCGCACTAAAAATTGGTCTGTCCTCTACACCCCCACCACCACGACCTCACGCATCTAGTCTTTTCCCCCTCCATGTCTGAGTGCCAACACCACCTCGCCACCCAACATGTGAAGCCCTGGAGGGATTTTTTTTTCTACTGCTGGACCCCCTTTCAATTTTGTAACTGTTCTCCACTCCTGAACAATGCATACTTTGCGTGGGACACAACAATGTAAGGAACACGGGACTATGCGCATGCACAATTCTGAGTGAGTATGTGGGTACAGTTTAAGCAAATACTGTCTTCTGAAAATCCAATGTACCACACCCACCGGTTCTTCTTTGTCCAATCTTTGAGTTACATCCTCAAAATACTCCAGTAGATTTGTTAGGCATGATTAACATTTAAAAATCTAAATAAATAAAGGTACATCAGTATGCACAAAACTCATTCACTCTAAAGGCAGGCTTCAAAAATATTTTTGATGTAATTATTTATGTAGCCATGGTGATTTCAAGTCAATTAACTTCAGACACAGAAAACCCACTGGTGACCATCTCAAAAACAAGAAACACACTCTCAAAAATAACCCTACAAATTATACATGTAAATTGCATTTATATCACAATATAAATCAAAAGCAATAACCTGCACTGAAGCCAACAAATACAGCAATCTGATTATCCAAGACCTCAGTCAATCTCTGCAGGTAAGCTAGGAATCTGTATGCATTAGCCTGAAAACACGGGATTTGAAGGTCCAATTCCATTTACCATTAGTGAACTTGAAAATATTTGCTGCTATTCCAGAGTCATATCAACATAGAAACAGACACTACAGTTCAACTTGTCCATGATGACCAAGTTTCCCAAACTAAACTAGTCCCACTTGCCAGCATTTGGCCCATCTCCCCAGAAACTTTTCTTATTCATGTGCTTATCCAAATGTCTTTTGAATGTTATAAATGTACCTGCATCCACCACTTCCTCTGGCAGTTCGTTCCACATACAAACTACATTCTGTGTGAAAAGGTTGCCCCCAGATCCCTTTTAAATTTGTCTCTTCTGAACAAAAATATGCCCCGTAGTTTTAAAACCCAATCCCAAGGAAGAGATCTTTGCTATTCACCCTTGTTATGCCCCTCATGATTTTATAAACCTATACAAGGTCACCCCTCAACCTCATACACTCCAGTGAAAAAAAGTCCCAGCCTATCTTTATAACTCAAACCCTCCACTCTGAGTAACATTGTAGTAAATCTTTTTCAAACCCTCTTCAATTAAATTAATATCCTTTACATATAGCAAGGCAACCAGAAATGCACACAATATTTCAAAAGTAGCCTCAATGTTCTGTACAACCTCAACATGACATCCTAATCATATGCTTAACGGTTTGTGCAATGAAGGCAAGCGTTCTAAACACCTTTTTTAACCACCCTATCTACTTACAACCTTCAAAGAACTATGTACCTGAACCACTAAATCTCTCTGCTCAACACTACCCAGGACCTTGTCATTAACAGTACAAGTCCTGCCCTTGTTTGCTTTATCAAAATGCAGTACCTCACATTTATCCAAACTAAACTCCATCCGCCACTCCTCAGCCTGGTGGCCTAATTGATTCAGACCCCTTTGTAATTTTAGATAACCTTCTTTACTGTCCACTACACCACCAATTTTGGCGTCATCCGCAACCTTACTAACTATGCCTCTTAAGTTCTCATCCAAATCATTGATATAAGTGACAAATAAAAGTTGGCCAGCATCGATCCCTGTGGAACACCACCGGTCACAGGCCCCTAGTGAGAAAAATAACCCTCTAAACATCACCCTATCTCCTACCGTTAAGCCATTTTGTATCTAATTGGCAAGCTGTCCCTGAATCCTATGTGATCCAACTGTACAAATTGGTTTACCATGCAGAACCTTGACAAAGGCTTCCCTAAAGTCCATGTTGACAATGTCTACTGCCCTGACCTCAATGTTTTTGGTTATGTCCTCAAAAAACAGCACTAAGTTTGAGAAACATGATTTCCCACACACAAAGCTGTGCTGACTACCCTGATCAGTCCTTGCCTTTCCAAATGCATATAAATTCTATCCCTCTGAAATCCCTCCAACAACTTACCTACCACTGACGCCAGACTCTCAGAGTTCTCCTTACAGCCTTTCTTAAATAAAAGCCCAACATTAGCCACCCTCCAGCATCTCATCTGTGGCCGTAGACGATACAAACATTAAGCTAGGGGCCCCACAATTTCTTCTCTGACTTCTAACAACATCCTGGGATACACTTGATCAGTTTCCAGAGACTTATTCACCTTCACATTTTTTTTAAAGATGTCCAGCCCTTCCTCCTCTGTAATGTGGATTATGTCCTTGAGTTCCCTAGCCTTTACTTCCTACCCCATAGCAAAAACTATTGCTAAATATTCTTTTAATATCTCTCCCATCTTCTGTGATTCCACAGATAGATAAATTAATTGTATAAAACTGACGAAAACTAATGGTTACTGGCATTTCTTTCAATCAGATGGTTTCTCTATATACCAGATGTTATGAAGAAGCTTTGAGGTCTACAGGTCAAGGCTACATGGTACAAGTAGGTTCCATAGTATCAAAACAAAAGTCAGATTGTGAACAAGTTAAGCTTGTTTAAAATAAGCAAATAAAATTCTCAACTTTATTTTCTGGCTATTGGATCTCCCCCATTGTTAATAATCAATAGATAAGGAGATAGAAAAAACAAAATACCGCAAACATTGAGGTTCTTAAAAAGAAATGACAAGAAACGCTGAGCAGGTCTGGCAAAACCTTTGCAGGAACAGGTCAATCAACTAATGCTGCAGGTTAAAGACTCTTCCTCAAACCTGGCAGCAAAAGGAACGGTTTCACAATGAGAGAATGGTGATATTAAATGGAATGCTTGGGCTGCTGTACTAGAAAGAAGCAGTAAGCTCAATATCACTTTGTTTGCCAACAGATTAAAATATAGAGAGGATCATTCAAGTAGAAATCTGGACTTTTCAACTGAATGAGAACATCAGAAGATTCATGGATGTGGATGCCAAAGGAATTGTTTAAGGAGAATTTTTCGGTGGATAGTAATTAAGTAACATTAAGCTCACCATGCAAGTCCAACAGGAATAAACAAAAGGAGTGAAGGCTCACTGCATCAACAGCAAGATTGATCAGGTTAATTTTTCTTCCTCCCATCACTTCAATCTAATGGACAGAAAGATGAAATAAAGACTTCACAATTCTACATTTCCTTCTGACTGTATACCAAAAAATATTCCCTAATAGAAGGTGTTTAACAACTTATTAAAATAGCTTCCTCTAGTTTGGGGTTAATAGTTTCTGTCAAATAAAAGTTCATTTGGATAAGTTAAGAGGCCCCTTTTTACTGCATATTTTCAGCACAACTCCCACATCTGCGCCAACACATTCTTGGATGAGTTACAAAGCAACTGGCTGATATACTTCAACTGCTGACTTACTTATGCTTGAGCAAGAATGGAAAATAACTGAATCAACTCAAAATAAGGTGGTCCCAAATTATCAATCTTGTAGCTAGTTCTTCAGTTGCTTCACTACGTTCAACACCAAGATGCCAAGTCACTGCTTTTGCTTCCTCTTCCTTTCCCCCTTGACAACAATATAAGGTTTAAATGATAGCATTGAAAAGGTAGCAAATGTAATCCTACTAGTTAAGGGAAGGGGGGGGGGGTGGAAAGAGTGTCGAACCGCAGGTGTTACTTTGACACTGGTTTGTGAGAAATATTAGAATTTATTACAAAGGATGGGATAACTGGACACTTAGAAAAGAATGGCAACATTAGGCAAAGTTAACATGGATTTAGGGGAGGGAAATCACATTTTACAAACTTGGAGTTTTTGAGGGTGTTACTTGTACCATAGACAAAGAAGAACTATTGGATACAATCTGCTGGATTTTCAGATTGCATTTAATAAAGTCACATACGATAGGCTTGAAGATGTTATTAGGCCACATGAATGCTTCTCCAAGCTGAAGACTCTAAAATCAAGGGACATAATCTCAGAATAAGTGGTTCGCCATTTAAGATTGGGGAATTTCCTCAGTTAGGTGTTGATGAATCTTTGGAATTCTCTATCCCAGAGAGCCTTGGAAACTTAGTCATGGAATATGTTCAAGACAAAAACTTATAGGTTTCTGGAGACAGACATTAAAAGGATATAGATATCATGTAAGAAAGTGAAACTGAGGGAGAAGATCAGTCATGATCTAACAGAATGGTAGGGGGTACTCAATGAGTTATTCCTGTTTCCATGTTCTTACATTCCTGAGATAAGTCAATGTTGTGCAAATGGACTCTTCGACAAAAAGAAATAAAATGCTGCATATTAGATTGATTGGCATAACTGATTTCTATAAAATAAAAGGGGCAACAATGACACGGATACACAATTGATTAAGGGATAGAAAATGTGTATGTGGTGAATGACTGTTGTGTAGACCAGACAGAGATATGCAATAGAGTTCTCAGGGTTTCAGCATTAGACCATAAGATCACAAGATATAGCAGCAAAATTAGTCCATTCAATCCATCGAGTCTGCCCTGCCATTCCATCATGGCTGACGTGTTTCTCAACCCTATTCTACTGCCTTTTCCCCATAATCTTCAATCATCTTACTAACAGCATCTCTCTCTTTGTCTTAAATACAGTTAATATCCTGGCCTTCACACCTTTTTGCAGCAATGGTTTTCACAGACTCAGCACTCTCTAGCTCAATTTCCTCCTCAGTATCAATACAGTGCTTTTTGTGGTATAAAGTAATGATTTTGGATACAGGGCACAATTTCAATATTGCAAGATGGCAATAAACTTGTAAGTATGGTAACAATGAGGAGGCTTTTGAAATGCATGGTCAGATGACAAAATCAATTTATGCAGGTAGGAATTAGGTGATAAATTCTCATAGGAAGAATAGAGAGAAAAAATGTGTACTAAGTTCCAACAATTTTATAAAGGCTACAAGAGAGAGACCTAAGGTGTGTGCACACAAACCTCTGATGACGAGAGGTCATATTAAAATGCAAAAGGAACCCTAGGTTTATAAATAGAGACACAGTCCTAAAGCTAGGAAGGTATGCTGAACCTGAATTTAAAAAAAGTCTAATTTGACTCACCAGCTAGTGTATTAGGCCTAATTCTGAGCACCGCACTTTAGGAAGGAGCCAAGATCTACCAGCATGGTTTCAGGATTGAAGAACTTCAATTTCATGAATAGACTGGAAAGGCTGGGGTTTGCCTCAGAGCAGAAGAGATTTGATAAAGCACTTAACATTTTGAAGGGCTTAGAAAGTGTTTTCAATGTCTCAAGATTAAATAAGCAGAGCACACAAATGAGGAGAATTCCTGGCAAGAGTGTCATGGTTTAGAATGAGGAGAGACCTTTTTCAAGTTAATAAGCGATCAGGATGAAGAATGCCTAGTTCTGATGGGGTGGTAGGGAGAGATTCAGTAGTAGTGTATAAACAGGCCTTGGACAAATGTTTGGAAGTGAATAACATCAAAAGTATGGAACAGGCTTATTGGCTGCTCTAATGAAAGGGCTAGCACAGACCTGGTGGAAGAAACAGCCTCTTTCTGAGCTGTGCAATTCTTTGATTCTGTGGGTTGAAGCAGTTCTAACTATTGACGGGGTTCTACAACTGGCCTCGACATCCCTAGAGTATGGTTAGTGCAGAAAAAAACTTCCTGATCACCATATATAGTCAATATTGGTAAGGGCACAGTAGTGACAATTAGGCAAAGGCTGGACTGTATTTGCATCAACAAATAGTATGACAGCCCTCAATATTTAGATTAACATGAAGACCCTAGTTTTTCAAATGTTCATATAATTAGATCGGCAATAAGTTTGTTTCTTCTGAAAATGTGAATGTGGTCTATCTATTGATTCTGAGGCAAGTCACTAAACAATGATTCTTTAAATTATCATTATGGTTCAGAAAGCCTACATTGTTTTTGAAAGCATTTCAGTTTTTAAGCTGTGCACATCCATTCACATCCGAGGTCAGAATCCCAAAACATCAGTAGAGAGCAGCAAAATTGTACTTCAAAGCAACCAGCTGGTCTCTGCCAGACACTCATTTTAATTCAAATGAGTTAGAAAGCAAACATTTGACGACAATTCTCCTTACAGCAAAGAGAAAGAAAATTCCAACTTATGACTGACAAAGTCACTGCCGCATCACAAATTTCAAAGAATTGAATTTAAAGACAGGAACTGAATCAGTCAGGTTCTGCCAAAGTGATGAAAAATACGTACAGGAACTAAATGGCGCAGGTGAGCTCAGGCACAAGCACATTTGCTATAGAAGTTGTTTCACATGAAGGTGCCACAAAAGCTTTGCATGCTTATCAAACCTGATATACATTTATGAAGGTATGTTATCTTTTATATATTTTCTCTGATTTTGTTAACTCACATTTACCAAAGTGGTGACTTCAGTTGGGGTAAGTTATGGTTTGGTGCTCATGAGGTCTTCTTTGGATGATCAGACTGAACAGCAAATATTGAGAAGGTATTCTAGCATCGAAACAATTAAACTTAGGTCCTTAAACGATTTCTTTATTTGTATCCTGATCAGACAATGCACCTGAAAAACATTCCATTGACAAGAAATAAAAACATACTGCCGAAATTTTTTTGCACTCCAGGACAGAAATCACAAATACACAATTTAACAGGAATGAAAATTTACACTGTCTGAGAAGGGGACGTTGATTAGTTAGCAAGTATACTATGGTTGGTTGAGACACTGCAATGGAGAATGCACAAGGCAGTTAACTTCCAAGATTTGCTTAAATTCAAAGGCAGTCCTAATTAGTCAAGGCATTTCTGGCAATTGATTAATCCAGGCTTTCTTTGGAGAATGCACCAAGGAATCAATGGCCTTTTTAAGCCAAGCAAAATCTTAGGCGACAATGTGTGAACAGCTGTTTTCAAAAGGACACAACCTTGCATATGAATATATGCAGTTTCTAGACCATGCAAAAGAGGTATATTGCAAACCAGGAATCAAACTACCAGGGCTTAGTGTCAAATCAGTCTTTTAAAATTATTGCAAGTAACCAGGGCACTTTTTTCAACCAAAATAAATTGCCAAGAAGAGGCACACTAAATCAATTGGATCTTCTCCCATTTTAATGAAACTTTGCATGCATTGTGTTTGAAGCAAAGGGAAATGGAACAATTCTTAACCATGAAACCAAGTTACCTCCCAAACAGATATCTACTCAAGTGTTTTTGCCACAAACTCAGAAGAAACACATTGACTAGTTATATATTATCAAGCAATCTAACCAACATGACTCACGTTATTATTTAAAGTGCTTCACTTGAATAGACCAGATGAACATTGATGGAAGGATTGAAATCAATGCCAATGTTACATTAACTTTACATGTGTAAAATTGCAGAAGACACTGGAGAATCAACTGTGTGCAGCCTGGAGATCATGGATTGCTATCTATCAGTGAGTGATCTGTTTGTCTATCATTTCAAAAATTAGTAGATGTGAAAAGTTCAATACAAGCTGAGGAAAATGAGGCATGTTGAAATCAACACCATTATAATCATCTTCAGTAGACGATACAGTGTGATTAAAGCAGACTTACTCTATAATCATTGTGCAACATTTATCTAATAGCATAATGTTACAAAATGCATAATTTACAATGAAGCAATCGGAGTTAATGAGTATTTCTATCAAGGATAGATCAAGTTCTCTCATGTAACTAGGTTCAAAATTCCTTCAGGACTGTTCTAGTAAATCATCAGTACGCATTAACATGAAAAAATTAAAAAAGCTTTTTGTAGATTGGGCACTGATGTTAATTTATATTCAATATCTGCTTGTTAAATCAAGATGCGGAAATGCACATGTGGAGCTAAATGTCTACTGCACCACTTAACTCTATTGTTGCTTTATCAACCACCAAGGAAGGGCATGTTAATCAACAATTCTGTGCTTCTTGAGGATATGCCTCAAAAACACATTTAGTTGTATTGGTATATGTATGAGTTATTACGGAAACATAAATTCAAAATCTCTACTTAGGTACATCAACTAATTTAGTTGTTCTCCAAAGCCTATAAAAAGTGTTCTGTTTACATTTCTGGTTTGATTTGCTTTACCACGAAGGAAGTTGGACTTTAAAACATCTGTTCCCTCCCATTATATTTGCTACACAGAGATGATCTATGCCAGTGACATCTGTATGCCATAAATCATTAAATAAAGATGGAGAACGTTTTTAAAAAGTACCTTAGCCATTTGTTCTTAAAATTGATCAATTTGATCACAATTTCAACAGCCAGAATACAAATGCACAAACTGTTGTTGAACAAAAGTTATGATTTTCATAACATCTATGACTACTTTATTCTTTTAGCAGACAAACATTAATTTTGATACGCTCGTATTCTATTAACTCAAGCAAAACTAACTGAAGGACTCATCATCTAAAAGCTGTGCTTCAATGCAGCATACAAAGACTAAAAAGGGGTGGTACACTTCAGCATTTTTTTGACTTCATTAAAAGAGATAGGTAATGGGAACTGCAAAAATGATAGCACTATATCTCAACACTAAAATATTGCATCTGTCTGTAAAAAGACCATTCTCCAATGGTGAGAGAGGTGCTGTGCGCAGGCAACTGACCTCCTGCTGTACATGCAACATTGCTGGATACAACAGGAGAAAACGATTTGACAATCAAACAGCGAGCTATCACTGCATAAAAACAAGTGCAAATTATTTGAATCAAACAAGGCCACAAATGTAAACTGTTAAACATTCAATTTTTGGACTTTTCTTTTAAAATGCCATTGTCTGGTACTGCAATTTGTGTTTAACCAAAGGGTGGGTAGAAGGAAGAGTCAAAAGGAGATTAAATCTTTGTTTCCAATAATTCCTATCACAGACCTGCTGTCTGCAGAACTAAAAGATAAATTGTAAAAAGCAAGCAAACGCAAACAGCTTTCACATAAACAGTGTAAGATAATGCTACAACAGAACACCAATATGGACCACAAAATCAAGTGGTCAATGTGGGTAACGCTTGAGTGGTGAATTTGTGTGTTCTGTAAAAATTAAGCTCTCTTGCAGAGAAGAATTCAGGGGATTACATAGATATATGAGAACGTGCATTATTGCGGTGTTAGCCAAGACGACTATCATTTTTGAAACCATGAACATTAAAGCTTCCTTAAAAAATTAATTCTTTGTCTGAGAAACTTGAAACATTTATTTTCAAGAGAGCTGGCACAGGTCATGGCAATTTGCACCTCTACCGTAACTTTAATCTAGTAAAGTATCACAAAATATTTCAGAGGGGTTACCGGGCACTAAGAAAATGTTAGGAAAATGGAGCAGTTTATGAACAAATTTCCCAGTTTTAGGGCCAGAATTAGTGAGGTGTAAGGGTGAAGACCCTAGAACATTGAGGATCAGAGTTGGAATGCAGGGCTGCAGTAGAAGGCACTATATGATTTGTGAAAAAAGGTGAAGTGAATGATAGAAAAAAAAACTTACTGCAGGATGAAATGCAGATAGTAGAGTGCTTGATGAAGAGGAATTTGTAGAACATGGATTTTGAGAGGTTAGCTAGGAGTGTTTGGAAAGTCAACAAATGATATAAACACACAGATGAGAGCTTGAGTGGTAGTAAGTGAAATAGGTATGAAGAAAATGGTAATTGGGGGTCTAGGCAATGGCATACATATTGGATTTGAAGAAGAGTGAAAGAGAGATTGGGACACTGAGGTTGCCTATTGCCAGATTCAGTCTCATCTGAGAATGGGATCCAAATGAAGGATAGAGACTTTGCTCTTTAATTAGTGTTTGATCTCAGAACCGAAGCACAACCATGGAGTTGAGCTTGGTAGGAGACAATTAAAGTTGGGTACAGACTACCTAGGCAAGTTGATCCCATATTTGAGGAAACCTTGATAATGCTTCAAGCTATAACATTTTAATTTATGACATTTATATATAATTAGAGCAAATGTAAAATTTCAGCATTAGATGTTAATGAAATTGTCACGTATATTCAATTTAAATAACGTGTACTGTCACATGTATAGGTGTCATTCACATTAATTTAAAATGAAATAAAAAATACAGAAAGATTATTTAAATACAGAATTCAACTCTCCTTCTCCACTGCTACAGTTCCGCTCCAGGCTTCACCAGCCCATGCCTCCGCCAAAGTCCCACTCCAGCTAAAATAGCCCATGCATGCTCCCACCAGAGACCCACTCCACATGGAAGTGAGTGTCCCACTCCAGGTTTCACAGGCCAGCCGACTCTTTAGCTACGCTGCCTCTGAAGACACCACCATTGTTCTGGAACTCATCAAGGCCGCCTTCTTAATATCTGATTCCATGAAGATAAGGCCTTAACGAACAGTCTTAGCAATGTCATAGATAGAGTCACACAGCACTGAAATAGACCCTTCAGTGCAAACATCTGTGCAGAACTAAATGCATTTTAAAAGATAAAATAAATCTATCACAAACGTATCTCATAATTGCTAAAGATTTCAAAGAAAGATGGCCAGCCAATTCCTCCACAATACTGCAGGTCACCAACGCTTTCAAATTAACTTATGGTCCAACATATCAATACAAGCAAGTTTATACTGAAGTTCAAAGGAGGAATCAAAAGAAAAGTTCACTAACGGCTTAAAGTCTGTTCAAATATTGCAATTTAGATGGAAAAACTTAGTAACACAAATGCTTTTTCAGTGGAAAACAAGTTATTTGATCTGGTGCGTTGGTATGACATCCAGAGAAATAATACAGGTGATGCCAGTTTTGGCATTTGACCAGTCTTATTTCAGCATTACACCTTCAGGCTGCAGTGGTAGCAGTAGGTCAGTGTGAAACCAAGATTACTATCTTCAAATATTCAAGGGCTTTAAAAGATTGCAAACATGAGCAGAGCTTTTGAAAAAGATTGAAACACTATTGAGCACAGCGAGTTTTGAGAAGAGTTGTAGCTCAGGTTGAGGTTCTGGATGTAAGTTTGCTTGCTGAGCTGGAAGGTTCGTTTTTCAGACGTTTCGTCACCATTCTAGGTAACATCATCAGCGAGCCTCCAGTGAAGCGCTGGTGTTACGTTATATTAAATAGAAAGCGGGACATAACACCAGCGCTTCATTGGAGGCTCGCTGATGATGTTACCTAGAATGGTGACAAAACGTCTGAAAATGAACCTTCCAGCTCAGCGAGCAAACTCACATCCAGAACGGCTGAACACAAATCAAGCACTGTATTGCAAAATGTATGCTATATGTTTTAACCTGAAAAATTCAAGTCAGGCAAAGCATTTTTCAGTTTTTCACAGGTAATATATATGAACTTTTCAGTGCAAAGTAATAGCAATAGACAAAGCAGCTAAGTTCAATCACTTTAGCACAAAAAAGCAGACACTCTAACGTGGAAGAATCAAGCCACAATGTGGTAATGTTGCAGTTAGCACATTAGACAGTTTAAACTCAAAGCCAGACATAGCAAATTATGATACCTGAATTCACTAAATTTTATGATGTCAGGCATCACTAGAAAAAGTGCCCATTAAAGTGGTTTAAAACCTAAATATACATAGTTGAGCAGTTCTTCAAAACCAACTGTACATCCACCATATTCTGAACAAAGTGCGGACAGGTAATAGAGTCTAACCTACAAGGGAAAGAATATCAAGGTGGGTGTTAGTGAGGACTGGGCTGAGGCAGTGACAGTAATGATTCAGAACCATCATGGTGAAAAGGCAACAGAAGCAGGTAGAAGCTTAAGAGGCCTGTGCAATGGCGTAGAAAATATGCCTGTAGTGGCAAGCTGATTTAGAGATCTCCAATTTGTACAACTGAGTTATACTTATCCTGAGACCAAGGCTCTGCTTGCTTGACCTTATTCCAATTACCAAACTTTTCCATTTCCCACCCGTGATTCTAAGATTTACGCAGAGTCTAATGGTGGAAGATGAATCAACCAAACACGTTTGCTTACGTGTTTCTCAAGGAATACTGCAGCCTGACTGGAATAGATAAAAATGAAAATCTCTAGTAAAATTCAATCAGACCTCAGGTAACACAAATTTTCTTATCTTTCCCCTTCACACATCAGATAGGAAATGTCTTTAATAATAAATGGGTTGTTGCATATTGCTGTTTTAAGCCCTTTATTATATTATCACTCTTGGCCCACCCCAGCGTTTAGTGAATAACATAATCCTTTAACTCTCCTTTTAGATTTATTTCCGTGATACTCATCTTTCACGTTTTCATCTAAATTCCCCAGTTTAGGGAGACATTTCTTGCAATGGTCACGATCTCCATCCTCAAAATTATACCAGCAAAGCTCAAGTACCCATGTTTCTCTCTATCATTTTCATCCAGTCTCAACAACAATGAATAGTTTCCATTTGCAAACTGATGCCATTTTCTTTATCCAATGCAAAAATCTGCTGCTTAGAGCATATCACAAAAGGTGTTTGTGCTTGTCCACTGGCCTTTCTGATCTGGATCAGCTTCCGCTTGCACAATGCATCAAAATAAAAACATTCATCCCAGGTTTACTTAATTGTCACACTCATTTCTTCCTTTCTCCTCCTTCAAGCCTCAAATGCACATAACCCATCCAGATATCCAAACTGTTCTAACAAAAGGAAAAAATAAAGAAAAAACTTATACAGTAAATGGTAGAGCCTGGGTAGTGTCGTCAAACAAAAAGACCGAGCGAGTTCAGCTGCATAATTCCTTGAAAGTCATCACAGGTAGGCAGGATTGTTCGAAAGGCATTTAGCACTCTTGCCTTCATTACTCAGACTATTGAGGTATAGAAGTTGGGATATCGTGTTGAGGTTGTTCAGGACATTGGTGAGGCCACTTTTGGATTACTGTATACGTTCTGGTTACCTTGCTATAGGAAGGGCATTATCTAATTGGAGTTGAGTTATATGGATAAGCCAGGACTTTTTCCCCCATAGAAGCATTGGAGGTTGAGGGGTGACTTTACGAGCTGCAAATAGCAAAGCTCTAGGGTGGGGTAGTTCAAAACCAGGGGGCATATTTTTCAGGAGAGGAAAAAGATTTAAAAGGGAGCTGAGGGGCAAATTTTTACACAGAGGGTGGCTCATACATGGAATGAGCTGCCAGAGGGAGTGGTAAATGCAGGTATAGTTACAACGTTTAAAAGACATTTGGATTGATACACAATTAGGAAAGGTTTAGAGGAATGTGGGTCAAACTCAGGCAAGTGGGACTAGTTTATTTTGGGAGACTTGGTTGGCATAGACGAGTTGGTCTGATAGGTTTGTTTCTGTGCAGTTAACTCTATGCCCACTGACTCATCTTGTGGTAAATTTGTTGTTGATGTCCTCCAAATCTATATTTGTTGCAAATTCACAAGCTCACAGAACTGGTGTAATATGATCAAGTAGAGAATAATTAGTCCAATTCAATTTTGATACAAAAAAACTTTGCATGTATTTTTTCTGAATCTGGCTTCGGGATTAGGATCAAGCAAGTAGAATTGGCCACTGTAAAAGAGATCTGTATTTAAAGAGTAAACAGAATCTTCACACAAACAGCTTAAGCAACATCTTACCTCTTGGCATATAAAATGACTCAGCAAACCTCCACATAATTTCAATCTAAAATAAACAATGATAGCACAAATACCTCTGAATTTGTTGAGCTTGAGATACAGGATGTCAGCATTGGATAAAACATTTGTTGCACCGAGTATTGATGTCAGCAGGAAGTAGCACATCAAGTATAGCTGTGTGTCATCAGCTTCCCTTCATGCAGCACCAATGTGCCCAGCCCCAACTCCACAAACATATTGCTTGCATCAATGTCACCTGTCCCATTAGCATAGCTGCCACTGTGTGACTTATCTGAGTGAGATTACTTTTACAACACACCTCTAAATCATTCCAGTACAAGAAAGAACTGAAAGGATGCCAGAGATAAAAAGAATGGGAGTTCTGAACAGACCTATTAAGTACAACCGTAGCAGGTGTAACATAAATGAGTTCTATTTCTTTCATACAAAAGTCAATGATACTTACTATGCTGGAAAACCTCAGTAGGTCTGGCAGCATCTGTGAAGGAAAAAACAGAGTTAACATTAAGGGAGGGTCATCAGACCCTAAATGCTAACTTTCCTTTCCTTTCACAGATGCAGCCAGACCTGCTGAGGTTTTCCAGCAACTTTGTTTTTGTTCCTGATTTACAGCATCTGCAGTTCTTTTGGTATTTACGATGTATAATCTCAATTTAATTATTCCTTCTATTGTCCCAACACTAAAGGGGAATGAGGACAAAATAAAAGTCTTCAGCACATATTGTCAATTCAGTTGTATTGGAGGCATTACAATTGAGCTTGGTACAGTGTACATTCAACGTGGTTACATTTTTTTGTTCAGTATAAGGTCAGTGGCTAGTTAATGAGATAACACTGTACAGCTGGAAGAGCACAGCGTGCCAGGCAGCATCAGAGGAGCAGGAAAGTTGACATTTCAGGTTGGGACCCATTTTCAGAAATGGGGGAACGGGAAGGGAGCTCTGAAATAAATAAAAAGAGGAGGGGTGGAGCTGGGAAAAGTAGGTGGGATGCTGATAAGGGAGTGCAGGTCAGCAGTGTTGGGGATTGGTCAGTGAGGTGGGAGATGCAGATAGGTGGGAGGGAAGATGGACAGGCTGTGTCAGGTCAAGGAGGCAGGGATGAGAGGGAGGGTTAGTCACAGGATGAAGCTGAGGCAGGGAGATTTTGAAACTGGTGAAGTCCACATTGAGACCACCACTATCTCTGGCTAGTAAACGAGACTGGATGAACTCACACGGCATAGCATAAGGAGGCTGATGCCAACTGCACACCCTTGACATCATCCTAAGCAGAAACCATTTAACTCAACACAAACCAAAAGGTTCTTCACCACTAAAGGTGATGTCTGGAGATGCAGATATTTACATGACATTAGTCACTCTAGAAATTAGTCCAGGCTTACAATGTAAGTGGCTTGATAGCTCACTCAAAAGGATTAAGATGAGCAGAATCTGTGCTAAAGGAACATTACTGGTCAAAAGAATTCAGACTTATTTATTCCACATTTTCTTATGCAATTAAATTGTAGAAAATTGGTTTGAGTTAGAATTAGAAATGTAAAACCACGAGGAAACCAGGAACACAATGCCTTGAAACAGCTAAGGAATTAGCACTTTCCATGAACTACTTGATCATTTCACTCACTTCCTGCCTTTTGGCTTTTTTACACCACTTTTTGTTTAGGCTGGATGACAGTGATGTGTTGCTCACCTATTTGCACACTTTTGCATTGCTAGAACTACAAAAAGATTGTAGAACTGCTATTTTTTGGACACACAGATCTGGCCCTAGAATAAAAGTAATATATTCAGCAGCGCCAACAGGACATACAAATCAGTCTCCAAAGTAGTAAATAAACACACATCACATAAATGCATCTTTTACGACTTCAATCCCACTCTAAACTATATATTTATCCAGACTCAATCCTGAAGGAACTAATGAATGCAGAATCAACAACTTTGCTTAATGTCTTGTACTGTAGATACTCATGCATTATGCAACAATCTCCAGTAATGCTCTAGACAAAAGAAAATCCAAAAGTGTGATCTATCATAACAAAGGGCAAAAACAGTTGCCAGAAAAGTTCCATTTGCGTCAGAATTTGGCTGCATTTTCCCAATAATGAGTCATACAACACAGTTAAACTAGAAAACTGATGTTCAGAGCAATATATTTGCATTAAGGAAACAATTGGAAGCCCAAAATTTACGTCATCTGGCAAAGTATCAGCTCAGTTTGCAGTTCAAATTCTTTCAGAGACAGCAATTCATCTTAATTTCAGTTCAAAACATGGCAGATACCTGCCTCTACTAATTTAAAAAAGTCAACAAACCATGAACAAATACTTTAGAAGCCAGTTTGTATTGCTTTGATCCAACAGGAAATTGCCGATAGCAAGGTTTTAAATGCCCCTACAGAAAAAGGCATCTTGGTATAGTTGTTTGCGAACAGACAAGGTCATTTGGTCCACTGAAATAGATATCAACTCTACATGCAGTAATCAAGGTAGGTCCATTCCCTCAAATAACTCACATAGCCCTGCAAATTTCTTTCCTTCAAGTGGACATCCAATTTATTTTTGAAATAACTGACTGCTTTCACTTGCACCATCCATGGAGGAATTGAATCCCAAGTCGTTAATATTCAGTACATAAAAAAGTTCTTCTTACATTTCCTGCTCAAAACTTTAAATCACTGTTCCCTAGTCAATCTATCAGCAGCTCATGGGAAAATGTTTTTTCTAATCCACCTTGTGCAACCTGTCATAGTTTTGTCAATCTGTGTCATATCTTTCCAAACTGGCTAGGTCGAGCGAGGGAACCGTGGTTTACTAAAGAAGTTGAAACTCTTGTCAAGAGGAAGTAGGCTTATGTAAAGATAAGGCATGAAGGCTCAGTTAGGGCACTTGAGAGTTACAAGTTAGCCAGGATGGATCTGAAGAGAGAGCCAGGAAGAGCCAGGAGGGGACATGAGAAGTCTTTGGCAGGTAGGATCAAGGAAAACCCAAAAGCTTTCTATAGGTATGTCAGGAATAAAAGAATGACTACAGTAAGATTAGGGCCAGTCAGGACAGTAGTGGGAAGTTGTGCATAGAGTCCAAAGAGATAGCAGAGACGCTAAATGAGTATTTTTTTATCAGTATTCACACAGGAAAAAGACAATGTTGTCGAAGGGAATACCGAGGTACGAACTATTAGACCAGATGGGATTGAGGTTCATAAGGAGGTGGTGTTAGCAATTCTGCATAGTGTGAAAACAGATAAGTCCTCTGGGCCGGATGGGATTTATCCCAGGATTCTCTGGGAAGCTAGGGAGGAGATTGCAGAGCCTTTGGCTTTAATCTTTACGTTGTCAGTGTCTACAGAAATAATGCCAGAAGACTGGAGGATAGCAAACGTTGTCCCCTTGTTCAAGAAGGGGAGTAGAGGCAATCCTGATAATTGTAGACCAGTGAGCCTTACTTCGGTTGTGGGTAAAGTGCTAGAGAGGATTATAAGAGATAGGATTTATAATCATCTAGAAAGGAATAACTGGATTAGGGATAGTCAACACCATTTTGTGAAGGGTAGGTCATGCCTCACAAACCTTATTGAGTTCTTTGAGAAGGTGACCAAACAGGTAGATGAAGGTGAAGTGGTTGATGTGGTGTATATGGATTTCAGTAAAGCGTTTGATAAGGTTCCCCACTGTAGTCTATTGCAGAAAATATGGAGGCATGGGATTGAGGATGGTTTAGTGGTTTGGATCAGAAATTGGCCAGCTGTAAGAAGACGGAGGGTGGTGGTTGATGGGAAATGTTCATCCTGGAGTTCAGTTACTAGTGGTGTACCACAAGGATCTGTTTTGGGGCCACTGCTGTTTGTCATTTTCATAAATGACCTGGATGAGGGCATAGAAGGGAGGGTTAGTAAATGTGCGGATGATACTGAAGTTGGTGGAGTTGTAGATAGTGCGGAAGGATGTTGCAGGTTACAGAGGGACATAGATAAGCTGCAGAGATGGGCTGAGAGGTGACAAATGGAGTTTAATGCGGAAAAATGTGAGGTAATTCACTTTGGAAGGGGTAATAGGAATACAGAGTACCGGGCTAATGGTAAGAGTCTTGGTGGTGTGGATGAGCAGAGAGATCTAGGTGTCCATGTGCATAGACCCCTGAAAGTTGCCAGCCAGGTTGATAGGGTTGTTAAGAAGGCATACAGTATGTTAGGTTTTATTGGTAGAGGGATTGAGTTTCGGAGCCATGAGGTCATGTTGCAGCTGTACAAAACTCTGGTGTGGCCACACTTGGAGTAATGCACACAGTTCTAGTTGATGCACTATAGGAAGGAGTGGAAGCATTGGAAATGGTGCAGAGGAGATTTACTAGGATGTTGCCTGGTATGGAGGAACGGTCTGATGAGGAAAGGCTGAGGGACTTGAAGCTGTTTTCGTTAGAGAGAAGGTTAAGAGGCGACTTAATAGAGCATACAAGTTGATCAGAGGATTAGACAGTGTGGACAGTGAGAGCCTTTTTCCTCGGATGGTGACAGCTAGCACGAGGAGGCATAGCTTTAAATTGAGGGGTGATAGATATAGGACAGATGTCAGAAGTAGGTTCTTTACTCAGAAAAGTAAGGGTGCGGAATGCCCTACTTGCAACAGTAGTCGAGTCGCCAACTTTAAGGGCATTTAAATGGCCATTGGATAAACATATGGACGATAATGGAATAGTGTAGGTTAGACGGGCTTCAGATTGGTTTCACAGGGCGGCACAACGTCAAGAGCCAAAGGGCCTGTACTGAGCTGTAATGTTCTATGTTCTAGAAACAGCAGCTCACCTTCATTATCAAATGTTTGCAGGGGTAAAAAAAAGAGACAGGAGAATGGAGTTGAGAAACTTATCAGCCATGACTAAATGAGGGTCCAGGATTGATGGGCTGAATGGTCTAATTTCTGTTATGGTCAAATCTCCTTTGCTTCAAAGAGAACAACCAAGTTTCTCAAACATTCTAGTTAAGTTTCCTGTCTCCACTCCTTGGCAAAACTCCTTTATGCCCTCCGCTTACATCCTAGTTAGAAGTATGACTAGAAACTGATGCAAAACTCTAGCTGTGGCTTAGCCATATCTCTATCAAGACGAAGCACAGCTTTCATACTCAACATCTCTATTTATGAAGACCAGGATCCACATCATTTGATAACCATACACTTGATACATCCCAGCTTCAAAGATTATGCACACATACTCTGAGGTCCTCTGGTACCTGCATACTCTTGAGAACCGCACCATTACTTTTGTATTGTCTATCTTTGTTCCTGCAGTCAAAACGCTCACATTTGCTTAGGTATATTAAAATTTCATCTATCACTTGTCTATGCATTCCCCTTGATGAGTACACTCTTCACTGTTTGTCACTTCACATTTTGAATCAACTGTAATTTTATAAACTTTGCTCTGCATTCCAATACAACCATAAGACTCAGAAACAGAAGCAGGTTATTCAATCCAACAAGTCTGCTCCACTATTCTGTAAGGTCATGGCTGATATCATAATTCCCAATTCTAATTTCCAGCTTTTTCCCTGTAACCCTCGATTCTCTTCCTAATTAAAAGTCTATCTCAGCAATGAATATTCTTAGGGACCCAGCCTCCACAGCCCTCTGCTGTACAGAGTTATTCCACTAGCCTGAGCGAAGACATTCCTCCTCATCTCTGTATTGTTCCTTACTCGGCAAGTTTGGACCTTGGTTCTTGACATTCCAACAAGTGGAAACAACCTTTCTGCAACTGAGATAGTAGGAAGTGCAGCTGCTGGAGAATCCGAGACAACAAGGTGTAGAGCTGGATGAACACAGCAGGCCAAGCAGCATCAGAGGAGCACGAAGGCTGACATTTTGGACCTAGACCCTTCTTCAGAAAAAAACATGTCTACGCCCAAAACATCAGCATTCCTGCTCCTCTGATGCTGCTTGGCCTGCTGTGTTCATCCAGCTCTACACCTTGTTATCTCAGATTCTCCAGCACCTGCAGTGCCTATCTACTCTCCCTGCAGCTACTTTGTTAAGCCCATTAAAAAACGCACAAGTTTTGATAATATCCACTCTCATTCTTCTGAACACCAAAGGGTGCAGGCCCAACCAACTCAACGTTGCTCCATAAGAAAATCCCTTCAAATTTATATCAGCAAATTTGTCCTTACATAAAGGGACCAAAATTCCAAGGGTGGTCTATGCAGCAGCTCATTGATTTAACAAGATTGCTTTTAAACATAAAACTCCATTCCCTTTGAAAAATGGCCAATAATCCGTTTAGTAAAGACAAGACATTGCAGATGATGGAAATCTGAAACAAAGCACAAAAGTCTGTAAACCCCTGTGGAGAGAAAGAGAGTTAATACTGAGTCAGCTATGACTTTCCTCAGAATTAGCAGCTCTGCAGAAGTCATACTAACTCAAAGTGTTAACTCAGTTTCTCTCTCCAGATGCTGCCAGACCTGAGTTTTTCCAACGTTCTGTTGGATCCAACATTCACATTGCCTCTCCTATTATCTGCTGAACTTGTATGCTAGATTTTTTTGTGATCCATGCATGACAGTTGTAAATCCATCTATGCTGCAGCTTACTGCAGTATTGCGTGAGTTAAATAATCATAATTTCTTCTTGCTAAGGTACATAATCTCACATTTTCTCACATTATAGTCAGTCAATCTGCCAAGTTTTTTTGCCCACTTGCTTAACCTGTCTCTATCCTTCTGCAGACTCATGCTCACTACTTGCCTTTCCACCAATTTTTGTAACATCTGCAAACTTGGTAATACTACATTCACTTCCTTCAAAGTCATTAATATATTTTTTAAATAACTGTAACCTCAGTACCGACCCATGTGGCAGTCTACATGTTACAGATTGCCATGCGGAAACGTCCCCTTAATCACAACTCTCGGTCTTCTAATAGTTAGCCAATCCTCTATACATGCTATTATTCTGCCCCCAACACCACGGATTCTTAAATTAAGAAGGAGCCTCACATGTGGTACATTATCAAAAGCTTTCTGGAAATTCAAAAATATTACATCTATTGGCTCCCCACTTGCCTGTTCTGCTTTTTATTTCCTCACAGAATCCAAATAAATTTGTCAGCATAATCTTCCTTCATGAATCCATGTTGACTCTGTTTGATAGTATGCATTTCTAAATGCTCTATTATGATATATTTTATGATTCAAACAGTTTCCCAATGATACATGCATTCTTCTTGGTTACACTGGCAATTTTTTAATCCTCCTGGACTTTTCTGGGATCTAAGAATTGTTGAAAGATGACTACCAGTGCATCCATTATCCCCACAGCTACTTCTTGAAGTATCCTAGGATAATACGCATAAGGCCCAAGAGACTTATCAGCCTTTATCTCATTAGTTTCCTTAGTTCTTTTCCTCTACAGGTAGTTATTTCTTTCCTACCTTTTGCCCCTTGATTTACTAATTTTGAAATACTATTAATACCCTCTACCGCGAAGACTGATGCAAATTATTTAATCAATCAATCAATCTCTCTGCTATTTCCCAGTTCCCCATTGTTATTTACCCAGCCTCATTGGCTAAAAGTTCAGTTTAGTCTTGCTCTGCCTTTTTATATATTTAAAAGGAATTCTTACAACCTGTTTTTATATTACTAAATGCTCAGTTTATTTTCTCATTATTTTTGGCCATCTTTTGTTTGCTTTGAGAACATTCCCAATTCTCCAGTTTACCTCTCATCTTTGCAAATGTGTTTTTTTCTGATGATTTTTTTAATTGTACAAGTAATTTATATATAGTATGAATAGTCTTAACGTATAGTCTTAATTCTAACACCTTGGTAACACCATTGTCTGCCATTCTCCAGACTTGGAAAAAAAATCACTCACCAAAAACTACATTTGTTCTAAAACCAATCATTGTTAATCTAACTTTTGAACCTCTTGAATAATAACCCAAAGTTCCAGACTATCCAGTGGAGATTTAGGTCCCCTAGATCTAGTAGAATTTGAATTCAATTAATAAAATTGGGAATTGAAGGCTAGTCTCAGTAACAGTGACCATGAAACTAGTAATTGTTCTTAAAACCCTGCTAGTTCCCAAACATTCTTTACCTAGTCTGGTCTACACATGATTGGCAGCAGCATGATTGACCTTTAACTACATTCTAAAACAACTGTTTGCAAGGCAGTTATGGCCAATTAAGTGTGAGCAACAACAAAGATTTTGCCACTGAGGCCCACAACCCATCGAAGAGTAATATTTGAAAGCTAATTCTCACACTCTATTAGCCACAATGTTGTTAGTCAGTCTTTCATTCTTTTATTTCAAACGTTTGCTTAAAATCCACTGACAATACCATTGTATTTTCTTCACACTCCTTCAAAAAACACTAGTAGGTAGTTAAGCATGATCTGCTTTTTACAAACTTGTGTCAGAGCTCTTTAACTCAAACTTCTTCAATTACCCACTGGTTCTTTTATGTTTGATGGTTTCTAAATCTTTAGATGTCATTGACAATAGAAGTTGGCCTGAAGTTGCCAGGACTGTAACTTACACCCTTATTGAACAAGAGTGCAGGGAAGTGGAGTTGAAATGCCCATCAGCCATGATTTAAATGGCGGAGTGGACTTGATGGGCCGAATGGCCTTACTTCCACTATGTCTTATGGTTTTATTTGCCATTTTCCAATGCTCAGACACTTATTCTATTTCCAGGAAGATGATGGTCTGTCCTTCTGCTATCCACTCACATTTACTTCAGCATTATGGAATGCAAGTCACTCGGACCAGGTGACTTATCTACCATAAAGTGCAGCAAGCCTTTCTAATATCTCCTCCTTCTCAACTTATAGCATCCATTATCTTGATTATGTTTCTACCAATATTTTACCAGATTCCGCTTCCTCAGTAAAAACTCTTATAAAGTGCTAATTTAAAAATGCTAGGCTCACCTGTGCCTCTGCGCACTCGTAACTCTTTGTCCCACACAGGTTTCACTCCAGCTTGTGCAGCTCACATGACAGTCGAAGATCTATGCTACCTTGACTACACGAGGCAAACTTAAAACGTATTAGTGTAACTGCAGCTTTTGTTTCTACAGTAGTTTGTGAAAACAAGTGCTTTGTTTGAAAAAAGTTCATAACTATCCACATCTGTCCAGTGTAGACAGCGAAGCAGTAGTAAAGTTATGGCAGCACAGGTGGCGTTGATAATGATGAGCTGGCTCAGAACTGATGGACTCCCTTCAAGCTATGTATATTTTTTTAATTCTCCATACTCCTAAATTATTCAAAATGGTGCCATTTTGTGGTGGCAAACTGAAGCTTTTCACTGTATTTTATTGTATTCTTATTGTAAAATACACATGAACAATAAAATCAAAATCACATCTGACCTGATTATTTCTAAGTGCTTGCCAAATAAAATCAATTTGTTTATAATGCCCTTAGGATACATTCTAGATTTTGACCACTTCTGCGTTTCAAGTCAATATACAACTACTGAGTAATCAATAGTCACATCGTTTTTGTTAATTGATATCCTTCATTTCTGTATCCAATTTATTTCCTGTAGACTATGGATCGCTTTACATTTACTCATATTAGAGTCCAACTTTCTATAACGCTTCTGATTAATTGATTTACCTCACTTTTATAGGCCTGTTCTTCATATTAAGTTGAGACTTGGCAACATCAGCAGCTTTAAAACGTTACTCAAGTACACTCATCCAAATAATGTAAAAGCATAAACTGTTTGCAAGAATCTTATCGATCCAGATAGCTAAATAATCTATTCCACTAGTCTTAATCTTCATTAGCTTCACAAGTGGAGCTATGGTAAAATAGCTAATGTGAGATACATCAAATCTGAAAAATTTAAACTTTATCCATTAGTTACCCTCACTTAACCACACAAACTCAATAATTAGGACCAAAGAATTTTCTGAAGTTAACAAATTTAGTGCCTACTAATAAATCTATGGAGATTTTGGCAGCACGGTGGCTCAGTGGTTAGTACTTCCACCTAATAGCGCCAGGGACCTGGGTTCGATTCCACCCTCGGGTGACCGTCTGCGTGGAGTCTGCACATTCTCCTCGTGTGTGTGGATTTCCTCCAGGTGCTCCAATTTACTCCCAGATGTCAAAGATGTGCAGGTTAGGTAGATTGTCCATGGTAAATTGCCCATAGTGTTCAGGATGTTTACAGTGGTGGGTTATAGGGATGGGTATGAGTGGCATGCTCTGAGGATCGGTGTGGACTTGTTGGGCTGAAGGACCTGTTTCCACATTGTTGTGCTGTGATTCTATTAACTATTTTTTAGTTTCCTAATTCCTTCAGTATCCAAACAATGCTTCCAAGCATTTCTCCATTTCAGCTGTGAGATGATCTGTTCAGGTACAAGTACCAACATAATACTAATTATTTGCCATTCCACAGGTACTACCTTTGTAGATTTTTTTCAAAACATCAAAGTCTTTCACAATTCTTTAGCTTTGTCAAGAAACCTGAATATACCTCATCTGATGAGTGTCACTTTGTATGCATTAGCTCTTTGATTTATGAATATTTCTTTAATCTTTCCTTTACACAATGAATGGATATTGAAAATGCCTAGAATTATCAGTTATGAATATCCTAACCAACATTTTCAGATCCACATTATTTCTAGCTAAAATTCTAAGATTGAAATGAGTTTCATGCCATGTCACTCCTAACTTTATCATTAATCTTTTAAAGATCTTAATCAAAATGTATTGTGTCTTCCTGTGTCATTTTCTGTATAGCCAATTAGAAAGGTGAACTCAGTGGTTCAGTAAATTAGTTGAGGGGCGTTTTGACCCAGAATTCAATGACAGTCCATGGAAAAGCTGCATTCTGCATGAGCAGGCGATGTTAGAATGGTGAGACCAATGCCATGTGGTGAGGATGAGATGAAAGGGCTGAATATATACTGAACCAGAGCCTGGTGTAGAATATCAAAGTAAATGTAGATCACAGATTGTAGAATACGCACTGATACAACAAAAACAACTATTTGCACAGCGTTAGTGTTTTGCAGATACTCAAGGTATCCAAGAGGCCTCTTCATAAGGAAATAATTATCTTTTAAGAGTGTAGTCACTAATTTGTAAGCAAAAAAACTCAGTTTATGAACAATGAAGGTCTTCTAAACATCAAAATAACAATTATTTTAGCAGTTTTGGTTGAATAATAAATGCTAGTTGAGTAATTTCCTGGTTAAAAATCTGTCTGAAGACTTAGGCAAGTTTCACGTCAAAGTGGTGACAAGTCCTTTGAAATTGGAGCGCTGCATTTGTGCTGTACTGAAAGCGAGTTCAGTTATTCACCTATATTGTATGTACAAGGTTTGAACCATCAATCTTCTCACTCAATCAATTAGGCTCAAATGAAATAAGAGATAATGGGAACTGCAAATGCTGGAGAATCCGAGATAACAAAGTGTGGAGCTGGATGAACACAGCAGACCAAGCAGAATCTCAGGAGCGCAAAAACTGACGTTTCGGGCCTAGACCCTTCATCAGAAGAGCTTTTCTGATGAACGGTCTCAACCCGAAACATCAGCTTTTGCGCTCCTAAGATGCTGCTTGGCTTGCTGTGTTCATCCAGCTCCACACTTTGTTAAAATGAAATAAGTTGGGTTATCCTAGCACCAGTTTGCAATTTCAGACCTTCGCAGTCAGTGTAACAGCGGAAAGGTGATGAAAACATCAAATCAGGAAAAATATTGCAAAGGGGCATTTGTCCTGTACAAGCTTGTGCTGCTAGGTCTTTAAAAAATGGATCCATAGATCTCCTCCACCTGTAACTGCACTGTTTCAAATGCGTAAACAGTAAAAATAGCCGTACTCACCCTGCCTAACCATTCAAATTAATTGCAGTTAGGTGGTGTAAAAAGTATCCAAAACAACAAATCAGGACATTCCTCGGCACTATTTGTACTTAACTCATTAATACACTGGATTTATTATAAGATGTCAAAAGAAAGTAACTACAGAATGTCAGACAACAAAATGTGAGGCTGGATGAACACAGCAGGCCAAGCAGCATCCCAGGAGCACAAAAGCCTACGTTTCGGGCCTAGACCCAGCATCTGCAGTTCCCATTATCTCTTAAACTACAGAATGTCTTCTATAAGGAGTTTTGCATTGGTTTTGTGCAAGAATCAAGTCGGGCTTCTGATTTGCACGACAATTGTACATTTAGTTCAAAGTGGAAAGCATCTGTGACAGAAGTTACTGCTTAACTCACAACCTCTGTAGAGACCAGACTTGGATCCATCAAAAAGTCCCCAAGAGGAAATCAATGTTGTTATGGACAGCTGAGTCACAAAGCGGATATCAGGGTATCAGCACAAGCAATAATCAATTGCTGAAAGGCATGCAACAAATGAAAAGGTGTCTAAGTCAGCACAAAACAAGAACAGAATCTCAAAGATCGTGCTATAGTGAGCTTTTAGTGTGACAAAGTTCGTACCAACAGCCAAAAGGAATACTGATAAGATATCAAAAGCAATCAGCTGCACTGATTAATATTGAATTTGCATTCAAAAATCTACAACACCAAGCCGATGGAGGGCACAAGATTTCAAGACTAGACCCAACAATAAATAAAATAGTCTGAAATGCTCTGTATGTCGTCAGTCACATTGTTTATGGTACAAGTTCAGCAAAATAAGCTCTATAAGCATACATATGAGTAAAAAAGCAGTGGCTACATACATTGAACAAATGTCAAAACTGAGTTCCTTCTTCCAAACAACGACAGTCGTTAAGGTGTACCTAGCATGTGCATAAGGTCATCATGATTTGCCTAAACACCAAGCTACTTACTCAAAACTGATCATTCATAGGCGTACAGGCTTGTATTTTCGACATATATGGTCAGGTCACATTTGTTAACTACAAAAATGCTAAAGTTACCAAGATGATAGATGAAGGCAGAGCAGTAGACACTGCCTACTTGGGCTTTAGCCAGGTTTTCGACAAGATCCCGCATGGTAGACTGGTTAATAAGGTTAGATCACATGGAATCCAGGAAGAAATAGCCAATTGGATACAAAATTGGCTTCACGGTAGAAGACAGGGATTGTGGTTCAGAGTTGTTGATCAGACTAGCTGTATGTGATTAGTGCTGTGCCGCAAGGATCGGTTTTGTGTCCATTGTGGTTCGTCCTTTATATCAATAATTGGGTGAGAATATAGAAGGTAGGGGTAGTAAGTTTGAAGTTGACACCAAAACTGGTGGTATAGTGAATTGTGAAGATGGTCACCTAAGAGTACAGTGAGATCTTATCAGATGGGCCAATGGGCTGAGGTGCAGCAGATAAAGTTTAAACTTAGAAAACTGCAAGGTGTTACAGTTTGGTAAGGGAAACCAAGACAGGAATCACATGGTTAATGGTACGGGCTTGGGGAGTGCTGTTGAACAGAACGACAATTAGGTGCAAGTTCTTAGTTCCTTGAAAGTGGCGTTGCAATTAGACGGAGTGGTGCCTTTACTGGTCATAGCATCGAGTATTGCAATTGGGAAATCATGTTGCTGAGACAGTGGTGAGGCAAATTTAGAATACTGCGTACAATTCTGGTCACTCTGCTATAGTAAGGTTGTAATCAGAGGTAATGGGAACTGCAGATGCTGGAGAATCCAAGATAACAAAATGTGGAGCTGGATGAACAGAGCTTTTGTGCTCCTAAGATGCTGCTTGGCCTGCTGTGTTCATCCAGCTCCACACTTCGTTATCTGCTATAGTAAGGACGTTGTTAATCGAGAAAGAGTACAGAAGGGAAGGACTGAATTATAGGGAGAGGATGGACAGGTTGAGATTTCTTTCTCTGGATGTCGGAGGCTAAGGGTGATCTTATAAAGGATCATAAAATCATGAAGGGCGTAGAAAAGGTGAATAACCAAGGTCTTTTTCCATGGGTAGCGAAGTCCAAAAATAGACAACACAGGTTTAAGGCGAGAGGGGAAATGTTTAAAAGGGACCTGAGGGGCAGTTTTTTCACAGAGGGTGATGAGTGTATGGAATGGGCTGCCATGGGAAGCTGTGGAGGCTGGTACAATTTCAAGGACATTTGCACAAGTACATTAGTAAGAAAGGTTTAGAGGGAGATGTGTCAAATGTAGACAAATGAGGCTAGTTCACTATAGAATACCTGGTCGGCATGGACAAATTGGACCAAAGAGTCTGTTCCTACGCTGTATGATTCGATGATTCTATGCAGGCATCCTACATTCTTGTGCAGTAGCACACCAATGTTTGGAAAAATCTGCTGGTAGAGCTGATCACAGAATCATTAATGTGCAGTAGGCCATTGACTCCATATAGCCTCTACTAGTTATATTGCCTAGTGTCGATCTCCTGTCTTTTCCCCATATCCCTGCATACAATTCCTAGCCAACTACTCATTCAATGCTCTCTTGAATTTTCAATTAAACCTGCCTCCACCACATTTCCACTGATGCAGCAGTGTTTAACAAATCTCACTCATACTATGTACATCTTCATTTATTTGTGTTATTGCGCGTTACTGTGGTGAGATCAAACAAAAATTAACATTAGATACATTTGTTAGGCCACGTTTGGAATGCTGAGTGCAATTCTGGTCTCCCTGCTTAGGCAAGGATGTTATGAAACTTGAAAGGGTTCAGAAAAGATTTACGAGGATGTTGCTAGGTTTGGAGGGTTTGAACTGGCAGGAGAGGCTGAATAGGCTGGGGCTATTTGCCCTGTAGCATTGCAGACTGAGGGCTGACCTTGTAGAAGCTTATAAAATCATGAGGTGCATGGATAGATGAACAGCCAAGGTCTTTTCCACCAATGTAGAGGAGTCCAAAACTAGAGGGCATAGGTTTAAGGTGAGAGCAGAATGATCTACAAGGAACCTAAGGGGCAGCTTTTTCACGCAAAGCATGGTGCATGTATGGTATGAGATGTCAGAGGAAGGTGTAGAGGCTGGTACAATTACAACATTTGAAATACGTCTGGATGGGTATATGAATACAAACGGTTTAGAGGGATATGGATCAAATGTTGACAAATGAAACTAGATTAATTTAGGATATCTGGCCGTTATGGATGAGTTGGACCAAAGGGTCTGTTTCCGTGTTGTACAGCTCTATAACCCTGTAATGCCCAGTTGAGGGGAGAGCAGTAAATTTTTTAGTCAAACCCGTGATAGCTGAATCAAACAGCTCAGAAGGCTCCCAGATACCTTTTCCAAAAAGCGCTGAGCTCCTACTAAGCCAGCTGAGTGGTTCCGTTGCAATTATTTTGGAAAAAGGGGGAAATCAAAACCAGCCAGGATTTCAAGCTCACAGTACTAGAACTCACTACTGAGGGTGCATTAGACACAGATGCCAGGAAAAGAAGGATTAAGCTTGGCAGGAAAGCTCCTTCCAATTAATAGCTTAACAAGTAGTGTCTGGGCATGCACCTGGAGAATGGCCACACAGAGTAAATGCTGACAGCCATGCAAAGCATCAAATCAAGAAGTCAATACCATTTAATGAAGTTCTCTAACACTCCGCCTCTGCTCGTTCAAAAATACTTCAAACTCATTACTTTGAGCAAGTTTTCAGTCACCTTCAGAATCTCTCCTTTCCCAGCATAAGGTTTGCCTGCCTTGCATACCTGTGTGGGGCCTCAAGATGGTTTAAGCTGATGTTATATCATTATTATTTAGCATGGAGATTTATACTTTTAACACAATCCACAGTTGAAATCTTAAAACAGCTGCTTGAAATATAAAATTGAATTGATAGATAAAGACAGCAAATGCCTGAAACAACCAGGCCTGGGATTTAATTACAGGGTATTGCCTGAAGGAAAATAAATAACTAATTAGAAAGAACTAGAAAATTTGTTTTGCATTGCCAATTTCAAAATATTTTTGTTTAAATGAATTCTGACAGTATTGCCAAATACATTGACTTGGAACAGTTTCTAACACCACTATACAATTAACATTAGTTTGTGCCTGGATTTACACCTAAATTTCTAGAAGTACAGAATTAGCTTGCAGGCAGCCTGCATGCCAGAAAGATACAGCACAGAACTCCACTTAAACCACTGTACTATCTCAACAAAATCTGATTAAACCATTAGAAAGAATGATAAGCCGAATTAAAGATATCACTGCTTTTAAATATGTTTGGCTCAAATAACAGGAGCTAAGCACTGCTGTCTTCCCTGAATCTGATAGGCAACGCTGAAGTACAAAGAACGGTATTTGGCATCAATACTGATATGATTTTTGGCAACCCAGAGGGAAGACAAAACAGATCACTCATAGAACATACAACTTTAAGTGTGCATACAAAACTGCGAAAAATTAAAATAGCCTTTCACTAATGAAGAATCAAAATACAAAACAGGTCTTCTCAATTGGCAACATGCTTTACAAAAGTTGTTTCGGACTTCAGCGATTGAAAATATTTTTCGTCTAAAGACAGCTCTAGAACCCATAATTGCCATACTTATTTCAGACCTTTCAAAACAGTTTAAAACTTCCCTTTAGACTGCCAGAACATTTTTTTTCATGACGCATACACCAAACAACATAAGACATAAGCGAGCCGCTTTTGAGTACATTCAAATCAATTTTCTATACCTAAGATTTTTACATGATCTCAACTCTTAAAAACACATTTAAAAGCCTTTCTTTGCTCAAGGAAAAGAAACACTTACTGTATTAACGGCCACATAAGGAACGAAAAGTACAATAAACACGGCCTGTTTACAGAGCGGGAGAGGAGGAACACACATTCAACGAGGAAGGCAGGCTAAAAATTACAATTGAAAATAATAGCCAGAATGTCGAAAGCGAGTTTTCAAAAAGCAAATTGTTGGGCACAAGTTGCCCAGACGTTGGGTTAGCACGGGCTGCAACTACAGCCTCAATAAATCGTGGAGGTGGTGGTCGGCGGTGAGGGGATTGTTGAGGATAACGTCAATAAGTAAAAGTCAGCAACAGTTCTGCGAGGAGCGAGTTGGCTGCCAGTCTGCTGCTGCAGGTAAACTGGATCTATGCATTGGGAGGGGGAAGGTGGAGCTGGGAGTGAGAAGGGGAGGGAGGTGAGGGCGATTCACCCACTCCCCACCCCCTGAATGGCACCGGGACAGTTTAAGCCAGTTTAAGTATACGTGGCATTTGTAGCCCGACGTTGTGGAAAGTAATGCAGCTGAATGGGAGGGAGTAGATGAGGGGGATGGAGGGAAGGGGGTGGGGGGTGGAGGGAAGGGGGTGGGGGGTGGGGGATGGAGGGAAGGGGGTGGGGGGTGGGGGATGGAGGGAAGGGGGTGGGGGGTGGGGGATGGAGGGAAGGGGGTGGGGGGTGGGGAATAGAGGCCACCAGCTCCACACAAACTTCTAGCGGTCTGGCAATGCACAGCAGCCGGCTTTCTCAGCAAACTTACCTTATCGAAGTTACTAAAGCGAGTCCTGCAGGGACTCCGCAGCTTCATCCGCTGTCCTTTTCTTTCTCTTTTTTCGCTCTTGTCTCTCTCCCCGTGTCTCTCCTTTCCCTCCTCCCACCCCCAACAAGCAACCCTTCACTCACTGCCCAGGACGTCAGCACTCAACAATCCCGTACACGCCAGCGCCATCTTGGAATGAAGGGGCGCATGTGCGCCGCCGCGGCCGCGCGTGGGCCACGCCCCCTCCACTTGCCGGCCCGGGACACCGCAACAGGGAATTATTGCTGCTGGAGAGAGTCAGTATGTGCATGGTGCACTGCTCCTGGAGAGGGTCAGTGTGAAATTGTATACTGCTGCTGGGTACGGTGAGTTGCATACTACTGCTGGAGAAGGTCAGTGTGCTGTTATTGATGCTGCTGCTGCAAAGGACCGTTGTGCATACGGCTGCTGGACAGTGTCAGTGTGCTGATACTGTGAGTGCATGTTGCATACTGCTGCTGGAGAAGGTCACTGCTGTTACTGCGGCTGCAGAGGGTCATTGTGCATACAGCTGTTAAAGAGGGTTAGTGTGCTGATACTGCTGTTGTTGAATACGTGAGTGCTCATATTTGCATACTACTGCAGGAGCGCGTCAGTGTGTCGTTACTGGTGTTGCTGGATACAGCCAGTGTGAAGATTGCATACTGCCGGAAACGGTTAGTGTGCATATAGAAAACTGCTGCAGAGGGGGTCAATGTGCTGTTACTGCTGGAGAGAGCCAGTGTGCGTACCGCAGCTAATGCTGGAGAGGGTCAGTGGGCGTATTGCACGCTGCTGCTGGCGAGGGTCAGCGTGCGTATTGCACGCTGCAGCAGCTGCTACTGGTGTGGGTCAGCGTGCACCCTGCTGCTGGTCTGGGGCAGTGTGCGTGCTTCTGGAGAGGGTCAGTTTGTACATTGCTGCTAGTGGTGTGGGCCAGTGTACATATAGCTGCTGGAGGAGGTCACTGAGCTAAAATTGCTTGTTGCAGCTTCTGTTTCAGTATATCACCGTAGCAACCATCTAGCCCCAAATCAGCTGGTTTAATTTGTGACCTCCAGCAACATACCTCTTATTGAAAATATAAGTAAAAACCATAATGGATCAGAAAATCAGCTAACCAGTTTTCAAAAGCAAGTAACTGACTGTCACCATTCAGCACTATTCACAACTTCTTGGATACTGAAACCCAGAAATGAATTAAAAAACCTTTTGCTCCATGTATGATCTTGTATATTGTAATCACCTTGTCCTGGAATTTTATCTTGTTTTGTCTTGTCTTAAAATCTGATTCATCATTAACATCAAGACCGTTAAGCAACACAATACCACCTTTTGCAATTATATGGCTGACAATCTTCATCATACTACCTTTGACAGCAAACTCAAAAGTGTCCACAACACTTCTCACTGAATATATCATTGGTGTCTCTGGAATTCTTGTGATCAGTGAAGTCATTATATATTAATGCAAGCTCTTGCATCTTTCTGTCTGTGCCTGATTTTAAAAAAATTGTTCTGAACTACAATTAATTAATTTGGATGAAATAATGCTTCTTGCAGGCCTACTTTGCCCTGTTTTGGTCACAATTTATATACAATTATTTGTATTTCTATTTGAAGCACACAGTATCACAAGCTGAAACAAACGTAGAACAACAGTAGCCTGTATATTTCAATGATGGTACCATTACTGCCCAGTGGTTTCATTGCTGAAAAACATAATGTTATGAACAATTAATGAAATGTACCTTCCTCACTTTCACCCATTGAATCCAGGACCAAAGGCTGGCATTCCTTCTGTCCTAAAAAAAACACTTAACTATCTTATGTATTTAATTGACAGCTTCAGTGTGTCAATTTACAATCAGCAATTCTTTATCCTATTGCTAACCTTGCTTGAAATTCCAGCTTTTTTTTCTACATTTGGTGTTAAATTCTGGAAACAAGGGAAGCAGGTGAACTTGTTTCAGTAATAACTAACAAGAAACAGATACTTCTACTTTCTTCCTCTTTGGGTGAACTAAACTAAAGAAACCACAAACAGTGATAGCCAATTTTGAGCATGTATTTGGAAAATTGAAATATCCCAGAATATTTTATGAAAGAAGATAAGTTGGAATTGGGAAAAAGTAATAAAAGAAGAGACGCCAACAATATATTCAGTGAGAAGTTTTGTGGACGCTTTTGACTTTGCTATCAAAGGTAGTATGATGAAGATTTTCAGCCATATAATTACAAAAGGTGAGATTGTGTTGGTTAATGGTCTTGATGTTAATGATGAATCAGAATTTAAGACAAGTCAAAACAAGACAAACATTCAGGACCAGGTGATTGCAATACACAAGATCATACACAGAGCAAAATATTTTTCAATTCATTTTTGGGTTACAGTATCTGAGGAGTTGCGAATAGTGCTGAATGGTGTGTGCAGTTACTGAACAACCACTTCTGACCTTATGATGGAGGGAAGATCATTGAAGTGGCTGAAGATGGTGGGCCTAGGACTCTACCCTGAGGAATGACTGCAGAGATATCCTTGAGATGACTGACCTCCAACAACTGCAAGTATCTTTCTTTGTACCAGGTATGACTCTAACCCTCAAAGAGGTTTCCTCCTACTTCACTTTGACTCCAGTTTTGCTCGGGCTCCTTGATGCCACACTCTGTCAAAAGCAGCCTTGATGTCAAGAACAGTCACCCACACCTCACCTTTGGAGTTCATCTGTTTTGTCCATGTTTAACGTAAGGTTGTGATGAGGTGAGGAGCTGAGTGGCCCTGGCAGAATCCCAACTAAGGGTCACTGAGCTGGTACTGATTGATACCACTGATGACACCTTCCATCACTTTACTGATGAGTAGATGATGAAGTGGTAATTGGTCGGGTTGGATTTTTCCTGCTTTTATGTGTATACCCAGGGGAAATTTTCCATTTTGTAAAGATGCCAGTGAGGTAACTACTGGAACAACTTGGCTCGGGGTGTTGTATGTTCTGGAGCACAAGTCTTCAGTATTATTGCAGGAATATTGTCAGTGTTTCTAACAGTTGTCACGAAGAGTGAATGGAATTGACTAAAGACTGATGTCTGTAATGCTGACGACTTCTGGAGGAGGTGAAGATGAATCATCCACTTGGCACTTTTGGCTGAAGCATGCACAGCAATCCTATCTTTTGCACTGATGTGTTGGGCTCTTCCATCGTTGAGGATGGGGGATATTTGTGAGGCCGCCTACTTCACAGAGTTGTTTAATTGTCAGCCACCATTCAAGACTAGATGTGGCAGTACTGCCCAGCTTTAATCTGATCCATTGGTTATGGAAATGCTTAGCTCTGTCTATCACTTGCTGTTTGGTATGCAAATAGTCCTGTTTGGTATCTTCACCAAGTTGACACCTTATTTTTAGGTATGCTTGGTACTGCACCTGGCATGCCCTCCTGCACCCTCCATTGAACCAGGGTTGATCCCCTGGCTTGATGGTAATGGTTGAGTGGGAGATATGCCAAGCCATGAGGTTGCAGATTGCATAGGAGCATGAGTTTGCTGCTGCTGGTAGTCCAATGTGCCTTATGGATGCCTAGGTTGGAGTTGCTAGATCACCTAAAAGTCTTCCCCATTTAGCACGGTGATAGTGCTGTACAACATGATGTGAGGCACTCTCAGGTATGAAGGTGGAACTTCGCCTCCACGACGGCTATGCTGTGGCCACACTTTCCAACATTGTGATGGACAAGTGCATCTGCAACCGGAAGATTTACGAGGGCGAGGTCAAATATATTGTTCCCTCTCGTTGGTTCCCTTGCTACCTACCACATACCGAGTCTCGCAGCTAAGTCCTTTAGAACCCAACCAACTCAATCAGTAGTACTGCTGCAGAGCCACTCTCAGTGGTGGACATTGCAGTATCATTCTGCACCCTTCAGTGCTTCCACCGAGTGTTGAACTTGGAGGAGTGCCGATTCGTCAGCTGAGGGAGGCTGGTACATGGCAATCAGCAGGAGGTTTCCTTGACCATGTTTTACTTCAAGCCTTGAGATTTCATAAAGTCTGGAGATCATAACGTACACCAAGAAGTGCTTGCGAATCACAAAATCTTTAACTTGTTGGGCTACATAATAACAGGAGCTGGTACTCTTGGCAAGACCATTGTCATGTGATCTATGGTGTTTTATCTTTTGAACTTGGCAGCTCTGTGACTGAAAAGTCTGCTTGTGTGGCAGGCCTGGCTTCCAGTCAGATGGGGAGAAATTAGTAGCAGCCTACAGGAACAAAAAAAACATTGCACAAGTACAACGTCAGAAAAGTATTTTTGATGCAAGACAGACAGGATGTGAATCAAAGTGGAAGGATGTGGGTATGCCGTTACCATTCACATTATTCTGAGCTTTATTGTGCGTGGTAAGAGGATAAGGAAAGGGAAGGAGGGGTTTAAGGAAAAGTACTGATCAGGCTGATTCATCACCTCTGGCTCCAGTTCCAATAAATGTCTCATCCCTTGCTGTTGGAGAGATCCTCGCAAAGATCAATCCCTGAACCCAGGAGTAGGGTTTCAATCCTAGGGACTGGATTCCTAATCCCAGGCTCCTTTGTTGAGTGTGATGGATGAGATTGGGAAACTGAAGCAGTGGGAAGCTCCACCTGGTCCACAATCAGTGCTGTAAGAGTACTCCCGCTTCTCCCCAAAGTTGACCTCTCCTCCCTCTAGCAAGTAAAATGAGGACTGCAGCTTCTTGGAAATATTTAACTTTGCAGCCCACCCATCTGTTGAGAAGTTGGGTGCGTATCCCATATCCAGACCTCCCCACGATTATAGACATGGACCACTTGGTGGTGGAAGGTTAGGGTCAGAGAGTTGTAGAGATATACGCTCAGAAACAGACCCTTTGGTGCTATATAAATCTAGTCCCATTTGCCAGCTTTTGGCCCATACCTTTCTCACCTGTTCCTATACATATAACCATCCGGTTGGCTTCTCTGCTTCCTTTGGCAGCTTATTCCATGTAAACATCACTGTCTGCGTGAAAAATGTTGCCTCTTAGATCCCTTTTACATCTTTCCCCTCTCACCTTAAATCTGTGCCCTCTAGTTTTGGACCCCCCCCCCCCCACCCCACCCTGGGGAAAAGACCTTGTCTGTTTACCCTATCCATGTCCCTCATGATTTTATAACACCCTTTAAAGTCACTCCTCAGCCTTGGATGCTCCAGAGAAAGTCCTCCAGCCTACTGAGCCTTTCCCAATATATCAAACCTCCGACCCTGGCAATATCCTCATAAATCTTTTCTGAACCCTTTCTAGTTTCACAAAACCCTTCCTGTCGCAGGGAGACCAGAATTGCATGCGGTATTCCAAAAGTGGCCAAACCAATGTCCTGTACAACCGCAATATGACCTCCCAATTTCTATTCTCAACGCAGTAACCAATAAAGGCAAGCATACCAAAGCTCATCTTCACTGTGCTATCTATGTGTGAGTCCACTTAGAAGAAACTATGAATCTGTACTCCAAGGTCTGTTTTTTCAGCAGTACTTCCCCATTAAGTGTATAAGCCCTACCCTGACTTGCCTTTCCAAAATGCAGTACTTCATATTTATCCAAAATAAACTCCATCTGCCTCCCCTCTGCCCATTGGTACACCTAATCAACATCCTGTTGTACTCTGAGGTAACCTTTTTTGCTGTCCACTACACCTCCAATTTTACTGATATATGCAAACTTACTAACCGTACCTCCTATATTCATATCTAAATCATTTATGTAAGTGACAAAAAGCAGTGAACCCAGCACCAATCCTTGTGGCACTCCATTGGTCACAGGCTTCCAGTCTGAAAAGGAACCCGCAAACACCACCCTTTGTCTTTTATCTTTTAGCCAGTTCTGTATACAGATAGCTAGTTCTTCCTGCGTTCCATGTGATCTAACCATGCTAACCAGTCTACCATGAGGAACCTTTTCAAACACCTTACTGAAATCCATATCGATCACTTCCACTGCTTTCTCCTCACCAATCCTCTTTGTAACCTCTTTAAAAATCTCAATCAAGTTTGTGAGACACAATTTCCCATGCACAAAGTCATGTTGACTATCCCTAATCAGTCCCTGCCTTTCCAAATGTATGTAAATCCCATCCCTGAAGATTCCCTCCACCAACAATGCCAGGCTCAATAGTTCACTGGTTTTCCTAACCACCTTTCCTAAATCGTGGCACAATGTCAGCCAACCTCCAGTTTTCTGGCACCTCACTTGTGGCTATCGGTAATACAGATATTTCAGCAAGAGGCCCAGCAATCTCTTTCCTCGCTTCCAACAGAATTCCAAGGTACACCTTATCAGGTACTGGGGATGTGTTTGCCTTTATGCATTTTAAGATGTTCAGCACCTCCCTCTGTGATATGGACATTTTTCAAGATGTTTCTATTTATTTCTCCACATTCTCTAACTTCCATATCCTTCTCCATAGTAAACAGTGATGCAAAATACTCGTTTAGCATCTCCCCTCATTTCCTGCGGTTCCGCACATCGGTGGCCTTGCTGATCTTTAAGGGGCGCTATTCTTTCCTCAATGTATTTGTAAGAATCCCTTTGGATTAGCCTAGTAAAGGGAGGTGGGGGTGCGCGTGGTTTGGACCCATAGAGATAGTGAGGAAAGAGAGCAGTCTGAAACAGATATAGTTGGGAAGAGGAATAAGTCAAACAGCCAGGAACAAAGCAGAGAACGAGGTAGAGCTGATAAATTGCATTTATTTTAATACAAGTGGCCTAACAGATAAGACAGATGAACTCGGAGCATGGTTGGGAACAGGGGTCTGAGATATCATGGCAATTACAGAGTCATGGCTCGGTATGAACAGGACTGGCAGCTTAAAGTTCCAGGGTATAGATGCTATAGGAAGGATAGAAAAGGGAGCAAGAGAGGAAGGGGAGTGGAATTTTTGATTAAGGATAACATTACTGCTGTACTCAGGATATTCTAGGGAATATATCCAGGGAAGTTAATTGGGTGAACCTGAGAAATAAGAAAGGGATGATCACCTTATTGGGATTGTACTATTGATCCCCACCCTCAATAGTCAGCAAGAAATTGAGAAACAAATTTGTAAGGTGGTCTCAGGTATCTGTGAGAATAATAAGGTGATTATGTTAGGGAATTTTAGTTTTCCAAACATAGACTGGGACTGCCATTGTGTTAAAGGCTTGGATGGAGAGGAATTTGATAAGTGTATAGTAAGAAAATTTTCTGATTCAGTATGTGGATATACCTACTACAGAAGATGCAACACTTGACCTACTCTTGTCAAATAAGGCAGGGCAGGTGACTAAGGTGTCAGTGAGGGAGGACCTAGCGGCCAGTGATCATAATTCTATTAATTTTAAAAAAGTGATGGAAAAGGATCCAAAAGTCAAAGTTCTAAATTGGAGGAAGGCTATTTTTGAAGGTGTCAGGCAAGACCTTTCAAAAGTTGATTGGGGGCAGATGTTCATTGGTAAAAGGGCTGCTGGAAAATGAGAAGCCTTCAAAAATAGGATAACAAGAATCCAGAGACCGTGTGAGATTGGGTGAAGGGCAATGCTGGTACATATAGGGAATGCTGAATAACTAGAGAAAGTGAGGTTTTGATCAAGAAAAGCAAAGAAGCATCCATCAGGTATAGACAACAGGGATCAAGTGAATCCCTAGGAGAGTATAAAGGCAGTAGGCATATACTTGAGAGAAATCAGGAGGGCAAAAAGGAGACATGAGAGCTTCTGCAAATAGGGGTAAGGAGAATCCAAAGAGATTCTACAAATACGTTAAAGACAAAAGGGTAACTAGGGAGAGAATAGGGTCCCTTAAAGTTCAGCAAGGCTGCCTACATGTGGAACTGCAGGAGATGGGGTAAGGTACTAAACAAGTATTTTGCATCAATGTTTACTGTGGAGAAGGATATGGAAAATAGAGAAGGTGGGGAAATAAATAGCAACATCCTGAAAAATGTCCATATACAGAGGAGGAGGTGCTGAACATCTTAAAATGCATAAAGGTGGATAAATCGCTAGGACTTGATAAGGTGTACGCTGGAACTCTGTGGGAAGCAAGGAAAGAGATTGCTGGGCCCCGAGCTGAGATATTTGCATCATTAACAGCCACAGGTGAGGTGCTGGAAGACGAGAGTTTGGTTAACATTTTGCCATTATTTAAGAAAAGTGATAAAGAAAAACCAGGGGACTATAGGCTGGTGAGTCTGTCGTTGGTGTTGGGCAAGTCATTGCAGGGAATCTTGACGGGCAATATTTACGTGTAATTGGAAAGGCAAGGACTGATTGTGGAGTGGGGTTGGTTAGAATTTTGACTTCCGTCTCAATTTCTGCATGTTAAATCCAACCCATTATGTTGGAGCAGGGAACAGGTGAGAGAACTGAGTTATGAATAAGGTGTAGCAAAGATTTTGGACAACAGACAGAATATTGATTGAAGAGGAGAAGCCTGCATCTGGATAACCATGGGAGGTCACTTTGGAAAGCTGCAAAACAGTCCATAAAGTTGAAAAGGATGTGGATAAGAGTTGATGATTTAATGTTGGGTGTGAGAAGCCAATGCAAATAATGTGCTGGTTATGAAAACCGAAAGAACTGCAGATGCTGTAAATCAGGAACAAAAACAGGAAGTTGCTGGAAAAGCTCAGCAGGTTTGGCAGCATCTGTGAAGAAAAACAATCAGTCAACATTTTGGTTCAGACTTGAAATGCTAATTTTTTTTCTACAGATGCTGCCAGACATGCTGAGCTGTTCCAGCAACTTCTGTTTTTGTTGTTGAATGTGCTGGTTATGTTGCATTAGGTAGAGATGGAACAATTTATAAGGCCAGCAGCACACAGCTATCATAAGGAGTCAAGGGCAAAGAGAAATAATGTCCTTCAGTTGTGGTTGAAACTAAAATGACACAATAAAACACCAAGATATCAAATTTGAGGGGCGCGTTATTATTTAAAAGTAGCTTCATTTGTTAAGCTCAAAAACAAAATAAAGTGACATTCTGGAAGTACTTCGGTGTGAAACATAGTAAATAGGAGCTGGAGTGGGCCTTTCAGCTCTTCTAGCCTGTATTTCCATTTAGTCTGATCATTGTTGATCATCCAATTCACGACTGAGTTCTTGCTTTCTCCCCATACCCTTCTATTCCTTCAACATAAGAGCTATGTCTAATTCCTCTGTGAAATTATTCACTGTTATGGCCTTAACAGTTTGCTGTGCAGAGAATTCCACAGTCTTGCCATTCTCTGGGTGAAGAAACTTATCGTCATCTCTGTCCCAAGTGGGGAGATGATACCCTCGTAGTGGACTATTAATCCAGAGACCCAGACAGCGTCCTGGGGACCTGGGTTAAAATCCGATCACGGCAGATGGTGGAATTGGAATTCAATAAATATCTGGAATTAAGAATCTAATGATGACTGTGAATCCATTGTCGATTGTCAGGGAAAACCCATCTGGTTCACTGATGTCCTTCAGGGAAGAAAACTGCCGTCCTTACTTGATCTGGCCTACATGTGACTCCAGACCAACAGCAATGTGGTTGACCCTGAGCTGCCCTCTAGGCAATTAGGGATGGGTAATCAACGTTGCCTAACCAGCGATGCCCTCATCCCGTGAATGGACAAAAAAAATCCTAACACTGTTACCCTTGAACAAGAAATGTTTTAGAACATAGAACATAGAACAATACAGCGCAGAACAGGCCCTTCAGCCCTCGATGTTGCACCGGCCTGTGAACTAATCTAAACCCATCCCCCTACACTATCCCATCATCATCCATATGCTTATTCAAGAACTGTTTAATGCCCCTAATGTGGCTGAGTTAACTACATTGGCAGGCAGGGCATTCCACGCCCTCACCACTCTCTGAGTAAAGAACCTGCCTCTGACATCTGTCTTAATGCTTGTCTACAACCTCTTTTGTCAGGGAGAAGATACAGGAGCTTGAACACACGCACCAACAGGTTCAAGAACAAGAACAGCTTCTTTCCTGAAGTTATGAGCCTTATGAATGGACTCTCTAACTTCAAATAATGTTGATCTTGCTTTGCGCACCCCCTATGCAGTGTAACTGGTACATCTTGCTCTAAACACCATGTGCTCTGTATGCCCTTGCTCACTATGATCTGTCTGTACTGTTCACAAACAAAGCTTTTCACTATAATTAGGTCCATGTGACTGCAAGAAATCAAATCATAGAGACAGTAGATGGTGAGAATCTTTTCCCCATGGCAGATGTGACCAGAACCAGAGTACCTAAGTTTAAGATGAGAAGTAAGTGGTTTAAAGGAGATCTGAGAAAAAGATTTTTTTCACCTAGAGGAATTTTTCCACCTGATTTTTTGCACCTGGTGGAAATGTGGAACATGTTACCTGAGACAGTGGTGGAAGCAAGGAGTCTCGCAAATTTAAGTGACATTTGGATGAACACTTACAATGCCAGGGCATTGTCAGCTATAAACTCATGGGATTAGTGTAGTTTAACATTTGTTGGTTAGCAAAGACATGGTAGGCAGAAGGAAACAAGAACATAAATTGGTGGAAAATGTCAACTGGTCTGGCAGCATCTGTAGAAACAGATCAGAGTTAACCTGTTGGGTCCAATGACCCTTCTTCAGAACACTGAAAGTTGAAGGGCCTCTTTCTGTGGTGTATGACTCTACATTCCCAATGGTGGGGAAGTCCAGAACCAGGAATTTGGTTCACATTTAACAAATTCCTCTGTCTCCAAGCTCTAAACACTACGGCATTCCTAGTCTATGTTTGCAAAGTTAGCATCTCTTATTATCACAGCCATATTATTCTAAAGCTATCTGTGATCTTTGAGTCAAATATGATAAGCTGGGATTTTTTCACTGGAGCATAGCAGGTTGAGGGGGACCTTAGAGGTTTATAAAATCATGAGGGTCGCGGATGAGGTGAATATAGAGGGTCTTTTCCCTAGGGTGGGGGAATTCAAAACCAGGAACTCATTTTTAAGATGAGAGGAGAAAGTTTCAAAAAGGACATTGGGGCAACTTTTTTACACAGTGTTCCTGTGTGGAATGAACTGTCGGAGGAAGTGATGGATGCAGCTACAGCTACAACATGTAAAAGTCATTTGGATAAGAACATGAATAGAAGGGATATGGACCAATGCAGTCAAGTGGGTCTGATTTAATTTGGGAATGTGGTTGGCATGGACTAGTTGGACTGAAGGGTCTGTTTTCATGCTGCGTGACTCTTATGATTGTTTTCTAGAAGTGTGAAGTAGTCATATTTGATTCAAAATGTCAAATACCTTTTTCTTTTCACAGATGCTGTCAGACCTGCTGAATATTGTTTTTTTCCATCTTTCAGATTTCTGTCATGCCTTTAGTTTAGCAAGTAAAAATAATTTTGAATTATCAAAATCTAACAAAAAGGTTAAATTAAAGAAAAGAAACTTTTCTTAAATATAGTTAAATCTTCTACTGAAGGATTTTTATGAACTATAGAATTTTACAGCACAGAAGGAGGCCATTCGACCCATCGTGTCTGTACTGGTTCCCAAAAGGACTAGTCTGCTCTCCCCACTCTCCAGCCCTAGCTCTGTTGCCCTCTAACTTCAACAGTTTCAAATATATATCCAGCAGCCGTTTGTTTCCTCATTATCTGGTCAGAATGAAATATAAACAAAGGACTTCACTAGGATAGGGTTTTCACTTTCACCACGCACCCATTAAGGTGATAATAAGGAGTTGAATATCGGGACATTCATATTACTGTTGACTGGCTCTTTTAAACAATGAAATTAACAAAGTACGATGACAGTGTGCATGCATTAGAGATAGATGCATTACACATTTGTAAGGAGTTTGCATGTTCCCCCCTGTGTCTGCCTGGGTTTCCTCCCACAGTCCAAAGATATGCAGGGTAAGGGGATTGGCCATGCAAAATTGCCCATAGTGCTTTGGGAAGCCGAGACATGGGAAATTAGGGGAATGTGGCTGGGTAGGATGTTCTTCAGACTTCCGGTGTGGACTTCTTGGGCCAAATGGCCTGTTTCCGCACTGTAGGGATTCTGTGATCGATGAAGAAATTCTTCATGGTGTTGCCTTTGCTCACATTTGCTGACGTTTGATTATCACTTTTCCCGAAGACAGTCAGCAGGGTGAGTAATGAATGCGGAAAGCAAGTCATTTCTTCTTTGCAAAATTGCAATAAATTCTGAGCACTCTCATCAGAATAATTGACAGTGAGCCATTATGTGACTGATGCTCCCAGAGTCATATTCTTAACAATGAATCAGCATCCTCAGAAGAGAAAGGAAGCCGTCTGAGAAGAGTATGCTCTGGGTAGACCACATCATATTTATATCAGCTCACTTTGGGCCAGTATTCCAAAGACGGCATTTGTAAGTCAAACAAGTATTAGTGTTTAGCATGTGGGTGGTATCTAACTCTAAATTAACTATTGTAATGTGACTCCATGAGTTTTTTTTTTCAATAATTCTTGACGTACTTGTTTATAACGAAGATATGCATTATATCTTTCATTTAATAAAACGTTACTCAAAGATGGGGTTAATGATGATGGAAAGTGATACAAGCCCTTAAAAATGCTTACTGCAACTTGTATTTGTATAGTGCATTTAGAATATCTCAGGACATTTCACAGATACACCTGAAAGCAATGCAAGACAACATTAGATCAAACGTTCGGATGCTTGGTTAAAGAAGTTTAGAGAGAAAACATTGAAAAATAGAACCTGAGCTATAGAAGACTTGGTTACCAATTATTGAACAACTGAAGTCAGGAATGCTCATGAGGCCAAAATTAGATCTGTGCTGATATCTTGGAGGTTCTGGGGCTCAAAAGAAACTGCAAAGATAAGGAGAGGCAACGTCTTTGTGGAATTTAAGAGGAAAGTGTAGCTGAATTGGGAGCCCGTATAGATCAGACTTGGTAGGTGATTGAGACTTAGGACATGTAAGATGCAGGCATCAGAGTTTTGAAAGATGGACAGAATTTAAGAAGCCAAGAATCTGGAGGTCAAAAAAAAGGAGTAAATGAGAGTTTTAGCAGCAGATGACCTGAAATGGGTTGTGTTGGCTAATGTTGTGGAGGGGGCGTAAAGATAGTCTTAGTAGTAGCAAGGATATTTACTTGAGTGCTCATCTTGGTCAGATATAATACCATATTTATGAAGCAGGTGCAATACAGCAGGCCAAGCAGCATCAGAAGCGTCGGGACCCTTCTTCAGAAATTCTTGCAACAGCAACTTTCCTGCTCCTCTGATGCTGCCTGGCCTGCTGTCTTCCTCTAGCTCCGCTCTTTGGTATTTCTGACTCCAGCACCCGAAGTCCTTGCTATCTCATGTTTATGAAGCGTCTGGTTTTGTTGCAGACAGTTGTCGGGGAGAAAGGCTGTCAGTGACTTAGGGAACTGAGTTTGGAGTGGGCCGAAAAGCCAGTGGGTTCAGAGATTTATTCCAATCCTATACTGAAAGTCAGATAGATGTCTGATAACTGTGGTGGATTTGAGGAAGCTACTGGTGAGGTAGAGCTAAATTGTTTTTGTCACTAGCATAAATGTGACAATAATTGCTGTGCATCCATATATGGTCACTAATTGGCCACACATGAAACCGGAAAAGCACGGGGCCAAAAAGAGATCCTTGGGTTACACCAGAAATAATGGTTTAGGAGTGAGAAAAGAAACCATCGCCAATGATGCATGATGACTCTTTAAGAATGTAACCGGGCCAATACAGTCCTACCCAGCTGGCTGACAGTGGAGAGTTGTTGGAGAAGGCTTATTTGATCAACCATGCCAACAGCTTGAGGATGGTTGAGAAGATGAGCTTGGATAGCTTACGTTTGTCACATGCAGGGAAGATACAATTTGTGACTTGGTTAAAAGCTGGTTTATTACTATGGCAGGGTCAGAAATCTGATTGGAGAGATCCAGACAAGAACTTGTTTTAAAGATAGTCACAGATCTGGGAGGGGGGGAGATGCCAAATAGATAAGGACACTGCCAAGGATGAATTTACGTGAGATTGTTTCCTGTTCTGACCGAGATACTCAAGATGCTTCAATTATACATTTGCAATTCACCAGGATTTCCTGAGGCACTGGTCTTTGTAATTTGGATGACATAATCATCTACAAGGAGCAGACTGTTATACCTTCAATACACTATTATTCTGTTGTAAGATGATGCTTGGAGCTTTTGTTACAAATTGTTATTAAATACACTTTTAAGGAAAGGTTTTGTCTTCCCTTTGAGAGTTGTTTTGCTTAAGTAACAAGATATTGGTTCAAAATGATCTAATTCGCTTAAGAGTGGTTGAGCCAAATGTACCACAAGTTGCAAAAAAAATGCATTTAAGATTGGAAAAGAGACTTGTACACATTCAGGGGAGCTTGTACACAACCCAGAAAAGTGGGAGACCTCCCATGGAGGGTGATTTAATTAGGAGGGTTGGCGAATTTTGGTTTCCCAACGGCAGGAGTGAAACTCTTTGGCGGAAACGCTCTTTAAAATTAAGATCCACCTTCTAGATAAAATCATTGACGCAAGAATCTCATGGCACCCGACTCATTTATTTAAAGGTAGAATGCGCCAGTCAATCTTGTGTAGTTGCATGTAAGGCTTTTCTCTTTGTCTGTATGGCATGAGGTAGGGGACAGAAGAATAGCAGCTTGCGTAAAGGCTCAGGACATTTAAGAGTGTCAGTGGTGATGGTGTGGTGCAAAGTGGGATCGGGGGGGCGGGATGTGGAAGAGTAGAGGTGGGCCCAGGGGAGTTCAGAAAATGAGTGAAGTGGAAGTGGCCAGGTATCCTGCAAGTGGTGGGGAGGTGGGAGGGTGACAGTGGTTTGGGATTGGTCAGTCAAGATATTTCATTAGCAGTGTTAAAGGACAGAATCAATACTGATAAATGTCTTTCTGTCAGGGTGCTTGGCTGGCCTACTTAGCGTTGAGTTCAGCTACAATATATAAATTATGCTCGCTGAAAATGATCTCAGAAGATCCCTTTTACAATGCATGGAAGAGAGGGCCAATTGAGCCTGCAAGTTCTGTTATGACCCATAGAATGGTCAGTACAGCAACGGGTGCTGACCGGGACATTCAATTAAAAAGTGAAAAATATAAGCACGACTGTAATTTTTCCACAATAAAGCAAATGTTGCCCATAACCATTTTGTGTGCCAATCATAGGAATATTAGGATAGGAGCAGGCCATTTGGCCCTGAAGCCTGTTTGTTTTATTCATTTGTGGGATGTGGGGGCCTCTGGCTGACCAGCATTTCTTGCCTGTCCCAAGTTGCACTCGAAGGTGCTGGTTAGCTGCCTTTTTGAACCATTGCAGTCAACCGGTGATGGATTGACCCAGAATGCCCTGAGAGAGGGAATTCCAGGATTTTGATCTCGTGAGAGCGAAGGAACAGCAATATATTTCCAAGTCAGGAGGGTGAGTGGATTGGAGGGGAATTTGTAAGTGGTAGCTTTCCAATGTATCTGCTGCCCTGTCTTCCTTGTTAGACATAATTGTGGGTTTGGAAAGTGCTGTCTGAGTGAATTTCTTGGGTGAAGTGCATCTTGTAGATAGTACAAACTGCTGCTACTGTGCATTGCTGGTGAAGTGAGTGGAAGCTTGTGGATGTAGTGCAAATCAAGCGGGCTGCTTTCCCCTGGATGGTGTCAAGCTCCTTGGATGGTGTTGGAGCTTCCCCCATCCAGGCAAGTGGGGAGTATTCCATCACACTCCTGACTTGTGCCTTGTAGATGATGGACAGGCTTTCAGAGTTAGGAGGTGAGTTACTAGCTTCTGTATTCCTAGCCTCTGATCTGCTTTTGTAGCCATTGTGTTTATGTGGTGAGTCTTAATTGAGTTTCTGGTCAGTGCTGACCTCCAGGATGTTGATAGGGAACCCAGTGAGTATAATACCATTGAATGTAGAGGAGTGATGGTTAGATTGGCTCTTATTGGCAACGGTCATAGCTTGGCATTTGTGTGGCACAAATGTGTCTTGCCACTTGTCAAGCCAAGCCTGGACATTATCCCAAGCTCGTAGCATTACAACCTGGACTGCTTCAGTATCTGTAGAGTTGTGAATGGTGCTAAACATTGTGCAAACATCAATAAACATACCCACTTCTGACCTTCTGATGGGAAGGAACGTCATTGATGAAGAGGCTGAAGATGGTTGGGCCAAGGACACTATGCTGAGGAACTCCTGTAGAGATGTCCTGAGGCTAAGATGACTGACCTCAGTAACCACAATCATCTTCCTATGTGCCAGGTATGATTCCAACCAGTGGTGAGCTTGCCACCTGATCCCCCTTGATTCCAGTTTTGCTAGGGTCTGTTGATGCCACACTCAGTCGAATGCAACCTTGATGTAAAGGGCTATCACTCTCACCGCACCTCTGGACTTCAGTTGTTTTGTCAGTGTTTGAACCAGGGCTGTAATGCAATCAGGAGCTGAGTGGCCCTGGCCGCACCCAAACTGGGCGTCACTGAGCAGGTTATTGCTGAGCAGGTGCTGTTTGATAGCACTGTTACTGACACCTTCCATCACGTTATTGATGCTCGAGAGAGTAGACTATTGGCTGGGTTGTTTAGCTCTCATACTATGCAAGACACAGTAAATAACAATGATGCATATATGAATAATGTGAAACACTTGTAAGTGAAATTTCATTTTGCAAAACACCCACCTTCTTGTTCGCCAGTCTTGTGTTAATTCTGAAGAAGTTGGACGGAAATATGTGGCCGTGATTCAGAGCAGCCATGTTTGACGTGGAGACATTTCTTATAGCTCACCCGTAGCTGCAGTATTGTTGGATGACAACACCGGTGAAAAACTTCCTCTGCCGCACGATTGCACATATTGTCCCTACACGGCTCAGCGCTTCAGTTTTGCTTGTGCTTGCATAGGCATTGGCAAAGAGCAAGAGAGCTGAAATAATGCACCCTTCTAGTTATGCCATTTGAAATGCCACTCTGTTGACAGAATCACCTCCATGTACCTCCCCAGCTTTAAAATTCAGCTGGAGCAGGAGGTGTCAAACAAGATTGTTGCAGATTGGCCACCAATTGCACAGTTATATCAATTTTGCTCTCCTCTATAAAACCCATTCAAAGATCATTGAGGTAAAATGTGCCAATGATATCGCAGGACTTAATTTTTTTAAAAATTCACTAGAATCAGTGAAGGTTGGCAAAGACAGGAAGTATGGCCATAATTTGTACCAAGATCCAACCACCTATCATTCCTCTGAATGTTGACCTCCAGTGGATCTTCGCGTGGCACACCTCAATTATAAAATTCTCAACTTTGAGGTCCCCACCCTTTCTCTGTCGCCCCCTCTAGCCCTTCAATGCGGAGTAAAGGGGTAATAGTACTTTTACAAGTAGTGAGTAGGCTTGTTTGTAATGTGCTATACTGTAGTGATGTCAGATCAGTCATGATCTCATCGAATGGGAGAGGAGTCTGGAGCCTAAATCCGTAGGGTTCCAAAGGATGTATAGAGTTATTTATTAAAGTGTGATAATGTTCACTTATAAGAGAAAAAATGCGATCCTACTAAAGACGTCAAGATATAAGAACAGAAGTAGGCTTTTCAGCCCATCTAGCCTCCTGTCCCATTCGATGAGATCATGGCTGATTTGATAATCTGCAACTCTACTTTTCTCCTTTTTGGATAACTTTTGTGTTCCTTATTGATTGGACAAATAAATACAACAGTCACAGATCTGTTGCTCCCTCAATCCTGTTTTCTAACACAGGCCTTATTAGAATTGATATACCACTAATGGCTGTGTCTACAGTTGCTGAAGTAAAATCTCTGAAACATGTCTCTAAATTCTCTCTTTTCCTTTATATTATCCAAATTTCTAGCATGGGTTTTGGTGTCAAATTTTGGGGAGCCTAAAGTACATGAGAACATTGCTAATAGGAATACGGATAGTCCCTGTGACCTTGAGTCTGCTTAATACAGTCATGGCTGACTTCCCTTACACTGTTCCCAGCTGCTATCTATTTCCCTTAATTTTGGGTATCGTATTTACTGAAATAACAGCACTATCCCATACAAGTTGTTACTGTTAGCGCTGCTGTGTTCTGAATGTTTTGTGATTGTGTTGGTGGAGGCAGAAATTAGCAAGGCACATATTGGGGAGATCATATCTTGTGGTCAAGAGACCCCAGCAGATGTCAAGTAGAGCAGCAGAGGAGAAACAAGGAAGAAAGGTAAGCTGTGTTTTAATGGCATCTTTTAATATTTTCAGTAATTCAAAATTACACTGGAGCATAGCAACAATTCATACTTTTCACTGCTTTCTTTAAAAATACATGTGGCAACGAATCCTTCCTTTCTCCCTTCTTCCCCCCCCCCCCCCCGCCCCCACCATGCTCTGTCCCTCCCACACTCCTTTTCTCCATTCCCTCCCCGCTCCTTCCCACTCCCCTCCCTTACCTCCCTCTTTCCCCCCGATCCCCCCATTTGTTACAGATTCCCCAAACTCTTAACTTTCTGAGTGGGGTGAACTGGTTCTTGTTGGTTATTCTCACTAATTGCATCCCAGTTCACATCTTCTATGTGAAATGACAACCAGGATTATACAAAACTGATGGCAGAATAAGGAGAATTGGGGAGTGGAGAAATGTGTGTTAATGCATGGGCTGTTGACTGATTGTGAAGATGTTTTGAATTTTACAACCAGAGAGGCTCCTCTCTTTTAACTCACTTAGTTGGCAGTAAAAACAAGTTTCAAAATGCTTAGCACATGACTATGTCAAACATCATGATGGATCAGAACCCCAAGTGCTAATGGACATTATTAAACCTTTAAGTCTAACATTTATTTTAAAGGTGCCAGCTGCGCCTGAAAGATGACTGCAGATGTAAACTGTGGCCATCCAGGAGAGTCCTGTATCAAGGCTTTGCACACCTAAACAGAGCCAGGGAAACGATCATGAGATGCTGAGTAGTCTTCATTCTCACAGCAGGAAGCCATCTCCAACAGATATGTTTGTATTTTACCCTTCCAGCAATATTAAGCAACGAGTTAAAAACTGACTGCAGCACTGGCCTCCTGTGCATTAATGGCTTGACTTACTAGTTTATGGAATAGTGTGCTGTGAAGATCACGACTTTAGAATAGCTATTAAACACCCTTGCACTGCAGCTAAAGAAAAGGGAACAGACGTTCTATAACTGCCAGTGAACCACCATTGAAAGGAATTGGGACAAAAGAATTTAAATGAAACTACAAAGCCGAAAATCTTAACATGGAGTAGTCAATGACCAACATCATTGTTCCTAGTGCTAACCAATGCAATAGCTACAATGGTTTACACTCTACTTTTCAATAATTTCTGAGAGGCATGTTTTGTTCGAACATTACCTGACATTTAATAACTAAAAGTTTCCTTTGACTTAATTTAAGCATTAATTAATTTGATCTGGGAATAAGGTATTCACAAAAGAAGGGATTTTAAAAAAAGTTAACATTGTAGCAAACAACTGAGGGGGTGGGTACATATAAAGAGGTGCCAGTTCATCCATCCTCACATGGGAGCTTATCAATTTGAGGTATCCCATCTGGAGCCATAACAAGTCACTGATTCTCATCCAGGGACTGGTCACCACAATATCATGCTCCAATGATGTTTTACCACTCAAAATTAAGATATTGATTCAAAGATCATCTTCAGTGAAAGACAGAGGAATTTTATTGCTTGTGATCCTGAGGAAAACAATAAAATGTGACATCAAACGTATACATAAACAACTTTATGAACGTTAAAAGGGAAGATTGTCTAGGACAAAGGGAAGTGAAGGCAGTTTGGGTGAGTCCTTGCAGAATTAGATTGAAACCAGAGACCATGGCTCTTTAATTGATATCTGTATCCTCAGCAGTGGCAAAATTTGTCAATAATTTTGCGTGAATGGGTCTTTGTCCAATGTGTTTAATTACCCAGCATTTTTTTATTATTATTTAGAGGGGGAAATAAACAGGAGACAGTGAGGAAGAGCCTTCCAGTTCTACTGTTATGCATCCATTTCTTTCTATCTCTGTCTCCCTGAAATCTGTTGCCTAAAATACATTTCCATTGCATAAATCAGTGTCTGGCTTCATAGTTTTCTCCAAGCTGGATAATTTGCAGATTATAATTTGCTGACAACTGTGGCAGAGTTTATTTTTAAGCTTTCCCCTCTATTGGGAATTACTGAGAGTCAAGGTGACTCAAGATCTTTCTGTTCTGCAGGAATCATTTCTTTCATTCTAATACGTGAAACATCAACAGTAAGGTATTAATTAAATAATAGATACAGATTTGAATAATTGTTTCAGGCATTTAAATTAATGTTCATTTCCGATCCAACTGTCTTGTTTACTTAATTGTTCCATGAAGTCTGCCTCAACCTGGTCAGGTGATCACTGTGACCATCTTTAGTCAATGCTTCTTTTTTTAAAACGTTTTCAGACCAAGAAAGGTGCCAGGTACTCAAATCAGACAGTGGACTTAAGCCCAAATTATTAGTCTATTTTAGCCACTAACACAACATTGATAATTGTTGTGAATGATCTCAGTTTGCAGAATGATACTCTTTGAATTCTTACCACAGAGGTGTCCAAGAGACTGCTTGTACTTCTATCTTAATGCTTCTGTTCTCACCCACATTGAATCAGCAGGTTTGTATATCTCTGGACATCACTTAAGAGCCTATAACTGAGGCAGAGGCATTAAAACTCAGCATATGGTTGCGGAATAATCATGTTACAAAGCAGCCAGACAGAAGCATTGCAGCATTTTAGGCATGAGGTGGTTTTGAACAGCGTGCCAGAAATTTTGAGACAAGCTCCTTGGTGCAGGAACAGTTGGACACTCATTAACTTTGGATTTTATTAAGTATTTCATGCAAGCTCCAGCCCCAGTGGACAGCAGATTGCCTGCAGGAATTTGGGATTCCTTGCACAGCTGCATAGATGGAAAGGACTGTAGCACTAGAGGATGTAACGTATATTTGATCTGCATTCCCTTTCACACACTTTGCTGACTGGTGATTACATAGGAAAGATGGCAAAGAGGATGAACTTGGAGGTGGCGGAGGAAGGTTTGGGAAACTCAACTAGGTGGGTTGGTGGAGTACCTAAACCTTATTGCCTTTCCACATTAGAGGAGGCAGATCATTGAGAGTGGCTCAGGAAACTGACCTTTAATTGTTCAAATTGCCCACTTGCCTTCAGTCAGTGTGCAGCTATCCCCCTGATGTTTCCTAGTCTGTCACCCAGGATTAGTTAAAAACTCCAGCCAGTGGATTTGAAATGGAAGTATAACAGCAGCTAAAAAATAAAATCAGTTTGGAGAATTTTTTAACAAATGTCAGGAGAAAGCTGTTAAATGTTTGCAGATTTCTCTATATATCATGTTTATAAATGATTCCTGCAGAACAGAAAGATCTTGAGTCACCTTGACTCTCAGTTATTTCCACTATAGAGGGGAAAGCTTAAAAATAAACTCTGCCACAGTTATCAGCAGTTTAGAGATAAGAGGAGGAATGGATTCCTGCAACTGCAATTTGAAGGCACAAACAAGGAAAGTGTGTGCAATAATCTACCTACATTTTAAAAAATCAAACCAGAACAGCATCAAATAGTATCAACTCAGGCAAATTTGTATTGTAAAAATTTTGAATTGCACAATATACACTAATTACAGAACTTTGCATTTAAAAAAAGTTTATAAGATGTTGCATTCCTGTTGAAGAATAATGAGTTGTTGCTAGCAGCAGTAATGCTGAAGCACAGTATTTACTTAACATTTTTCTGCATGATATAAAATGCATGTACATTGAGCAAATACATGAGAAAATTTCAATCATGATCGCCCCAAATTAAGTTCTATTTATATTAATTTGTGTGTGAGGGTTAAACAACTATAACAATTCCCATCAATGATTGTTGATTCGGCACAGCATCTTTGCAAGTAGTGCCTTTAAGTACCTATGGTGCACAGTGTTGCAGTGTAGGGTAGGCACTTGTGACATTGGATAATCGGCTCACAAAAGTAGAGCTTTCCAAAACTACAAGAGGGAGATAGATGACAGTGTCTCTGTTCTATGTTAAGATAATGAACATTTGGATGAAAACATAGAAATATGCCAAGGATAGTTATTATGTTAACACTGTGCAGAACATTCACATGGCAACTGTGTCCCTATTGTACACTTGGACCCTGTTAACTTTGTACAGTTCACTCAGCCTGTTGTACAACTTCACAGCTCTGTTAGTAACGAATATGAACACATGAAAAACGAACAAGTGGAAGCCACTCAGCCCTTCAAGCCTGCTCTGCCATTCAGTAAGATCAGGGCTGATCTACCTCTGTCTAAACTTGCAGTGCCCAGTGTCTTTTAAGGAAGAGAATTCCAAAGACTGACAACCCTCTGAGTTAAAATTATTTTTTTCATCTCTGCCTTCAGTGGACAAAACACATTTTTAAACATGACCTCTTGTTCTGGAATCCTCCACAAGTGGAAACATTCCTTCAGCGTTCACCCAGTCAAGTCCTCTCAAGAACTTATGTTTCAATTAGGTCATCTCTGACCCTTCCCAATCTTAAGGAGTACAGGTTGAGACTGTTCAGCCTTTCCTCATAAGAGAATCCATTCATTTTCAGGTATGAGCCCAGTAAATATTCTGTGAACTGCTTCCACTGCATTAGCATGTTTCTGTGAGTATGGTGACCAGTACAGTACACAGAACTGCAGATGTGGAGGTTTCATCAATGCCCTGTATAACTGAAGCCTAACCTCCCTATTCCTTCATTTAATTCCCTTCACAATTAAAAAAAATTCTATCAGCTTTTCTGATTCTTTGCTGTACCTGCAAATTAACCTACTGCGATTTATGCAATCATGCACATACGTCTCCAAGCACCTCAGAGCTCTGCAACCTCTCACCATTTAGATAATATGCTTCTTTTCACTCTTTGTGGCAAAATGGATAATTTGACCTTTTCCCACAGTGTACTTCATTTGCCTGATCTTTGTTCACCACTAGCCTGTCTATCTTGCTTTGTAGTTGCCTAATGTTTTCTTAACAATATTTGATCCTACCTATCTTTGCATAATCATTAAGTTTAGTTCCCTTACCTTATATCAGTTCATCCAAATCATTTATATAAATTGTAAAACATTTGAGGCCCAGCACAGACGCCTGTGGTACACCACTCATGGCTTCCTGCCAGTGTGGAAAAAGATCCTCCTACTCCTACATTGTGCTCCCTGGTAAACAGTCAATTTTCTATCCAAGCCAATAATTTACCCCCAAACCAACAGCTATAATTTTCTACAATAACCTTTGATGTGATAACCTTATCAAATGCCTTCTGGAAATCTAAATATAATAGATCCACTGTTGCTGTTTAACCACAGCACAAGTTACTGTTTCAAAGAACTCTAATAGATTAGTTAAATATGATTTCTTTTTGACAGAACTGTGTCGGCTGTGCCTGATTACCTTGAACTCACCCAAGTCTCCTGTTATGTCTTTAATAATAGTTTCCAACTTTTTTCTTATGGCTGATGTTAAGCTAATTAACCTGAAGTTTCCTGCTTTTCCCCTCTTCTGGCTCTTCTCCCTATTTGAATAAAAGAGTTACATTGGAAAATAGTTAATGCAAAGGAAAATTCCCTGAAACGTATTATTTTGTAACGTCTAGTTATACCTGCTCATCTGCTCTTAGATCTGCACTCTCTGTCCCTTATCATCATTGTCTGTTTATGATTTCCAACATTAGTTCCTTCTTCATTTGCTTTCTTCCCACTCTGTGGTGACACGTTTCCAAGTTTGGATTATTGCACCCAGTATTTAGTTTTAAACCCCCACTTCCTTAGTTGAGCAGTTCATAAGAACACCGTTGTATGGTTCAGGTGTTGACTGGCCCAACAGTACGGATCCCAATTTCCCCACAAGTTTTCCTGTACCGCAGGGACTGGAACCCATCTGTCCAATGCTGGTCTTTCAGCCACACATTCACCTGTCTCACCTTGTTCACTCTATGCCAATTTGCATGTGGCTCAAATAATAATCTGGAGATTATTGCTTTGGAAGTTCTGGTTCTTACAAACAATGCACAATCTCTTTCTTACATCTACCTATGTCATGGGTTCCTACTTGATTCATGACAACTGCGTCCTCCCTTCCCACTGCAAGCTCTTTTCCAGCCCAGGAGAGAGAGCCTGGCACTGAGCAGGGATCTGGATTCACACTCTTTACTGCAGAGAACCATATCAGTCCCCCTAACCGTGTGGTTTCCTACTGCTACTACCACCCTTTTGTCCCCTGCTGCCTTGAAAGGCTTCCTGTACCACAGTGCAATGATTGTTTAACTTATCCATCCCATAGCTCCTGCTGTCATCGAAACAGGCCGAGAGAACATCACACCTGTTGGTGAATTGCAGAGGCTGACATTCTTGCACTCCTGTTGCCTGAGTCCCTTTATCTGTCTGAATTGCAGATGCTCCCCCTTGCCTGTCATAACATCCCATCCTAAGAAGTGTGACTCAGTTGTTTGACTGTGTTAATGCTCAAAGCTAGGATGGTACACGTTCCCACTGGTCCCCTCAAGTAGAGTTGGAACTGACTTTTTAACCCTTTTCTTATGTTTTCTCCAAGGGGAAAAACACAAAGTGTACCTGCAATTCCAGTGAGCTGTAAGTCTCAGCACTTCATATTTGTAGGCACATGAGATCACTGCCTAGTCTGTTCAAAGTTTCCTTGTCACTTTTAGGTGCTACATCCATTGAACCGAACAGATTGTTTTAAACCCCTGCATTTGTTGACTCTGTAGCAGTCCTCTTTTAAATGAAACACATTCTGAGATTGTTAATAAAAGAAAATTATAACTATGTTGAAGTTTTGATTCATCATCATAAACACAGGATATGGACTGGAGACCAGAAATTTTTATTTAAATGGGCCCTGCCATTGAGATCAGTCAGGATCATAGAGATCTAACCAAGCTGGGACCATTGTCTGCTTCTGGATTTGACTCAGTCAAACCCTTTGTAACTATCCCCTTAAGATGAAATGCACATTCTTTCCTTAACCAAACAAAACATTACAACGCTTACTCAATAGAAACTAACAAATGAATCAGGACATTTGGCAGGCTGTCATGAATGGGTTGCAGGGTGGGAAGGCTGGCAAGATAGCAGAGGGATATCTTGAGGCTTGTTCAACATCTACCTACTACTATGCCACATTGTAAGCAGCAGGGAGAGGGAGAAGATTGCCTATCTGGGGCCCAGTAGTGCTGTTTATGTGGCCATTTAAGGACTAATTCCCACCACTGTAGGCATTTTGCTCACATTGGTCTGTGATGCACAACTCCAATCCCTCAAATTGATGCGGACTGTCTGACTGGTTCCAAATCCCCTGACCCTATTTACTCCTCTGTGGAGGTTCCTCATGCAGCTGTAGGGTCAGTAATGGCCACTATTAGTGGTGGTGTTGAGGCTGCAGGGTCTTCAATTGTTGCTGTGTTGGGGAGAAGAAGTTAGGTCACTTGATTGGCCATCATTGAGAGTCTGCCCCTCCTGGTCTCACTGCTGACTGATGCAAGGTCAGATCTGGCTATCAACCATGACAGTATAACTTGAGCTACAATAAAAAAGTCCAAACTGGTGTAAAAAATATCAATTTTAATCATTGTCTACAACTAACGGTCACCATTAGCAGTTATTCATCCTCCCAGTCCTTTGTCCTACTGTTTTTCTCTATCTTTAGGCTCCATCTCCACCTATCATTTACTCCTCCCCCTCCCCCACCCCATCTTCTGCATCAATACCAACCTTTTCCTGCCTACCGTCAGTTTTGAAGGAGGGTCACTGGATCTGAAATATTAACTGTGCTTTCTCTCCACAAGTGCAACCAGACCTGCTGAGTTTTTTATTTAATAAATTGCTGTTTTCATTTCTGATTTCCTGCATCTGCATATCTTTTGGGGTTTTCTTTCGTTTTAAGTCAGTCTATTCAGACATGTCATCTATAGGGCAAAGTGCAACTTGAACACCAGCCTTTAAGCCGAGAGTTGGGACACTACTAGTGCACCGTAAGACCCCTTTCCGCCATGTCTTGTTTCCAATAGACTATTGACAATGTAATGTGAGCCTTCACTAGGTTTTGAGTCAAAATACCACAGGTGTGACGCATACCTGATACAGTCTCTAGAGTCACTTCAGCATATGGAAACAAATGATGCAACTAGTGACCTTTAACTGTTGGCCACTGCTTGACTAATTTCAAAAGATGCCAGATGTGAGCTATCTGGTATAACCACTTTTTTCAAAACACAAAGCTCTGATGAGAAGCTTGATTTTTTTGGCGTTGTTTTCTGGTTAATCATTCCTGAATTGTGACGTCTTTGAGATTGAGAAATGCCTTTACAACTTAATAACTGCAGACAGAGCACACGCCTTGATTCGAGACTGAGCAAACAGTGTGAACAACAAGCTAATCATTCCCCCCCCCCCCCCCCCCTTTTAATGCGAATTTTGAATTTAAAAGCTAAGTAAACCCAGTGACCTGAGTCCGTTATCGTGACCTGCTGCTGCTGGTCTACGGTATCCTTAATTAACCCTTAATGTACTATTTAAAACACTTTATGTATGAGAGTTGCTCTATTTATAGTGGCTGAACAATAAAGAAATTGCCAACTTTTGCAACATAACAAGAACCCAAAACATCCAAACACAGATCCAAAACAACAAAAGGCTGGAGTGAATTTATTTTTTCATTTTTCCAAGATTTTGATCCCACACCATAGAGAGAATGACGTTATAATTCCAACCCAAGCAGGTGTATGGTTTGGAAGCATATTCTGTGGCATTTTGACACTCTAGAATAAAGTACGACAATTGATATGAAGTGGCGAGATAGCTGATGATCTTCACCCATTTTGATGCGGTACATAAATTAGCTCCTTTATCAGATGAACGAGACGGGAGTTACGTTGTACTGAAGAATTCATATAACTTATGACAGCTGCTTTCTACGTACCTAAACTACAAACACAGGCGCTTGCGCCTCTGAGCTCAAGCTAAGCGTGTCAAAATAACGACAGCGTGCTTTCCTTATCGTGTCATATTTAAAGAGCGCTCTATAAGGTTTATACCATCAGGTCAAATGTCATGATACCGTGGTGATATCATGAATGTGTCTCTTCAAGATATATCTCATATTTGTTCAGAGACATAACGCAGCAGTGTTGCACTTGTAAACTCCTCCTGTTGGTAATAAACATTAATGACATTTTGAAAACTGGTCTACTAATTGGCATCACTACTTTGGACATCAAATTACAGCAAAATCTGTTGAGCTATCACCCTTGGTTTGCTTGTGTGCGGTCAAACAATATCTTGATATTAAAATTTTCATCCTTGCTACCTGGATGCGCTCATCCCTCCAAATCTCCTTCAGCACCCCGATCCTTCAAGATATACCACTTTTTTTGTTTTAACTTCTTGTGCATCCCTGATTTTATTAGCTTCACCAGTGTCTTCAGTGGTCCTCAGCCCTAAGATTTGAAAAACCTTCCTTTCACTTCTCCACCAACCGTTCCTCATGCAACCCCAACAACTTTTTTCTAATGCAACTGTCATGTTTTTCTTCAAGGTGCTTCTTAAAAAACAATTTGGCTGCAGACCATTTGGTCATCGGACCTAATATTAGCCACCTTACGTGGCTTGGTAACGTACTTTGATGTATAATGCTCCTGGAAAGTGTCTTGGGATGTATCATCTCTGTCAAAGGTGCTATTGTGAATATGTTTAAGTGTGGACAGTATCTGGTCCTGGTGCAGTCCAAATAATTAGACCATTGTCAGAAATCTGGATTCTGAAATAGAATTTTGAGTTAAAATGAATAGTGCACGACCGAAGCAATTCCTATGCAGCCTTGTTTAATTATATTTGTCAAAGTCATGAAATTGAACTAAACCTCGTCACTAATGTTAAAGCAAAATACTGCGGATGCTGAATATCTGAAACAAAAACAGAGAATGTTGGAGAAATCAGCAGGTCTGGCAGCATCTGTAGAGAGAGAAAAACAAACAGTGTTAGCATTTCAAGTCTTGTATGACTCTTCAGGATCTGAAAAATTTTGGAAAACAAGTTTTTATACTTCTGACAAAAGCAGAGGAGGAGAAAGAAGGCAGATGGTATGGGGCCAGTGCAAAAGACAAAGGGGTTGTTAATAATGGAAAAGGGGTGTAAATTAGGTTGTGAAAGGGAGAGATTTGGTTCTTCCATAAAAATATTATTCTTTAAGTTTTAACTGAAGTAGATTTACAGGTACCATCAAAAAAGTTTCCAATGTTCACCTGGCATATAATAAATTGAAACAGTGTTGGTACTTTTCTGAAACAATATTTGTCTAATGATTGTTATTTTAGATATTAGCATTGAAGATCAAATTTGTCGACTGTGCACATAATTGTGGTGCCCCAACTGTGGTTATCAGTCAGCTGGTTATGGGGACAAGTCCTATCCTAGGATGTAAGCACATGACTCTAGCTGATACTGCAGTTCTGCTGTGTTGTCTTTAAACTGCGGCCCTGTCACTGAATCACAGAAACATTGTGGGCGCAGAACAAGGCCATTTGGTGCATCGTGTCTGCACCGGCTCTTCAAATAAGTATTCTTACCTACTGCTGACTTCCTGCTTTCTCCCTATACCCTTGCAGAATACTTCATCCAAATGAACGTCCAAAATACTCTTGAATGTCTCAATTATCTGTTGCTTCAGGCAGTTTTTAAAAATTCCACTGCACGAGATGACACGTGAACGACATTATTCATGTTGTCATGTCCATCAGTTATTACGACTCAGATTATCGCTGATTGTGGGAGCTTACTGTGCACGTATTGGCTGCTATGTTTAGGACCCAATAAAAGTGACGAAAGTGACTTCAAATGTATTTCACCGACTGTAAAGTTCAATGTCCAGTGGTTGTGTAAGTCCCAATTGAAGGGTAAGCGCTTTTCTTCAATAGTAGCACAAAATAGAGTCAAGTGACACCGTATCAGAGATAATGGGAACTGCAGATGCTGGAGAATTCCAAGATAATAAAATGTGAGGCTGGATGAACACAGCAGGCCAAGCAGCATCTCAGGAGCACAAAAGCTGACGTTTCGGGCCTAGACCCTTCATCAGTGGGTTGCTCTATTTATAGTGGCTGAACAATAAAGAAATTGCCAACTTTTTGCAACATAACAAGAACCCAAAACATCAGTGAAGGGTCTAGGCCCGAAAAGTCAGCTTTTGTGCTCCTGAGATGCTGCTTGGCCTGCTGTGTTCATCCAGCCTCACATTTTATTATCAAGTGACACCATAGCCTGTTGTACGCCAGACCCATCTATCTTTCTGACTTCACTATTAGCCATTTTTGCAATCCTGGGAAAAATCAATTTCACCACTGATGTACAAAAAAGCTGTCGTTTGCGTTTCTGCCAAAAATATAAAAGGAGCATTAACACGTTTAAAGCCGTATGCCCAATCTCAAAGCAAACAGAATAAAAGGCATACCAGCAGGTATTTATTGATTTGCCGATGTGTAATCTTTAGCGGTGCAGAGTTTAAACTAAATTCAAGTAATAAAGGCGTTCAAGCATAACATACAGTAAAACATTCAGGGCAATAAATTGGATCACCTTGTCCTCTTTAGGCGTGAGGTTCATGATTTGTCACTTGACCACTCCACCTTGGAACAAAGTGTACACACATCATCTTAACGATTGGAGCATGACCTGAGCAGCTGTTGCCAATGTTTCCTCCAAGCTGCACAAGCCAAACTAAAGAGTTTGTGCACCTAATAGATTGCCCACAACAAAGAGGGAACATTGGTTGCTGTGTTCCACTTGTAAAGGTAGTCTGCAGCCTCTGCACTCAGCAGGAGTGTCCAGGCAGAATCGATCACGCGCCTGCAAGGAAATTGCGTGGCCAAAGGAAGGATTAGGAAGATTGCAGAAATCAGAACAACAAGGGAATGTCTGCAACGATGACCCCAAGCTTCCAGTTGCCTGCCACTTCAATACACCACCGTGTTCCCTGGCCAACATTTCTGTCCCAGGCCGGTTGCAGTGTTCCAGTGAGCCTCACCGCAAGCTCAAAGAACAGCAAGATAATAAAATGTGAGGCTGGATGAACACAGCAGGCCAAGCAGCATCTCAGGAGCACAAAAGCTGACGTTTCGGGCCTAGACCCTTCATCAGAGAGGGGGATGGGGAGAGGGAAGTGGAATAAATAGGGGGAGAGGGGGAGGCGGATTGAAGATGGAGAGTAAAGAAGATAGGTGGGGAGAGTATAGGTGAGGAGGTAGGGAGGGGATAGGTCAGTCCAGGGAAGATGGACAGGTCAAGGAGGTGGGATGAGGTTAGTAGGTAGATGGGGGTGCGGCTTGGGGTGGGAGGAAGGGATGGGTGAGAGGAAGAACTGGTTAGGGAGGCAGAGACAGGTTGGACTGGTTTTGGGATGCAGTGGGTGGGGGGGAAGAGCTGGGCTGGTTGTGTGGTGCAGTGAGGGCAGGGGACGAACTGGGCTGGTTTAGGGATGCAGTAGGGGAAGGGGAGATTTTGAAGCTGGTGAAGTCCACATAGATACCATTAGGCTGCAGGGTTCCCAAGCAGAATATGAGTTGCTGTTTCTGCAACCTTCGGGTGGCATCATTGTGGCACTGCAGGATGCCCATGATGGACATGTCATCGAAAGAATGGGAGGGGGAGTGGAAATGGTTTGCGACTGGGAGGTGCAGTTGTTTGTTGCGAACTGAGCGGAGGTGTTCTGCAAAGCGGCCCCCAAGCCTCCGCTTGGTTTCCCCAATGTAGAGGAAGCCACACCGGGTACAGTGGATGCAGTATACCACATTGGCGGATGTGCAGGTGAACCTCTGCTTAATGTGGAATGTCATCTTGGGGCCTGGGATAGGGGTGAGGGAGGAGGTGTGGGGGCAAGTGTAGCATTTCCTGCGGTTGCAGGGGAAGGTGCCGGGTGTGGTGTGGTTGGAGGGCGGTGTGGTGGGGTTGGAGGGCAGTGTGGAGCGAACAAGGGAGTCACAGAGGGTGGGGATGGAAATATGCCTTGAGTGGTGGGGTCGGATTGTAAATGGCGGAAGTGTCGGAGGATGATGCGTTGTATCCGGAGGTTGGTAGGGTGGTGTGTGAGAACGAGGGGGATTCTCTTTGGGCGGTTGTGGCGGGGGCGGGGTGTGAGGGATGTGTTGCGGGAAATACGGGAGACGCGGTCAAGGGCGTTCTCGATCACTGTGGGGGGAAAGTTGCGGTCCTTGAAGAACTTGGACATCTGGGATGTGCGGGAGTGGAATGTCTTATCGTGGGAGCAGATGAGGCGGAGAAATTGGAATAGGGGATGGAATTTTTGCAGGAGGGTGGGTGGGAGGTGGTGTATTCTAGGTAGCTGTGGGAGTCGGTGGGCTTGAAATGGACATCAGTTACAAGCTGGTTGCCCCCACACCTCCTCCCTCACCCCTATCCCAGGCCCCAAGATGACATTCCACATTAAGCAGAGGTTCACCTGCACATCCGCCAATGTGGTATACTGCATCCACTGTACCTGGTGTGGCTTCCTCTACATTGGGGAAACCAAGCGGAGGCTTGGAGGCCGCTTTGCAGAACACCTCCGCTCAGTTCGCAACAAACAACTGCACCTCCCAGTTGCAAACCATTTCCACTCCCCCTCCCATTCTTTAGATGACATGTCCATCATGGGCCTCCTGCAGTGCCACAATGATGCCACCCGAAGGTTGCAGGAAAAGCAACTCATATTCCGCTTGGGAACCCTGCAGCCTAATGGTATCAATGTGGACTTCACCAGTTTCAAAATCTCCCCTTCCCCTACTGCGTCCCTAAACCAGCCCAGTTCGTCCCCTCCCCCCACTGCACCACACAACCAGCCCAGCTCTTCCCCCCCCACCCACTGCATCCCAAAACCAGTCCAACCTGTCTCTGCCTCCCTAACCGGTTCTTCCTCTCACCCATCCCTTCCTCCCACCCCAAGCCGCACCCTCATCTACCTACTAACCTCATCCCACCTCCTTGACCTGTCCGTCTTCCCTGGACTGACCTATCCCCTCCCTACCTCCCCACCTATACTCTCCCCACCTATCTTCTTTACTCTCCATCTTCGGTCCGCCTCCCCCTCTCTCCCTATTTATTCCAGTTCCCTCTCCCCATCCCCCTCTCTGATGAAGGGGCTAGGCCCGAAAAGTCAGCTTTTGTGCTCCTGAGATGCTGCTTGGCCTGCTGTGTTCATCCAGCCTCACATTTTATTATCTTGGAATTCTCCAGCATCTGCAGTTCCCATTATCCAGGAGATGGTTGTTTCCTTGAAGGCAAAGTGACCTAACAAGTCCTAGCTGCTCCCTAAACTCCAAAGAGTTGAAGTGGGTATGAGAGCAGGCAAGACAACACCGAGTCACTGTTCATTACAAATGCCAACTAGTGTAGACGAAGGATGCAGGAAGTTGGTGGCCATGGGGTCTGCAGGGACGTTGCTGTCAGGATTATAGCTGGGTCAAACATTTGGCGAGCTGCAGCAGCCAGGTTCCCCTCTCTGATTTACATCTCTAGGATTTGCACCATCGAGTTTCTTGGGGAAGGAGAGGTGAATTAGAAGTAATTTGGTGCTTTAATGAAATGCAGACAAATGGATAGAAGGTGACCAGCCCCTCAAAGATTCTAAAGTCGCAATGTAAGGACTTCAGGAGAAATTTGCAAACGTGCCTCTCAACATCGATATTTTCTGACCCTCTCGTTGTCTGTATTTTGCCACAGTTCTTGCCACTGCTCATACCCCACCAGGAAACAGAATATTCAACCCACTCATGGAAGACAAATGTTTAGGGAATGAATGCGGGTAACCATTCATATGGTCATAACATTGGATGTGTTGTTTGATTTTTAAAAGAAAAATATCTTTATGATTATTTGTATTGGTAGCTTTTATTATTATATGTTTGCCAAGGGGATGTTTCGATGGGGACTGTGAAATGGTTGTGATGATGTTGAACCAGCCAGGTGACTATTGAGAAATTGCTGAAGCAGATCCATGATCTCACAATTTGCACCAACCATTTACTTAGGGTTCAGATTCCTCCCCCTAGATCATCCCATTTCACCTCTTTCCATTTCCTCGGTATGTTGTGACCCAGAATATATGGCAACCATTGCCCCAAAGCATGGGTCAGATAGTCCTCTCTCCTCCTTGATTGTATTCTGAAACTGGCAATTCAAACATTTGACTTCAAATCTTGTACAACTGCTGCCAATGTCCTGATTCAAACTTGCCTTGAACAAAGCAATTTTTACTATAACGGAATCAAATTTCCCTCATTGGAAATCTTTCAATTCTGTTGCAGAATTGGAGCTGTGAAGTGGAACATGTTGTTTTCCCAAATAGAAACACTGTTGCTGGTAACACAAAGGAGAGAAAAAAGCTGCCTAGTTGCAAAACTCCCATTATCAATATGAAATATGACCTAATTCTGAAATGCTGGTGCTTTGCTGGAGATGGAACTGTTTTTATCCTGTCCTCATGATGGGAATGGTTCAAGAGGAGGGAACTGTGCGCCAAGGGGAAATTAGGGGACAGTGTCAGGGGTGGGGTGGGGGGGGAGGTGTCGGAGTGCAAGATTGTTATCTTCCTGAAGGCTGAACCGATAGCTATCTAGGCTGATTCTCTTGAGAACAATAGTTGTCTAGACTCAACATTCTTGTCACTTACAGATTAGTGTGGGTGGGTTTGGACTGAAGCCAGTCTGAGTTATTCTGAATTCCTGGCCTGCATTAAAATCAGTGAGGCCATTTCAGGACAGACTGTCGAGGTTTCTTTCATTTTATTGGAATAGGTTGTTACTACTTCATTTGAAGCTTATTCAGTTCGGTTGGGTCAAATTTATTGTTTCAGTAAAATGCTGTTCAGGAGCACTGTGGTGCTGGATTTTGACAGATTACCTCAAACACTGTCAAGAATGAAAGGTTCATTTATTGAGCACTTTTAAGAACAAAAGTGAGGAAAAATCACAAGGCTAATAAACACATCATGCTTTTTCATGTTCTTTTATATTTTTTAGTTATCAAACGTATCGGAAACAGTAAGAAGAGTTGTTTGGTATGGTGAGGTGACAGGAGGTGAAGGCTGCTGTGATGAAATCTTCATCCATCTGAAAGGGCAGGTTTTGCACCTCAACAGAGAGATAGAGTCATAGAGAGGTACAGCATGGAAACAGACACTTCCGTCCAACTCATCCATGCCAAGCAAATATCCTAAATCAAAGATAATAGCAACTGCAGATGCTGGAGAATCCGAGATAACAAGGTGTAGAGCTGGATGAACACAGCAGGCCAAGCAGCATCAGAGGAGCAGGAAGGCTAACATTTCAGGATTTCCGAAGAAGGATCCAGGCCCAAAACGTCAGCCTTCCTCTCCTCTGATGCTGCTTGGCCTGCTGTGTTCATCCAGCTCTACACCTTGTCAGCTTAAATCAGTCCAGTCCCATTCACCAGCATTTGGCTCATATCCCTCTAAACCCTACTTATTCATACACCCATCCAGATGCCTTTTAAATATTGTAATTGTACCGGCCTCCACCACATTCTCTGGCAACTTGTTCCTTACACACACCAATATCTGCATGAAAAAGTTTCCCCTTAGGTCTCTTTTAAATCTCTTACCTCAACCCCATACCCTTTAGTTTTGGACTCTCCTACCCCAGGGAAAAGACCTTGGCTATTCACCGTATCCATGCCCCTCATGATTTTTTCAACTTATGTAAGGTCACCCCTCAGCCTCTGATGTTCCAGGGAAAATAGCCCCAGCCTATTCAGCCTCTCCCTGTAGCTCAAACCCTCCAACCCTGGTAACATCCTTGTAAATCTTTTCTGAAACCTTTTAATTTTCACAACATCCTTCCTGTGTCAGGGAGACCAGAATTACACACAGTATTTAAAAAGCAGCCTAACCAATGTCCTGTACAGCTGCAACATGACCTCCCAACTCCTATACTCAATGCACTGACCAATAAAGGCAAGCATACCAAACGCCGCCTTCACTATCTGTCTACCTGTGACCCCACTTGCAATGAACTATGAACCTGCTCTCCAAGGTCTCTTTGTTCAGCATTATCACCCAGGACCTTACCATTAAGTGTATAAGTCTTGTGCTGAATTGCCTTTTCAAAATGCACAACACCTCACATTTAAGTAAATTAAGCTCCATCTGCCACTTCTCAGCCCATTGGCCCATCTGATTGAGGTCCCGTTGTACTCTGAAGTAATCTTCTTTGTTGTCCACTACGCCATTAATTTTGGTGTCATTGCAAACTTACTAACCGTAGCTTCTGTGCTCACATCCAAATCATTTATATAAATGATAAAAAGCAATGGATCAAGCACTGATTCTTGTGGCACGCTGCTGGTTACAGGCCTCCAGTCTTAAAGGCAACCGTCCACCACCAACCTCTGTCTGCTACCTTTGAGCCAGTTATGTATCTAGCTGGCTAGATCTTCCTGTATTCTGTGTGATCTAACCTTGTTAACCTGTCTACCATGCGGAACCTTATCAAAAGCCTTACTGAAGTCCATATAAACGATGTCCACCACTCTGACTTCATCAATCCACTTCATAATTTCTTCAGGACCTTTGACGGAACATCACTCCCTGAGTAGTGCATTGAAATTAGAGCTCAGATTGACTCTGCTTTTTCTGACTCTGAGGCAAAACAACCACCACAGGGCCATGGTTGAGCACCTATTTGAAAATTGGGTCAGGAAGGATCGATTGGGATCTTGATGTTACTTTGCAAGTACTTGGCAGTATCTCACTTGCAGTAATGCTTTCCGCCATATCCCCACAAAGTGTTGGTTGACCTATTGCCCTCAACCTGCAGAGTTCAATGGACAAGCTGTTCATTTCCTTTCATTGGATTCAGGGCGTACTCAGGAACAAGTTTCTATCAATGCCTCAAAGTATTTTACGATATCGCGAATATCAATTCAATTGTTACTTGTTGGGAACTGCACTTATTCCAAAATCTTTACTGAAATATGAACATACAGCTGCTGTCAATGAATGCTTTCTTTGGTAATTTCATGGCCAAAGTAGGAAGGGGATGAATTTAAATGAGGATCACTTTGCTTCTCTTAAGCCTGCGATAGCGACCGTAATGTTTGATTTATTCCTTTCTATTTTTACTCCAGTCCCTTCCTGAGGTCGGCTACAAGGTGTTCCCCAAACCCTGGCTTTCTGAGCTTCAATCTTCAAAGTAAACCCACAGCAAAATCTCTTAAAATGAGATCAAAGTTCGGATTTACTTAACAAAACATTTAAAACACAGAGTAATTGCTTCACTAATTCATTCAGACACAGGTATACAAATAGAAAGAAAGAGAAGGGAAGAAAGGAAATTTCTTTTTAAAAAAATCAAAGATGTTTGTATTAATTTATCTGACTTAGGTTCCAATGAGTCAGTGTCCAATTAGGAGTCTTTCAGTTGGCTGATCTTGTTACAATTCTCTCCAGTTGAAGTAAAGTTCCTTCACTTGGAGAATTAGTCCAGTTTGACAGGTAGAGTCTGAAATTCTCTCTGAAGGTGATACTTTTGAGAGACAGGGAGAGAGAGAGAGAGAGGGAGATGGACAGCAGAACTTTTTGCTGCTAAGGCCTGAAGTTTAAACGTTTGTGATGTTAAGATAGCAACTGAAGTAAGGAAGCAGAAACTGTAATTCAACATGTGCAGATTTCCGTCCTTTAACATGTTGACTTCTACAAAACCATTTAATCAAGCAAGGTTCATTGAACACCCTCGTTAATATGCCCGTTGTGAGGTGAAAAAGTGCTGAAAGACCATCTCAGTGTCTAATGGGAATGCCGTTATTAGACAATAGTAAGTTGCAATTCCTTTCTTCTTGCGAGTCTAGATGTCCGAAGCGGGTTATAGTACAATAGTTAACATGCCAAATCTCCATGAATTAAAGGATGAGGTGGTGTTGGTGGTGGTATAGTGGTAATATTGCCAGACTAGTAATCCAGGACTTCAGGTTAACCTCTTGGAAACATGCATTTGAATGTCACTATAGAAGATAGTGAAATTTACATATTCACTAAAAACTGGAATAAAAATGGCAACTGATATATTGTAAAATCCATCTGGTTCACTTCAGGAGAGTTGTCTTAAGGATAGCAGATTACCATCCCTTATGTGATCTGGCTTACATGTGACTCCAGAACTACAGCAACATTGATTCTTAACTGATCTCTGAGCAATTAATGCAGGCCTAGTACGCAAGGTCCAGTGCAGTTCCAAAAAGGGGACCCCTTCATAGTTCTTTAATTTTCTCTTAGAATTCTGTTTGCTGGGGAAATCTTTATTTCTCCCAGGGACTGAGTGTTGACAGTGGAACAGAATGTAAATGTTGATCCATTACCCCCCAACAGTGTTCTTTGAACTACCACGTGAGAGTGTTCCTTGATAAACAGATTCAGGATTTGGGCAGCAAACCTCCATCAGTGTGAACTTAGTGCAAACCTGTTATGCACTTGTGGAAAAACTGAAACATTGCTGCATATTGTTGATGAATGTCCACTCTACAGACTAAGTGATGAACCAATCATCTTAAATTCAATAAATGAGATGCTGATTGCTTGGCTTCAGGAATTTGCTGAACAAAAAGGTAGATATAACAGGTCCTCCAGCAGCAAGTCGCGATGGTGGCGGAGGGCAGTTTGAGCAAGCAAATGAACTCATACTGAGAATGAAAGTGGTGGAGACTGATCTGATGGAAAGGAAAAGCATATGGACAAAGGCAGTCCCGAGTCCAGTATAACAAACACCATAAGACCAAAAGACATAGGAGTGGAAATAAGGCCAATCAGCCCATCGAGTCCACTGTGCCATTTAATCATGGCTGATGGGCATTTCAACTCCACTTACCCGCACTCTCCCCATAGCCCTTGATTCCTTATGAGATCAAGAATTTATCAATCTTGCCTTGAAGACATTTAACATCCTGGCCTCCACTGCGCAATGAATTCCACAGGCCCACCACTCTCTGGCTGAAGAAATGTCTCCTCATTTCAATTTTAAATTTACCCCCTCCAATTCTAAAGCTGTGCCCACGGGTCCTAGTCTCCCCAGCTAACGGAAACAACTTTCCAGCGTCCACCCTTTCTAAGCCATACATTATCTTGTAAGTTTCTCTTAGATCTCCCCTCAACCTTCTAAACTCTAATGAATACAATCCCAGGATCCTCAGCTGTTCATCCGTTAAACCTACCATTCCACGGATCATCCATGTGAATCTCCGCTGGACATGGTCCAGCGTCAGTATGTCCTTCCTAAGGTGTGGGGCCCAAAATTGGACAAAGTATTCCAAATGGGGCCCAACTAGAGCTTTATAAAGCCTCAGAAGCACATCACTGCTTTTATATTCCAATCCTCTTGAGATAAACAATAACATTACATTCGCTTTCTTAATCACAGACTCTACCTGCAAGTAAATCTTTAGAGAATCCTGGACCAACACACCCACATCCATTTGTACTTCTGCTTTATGAATTTTCTCACCATTTAGAAAATAGTCCATGCCTGTATTCTTTTTTCTAAAGTGCAAAACCTCGCATTTGCTCACATTGAATTTCATCAGCCATTTCCTGGACCACATTCCTAAACTGTCTAAATCTTTCTGCAGCTTCCCACCTCCTCAGTACTGCCTGCCTGTCCACCTAACTTTGTATCATCGGCAAACTTTACCAGAATGCCCCCAGTCCATTAATCCAGATAATTAGCTTATAAGGTGAACAGCTGCGGCCCCAACACTCAAGACATTTTTCCATCCCCACCCTTGTCTGCTTTCCGGAGAGGCCACTCTCTCCATGACTCCCTTGTTTGCTCCACACTGCCCTCCAACCCCACCTCAACCGGCACCTTCTCCTGCAACCACAGGAAATGCTACACTTGCCCCCACACCTCCTCCCTCACCCCTATCCCAGGCCCCAAGATGACATTCCACATTAAGCAGAGGTTCACCTGCACATCTGCCAATGTGGTATACTGTATCCATTGTACCCGGTGTGGCTTCCTCTACATTGGGGAAACCAAGCGGAGGCTTGGGGACCACTTTGCAGAACACCTCCACTCGGTTCGCAATAAACAACTGCATCTCCCAGTCCCGAACCATTTCCACTCCGCCTCACATTCTCTAGATGACATGTCCATCATGGGCCTCCTGCAGTGCCACAATGATGCCACCCGAAAGTTGCAGGAACAGCAACTCATATTCCGCTTGGGAACCCTGCAGCCCAATGGTATCAATGTGGACTTCACCAGCTTCAAAATCTCCCCTTCCCCCACTGTATCCCAAAACCAGCCCAGTTCGTCCCCTCCCCCCACTGCACCACACAACCAGCCCAGCTGTTCCCCTCCACCCACTGCATCCCAAAACCAGTCCAACCTGTCTCTGCCTCCCTAACCTGTTCTTCCTCTCACCCATCCCTTCCTCCCACCCCAAGCCACACCCCCATCTAACTACTAACCTCATCCCACCTCCTTGACCTGTCCGTCTTCCCTGGACTGACCTATCCCCTCCCTACCTTCCCACCTATACTCTCCTCTCCTCCTATCTTCTTTCCTCTCCATCTTCAGTCTGCCTCCCCCTCTCTCCCTATTTATTCCAGAACCCTCACCCCATCCCCCTCTCTGATGAAGGATCTAGGCCCGAAACGTCAGCTTTTGTTCCCCTGAGATGCTGCTGGGCCTGCTGTGTTCATCCAGCCTCACATTTTATTATTTTGGATTCTCTAGCATCTGCAGTTCCCATTATCACTCCTCAATCCAAGCCAGTAGCTCACCTCGAACACCATGGGCCCTCACCTTACTCAGCAGCCTCCCATGAGGCACCTTATCAAAAGCCTTTTGGAAATCTAGATAGATAACATCCACTGGCTTTCCCTGGTCTAACCTACTTGTTACCTCTTCAAAGAATTCTAACATGTTTGTCAGGCATGACTTCCCCTTACTAAATCTATGCTGACTTGTTCTAACCCGACCCTGCACTTCCAAGAATTTAGAAATCTCATGCTTAACAATGGAATCTAGAATTTTACCAACAACCAAGGTTAGGCTAATCAGCCTATAATTTTCCATCTTTTGTCTTGATCCTTTCTTAAACAAGGGGGTTACAACAGCAATTTTACAATCATTTGGGACTTTCCCAGACTCCAGTGACTTTTGAAAGATCACAGCCAAAGCCTCCGCTATTTCCTCAGCCACCTCCCTCAGAACTCTAGGATGTAGCCCATCGGGGCCAGGAGATTCATCAATTTTTACACCTTTTAGCTTTTCTCTTTTGTAATGCCTACCATACTCAACTCTGCCCCCTGACTCTCCTTAATTGTTGGGATACTACTCATGTCTTCCACTGTGAAGACTGACACACAGTACTTACTGAGTTGTTCAGCTAATTCCTTATCTCCCATCACTAGCCTTCCAGCATCAATTTGGAGGGGCCCAATGTCTACTTTTGTCTCTCATTTGTTTCTTATGTATTGAAAGAAACTTATACTATCATTTGTAATATTACTAGCTAGCCTACCTTCATATTTGATCCTCTCCTTCCTTATTTCTCTCTTTGTTATCCTCTTTGTTTTTGTAGCCTTCCCAATCTTCTGATTTTCCAGTGCTGTTGGCCACTTTATAGGCCGTCTCTTTTTCTTTGATATATTTCCTGACTTCCTTTGTCAGCCATGGCTATCTAATCCCACCCGGATAATCTTTCTTTTCTTTGGGATGAACGTCTGTATTGTGTCCTCAATTACACCTAGAAACTCCTGCCATTGTTGCTCTACTGTTAACCGCTCGGCTCTGCTTCGAGTCGATTTTCATCAATTCCTCTCTCATGCCCCTGTACTTACCTTCATTTAACTGTAACGCCATTACCTCCGATTTTGCCTTCTCTCTTTCAAACTGCAGACTGAACTCTACCATATTATGATCGCTGCCTCCTAAGTGTTCCCTTACTTTAAGATCTTTTATAAAGTCAGGCTCATTACATAGCACTAAGCCCAGAATAGCCTGCTCCCTTTTGGGCTCCATCACAAGCTGTTCCAAAAAGCCATTCTGTAAACATTCCATGAATTCCATTTCTTTGGATCCATCGGCCACAATATTCACCCAATCTACCTGCATATTGAAGTCCCCCATGATCACTGTGACCTTGCCTTTCTGACATGCCCTATCTATTTCCTGGTGCATCTTGTGCCCCTGGTTCTGATCACTGTTTGGAGGTTTGTACATAACTCCCATTATGGTTTTTCTGCCTTTGTGGTTCCTCAACTGCACCCATACAGACTCCACATCCTCTGACCCTATGTCATTCAGTGCTTTAGATTTAATTTCATTCTTAACTAATAAGGCAACCCCGCCCCGTCTGCCCACCTCCCTGTCTGTTCAATAAGTTGTAAATCCTTGGATGTTTAACTACCAGTCCTGAACTCCCTGCAACCATGTCTCTGTGATGCCTTCCACATCATAATCATTCAAGATGATTTGTGCTGTGAATTCATCTACTTTGTTACGAATACTACGAGCATTTAGGTAAAGTGTCTTAATGCTAACTGTCTTATCATTATTAGAGATATTGGAAATCCTAAGATGTTATCTAGACTCGAAATGTTAGCTAGCCCTCTCTCTTCATGGACAGAGATAATGGGAACTGTGGATGCTGGAGAATCCGAGATAACAAAGTGTGGAGCTGGATGAACACAGCAGGCCAAGCAGCATCTTAGGAGCACAGAAGTTGACGTTTCAGGCCTAGACCCTTCATCAGAAAAGGGGGATGGGGAGACGATTCTGAAATAAATAGGGAGAGAGCGGGAGGCGGACTGAAGATGGATAATGGAAAAGATAGGTGGAGAGGAGAGCATAGGTGGGGAGGGAGGGAGTGGATAGGTCAGTCCGGGGAGGATGGACAGGCCAAGGGGCTGGGATGAGGTTAGTAGGTAGGAAATGGAGGTGCGGCTTGAGGTGGGAGGAGGGGATAGGTGAGAGGAAGAACAGGTTAGGGAGGCGGGGACAAGCTGGGCTGGTTTTGGGATACAGTGGGGGGAGGAGAGATTTTGAAGCTTGTGAAATCCACATTGATACCATTAGGCTGCAGGGTTCCCAAGCAGAATATGAGTTGCTGTTCCTGCAACCTTCGGGTGACAGCGTTATGGCACTGCAGGAGGCCCATGATGGACATGTCGGGCATCATTATGGCACTGCAGGAGACGACTCTCTCCGGGACTCCCTTGTCCGCTCCACACTCCCCTCCAACCCCACCACACATGGCACTTTTCCCTGCAACCGCGGGAAGTGCTCTACATGGCCCCACACCACCTCCCTCACTCCCATCCCAGGCCCCAAGATGACTTTCCACATCAAGCAGATGTTCACCCGCACATCCGCCAATGTGGCATACGGCATCCGCTGTGCCCGGTGTGGCTACCTCTACATTGGGGAAACCAAGTGGAGGCTTGGGGACCGCTTTGCAGAATATCTACGCTCAGTTCGCAATAAACAACTGCACTCCCAGTCGCGAATCACTTCAACTCCCCCTCCCATTCCTTAGACTACATGTCCATCCTGGGCCTCCTGCCGTGCCATAAGGTTGAATCAGTTCTTATTGTTTTTTTTATAAATAACGTGGAGATCTTAATCAACAGATCTTCACTTGACTTCAATCCAATCTGACATGAACCTGTAAGAGGGTGGGACAATGTCAGACTTCAGACTGGCCAACAATTTCAGGGGATTTCCCTCCCTGCGTGCAAACAGACCTCCTTCCACTTTCCTGGCAAAGTACCCCCATCTCCAGGTTATCTTCTTGAAATATAATAGCAAAGGTTGCTTCATGACCTTAAATATTCTTGATAAAGGAAGATGGGTTGTTTAAGCTTCTTATGGCTGACTTATCAGGACATGCTTAGCAGTCCGATACTTCAAAGGAAGTAGTCGCTTATACTGAATAAGAAAAGGATTGGCAAGCCAACTCTAATTGGTCAAGATAATACCTTGGAAAATGCACCAGGAAGCTATTATACATCACACTCTTATTTTCCAGCCATACCAGCAATACTTAAAGCTCTGAACTATCCTTTCATGATCTAAATGTACTTCCATGGTGAACTACGAGTGGGTCTTTTAACAAATTATAGTTTCGTGAGGTTTTTTTTACGTGCATTTAAAGTAGGATTAAAACTCAGAATTTAGACGATAACAACTTGAGTGTTGAACTTATACCAGAGGTGTTTTCTCCCAGCTGCTTGAATTCAAAGTTACATCAGGATTTTGGCTCTGGGATGGCAGGGAACAGTCACCATTCAGTTGAGAATGAGAAAATACAGGAAGGACTCTGACAAAGATGGGATGGCACAGTGGTTAATACAGCTGCTTTGCAGCTCCAAGGGCTAGGGTTCAATTCCACCCTGAGCTGACTGCCTGTGCGGGTTTCCTTCAACTGCTTTGGTTTCCTCCCAGAATTCAAAGATATGTAGGTTAGGTGGATTGGCCATGTTAAATTGCTCATAGGGTCCAGGCTTAGGTGGGTTAGCCATGGGAAATGCAGGGTTACATGGTAGGGGCATGGTCTTTGGAGGGTCAGTGTGGACTCAATGGGCCAAATAGCCTGCTCCCAAACTGTGTAGGAATTCCATGAAAGCTGGTCATGACTCATTCCCTACTTTTTTTCCTGTAGTCTCTTCACGTAAAATATGCCATCACATTATGGAAAAGAATCATTGACTCGACTCCACAATAATGACATAGAACTATAAGAAAAACCAAGAGTTAGCAAGACTTAACAAATCAGTGAGGCCTAGAAGATAACCAGCTGCCTTGGTGAGGCCCTTAACTTATTAAAACAAAGTCATTTCTATTAAATCCATTTGCATCTGTGTGTTCAACTCTTTTCACCCACTTCCATGTAATTTATGTGGAAGATCCACATAATCGCTGAAGCAAAGTGACATGAAATAGAAAGACTTTGGTTGAAACCTAACTTATTGTGTGTTGTGCATTTTGGAAGGTTAAATGCAAAAGGAATGTATGCAGTAAATGGTAGGTTCCTTAGGAGCATCGATGCACAAAGAGATCTCGTAGCGCAAGTCCATAGCTCACTGAAAGTGGCAACCAAGGAAGACATATATCATGCTTGCCTTCACAAGCTGGGCTATAAAAGTTGGCAAGTCATGCTGAGGTGGTATAAGATTTTTGGCTACAATTGGAATATTGTGTGCAGCTCTAATCACTGCATTATAGGAAGGATGCGGAGGCTTTGGTGAGGGTAATTTACCAGGATTGGTGCCTGGATTGGTGAGCAATAGCTGTCAGGAGAGGTTGGATAAACTTGGATTGTTTTCACTTGAGCGTCAGAGGCTAAGGGGGCAATCTGATAGACTTATATAAAATTAGAGTGAATAGTCAGAGTCTCCTTCCCAGGGTGGAAATACTAAGGGCACGGGTTTAAGGTGAAATGGGTAAAGTTTAAAGTTTAAAGGGGATGTGCAAAGAAAGATGTTCGCACAGAGGTTGGTAGGTACATACTACTAGGGGAGGTGGTAGAAGCAGTTACAATAGCAAAGTTTAAGAGACATTTTGACAGGTATATGACAGGCAAGGAATCAATGGGGATACAAATCATGTGCAGGCAGACAGATTAGTTTAGAATTGCATCATGGTCAGCACAGAACAAACGGCCTGTTCCTGTGCTGTACTGTTCTATGTTCTATATGGGAAATGTTTAGAATTTCTCAATCCCAATGAGTGACTGAAATCAAGTGGCCTCAATGTTATCTCGTTACAGTCAAGAACCTGAATGGTGGAGCTGAGGGGGCTTGCAATTAGAATGGCTTTCTTTCTGTTATCCATTTAAACTGCTGTCCAAACTGAGAAGCAAGACATTTGTTTCAAACTGACAGAATCCTCTTTAAATTTGCCACACTGGGCTCTGATGTCATTGTCAGGAGCCACTTTGCAATTTTATTTTGTTTTCCGTTCAGAATAAACCTGTGGGAGGGGCGATTGTAAGGTAGAGGCTAGGAATTCTAAAATGATTAACTCACCTTCCTTCTCCCCAAAGCCTATCCATCACCTATAAGGTACAGGTTTGGAGTGTGACGCAATACTCCACATTTGCCTGGTTGAGTGCGGCTCCGACAACACTCAAGAAACTTGACACCATTCAGGTTAAAGTAGCCTGCTTGTTTGGCACCCCATCTGTCACCTGTGATAGTCACTCGCTTTGCTACCAATGCACAGTGGCAGCAGTGTATACCACCTGCAGGACCCACTACAATAACCTACTAATGCTCCTCCAAACGAACCTTTCAAATACGTGACCTCTACCACTATATAGGAACATCAGCATTGGCAAGCTCCTCTCTGAGAGCCTCACCATCTAGATTTGACCTATGTCGCTGCCCTATCAGCGTTGTTTGCGGAAAATCCTGGAAATCGCTCCCTAACTGCGCTGTGGGCGCACTTACATTCAAAGGACTGCAACTGTTCAAATAAACAACTGACCACCTCGATCTTCTGCAGGGCAATTAGGGACGGACAGTAACTGGTTGCCCATCCAGCGGTGCCAGCATCCCATTGGTAAATACCAAATATTTTAGAAGCATAATTTTATGTTTGAGATTCCCCTGTGGGCCATGTTGTGACTGTGGAAGCTACAAGGGTAGCTCGACCTCTCGATCCTCAGACCTTCCCGTTCAACCCCTCCTCAACATCATCGCCATCTTCACCCTGGCCCTAGACTCTCTCTCCACGGGAAACATTGAAGGGGGCGGTGGGGGCGGGGGGGGGGCGGTGCATGGAGCCTGATCCTGTGGGCCGGTGGGTATAGTTTCCTGTACCAGCTGGGAGGATTCCCATCTAAATTATTGTAATGAAACCAGGATTTCTCCAGACGTCTCTGGGTGCGCTACTGGGATTCTTGTGAAGTGCACCCAACCTCTCCCCTTTCAAGTCGCAGCCGGTTTTGTCAGTAGAAATTGTGAATGTAAAAAGCCGATACGCCTGTATAGAAATATTAGATAGTCTGGCATACCAATCCTGACCCTCAGGTCTGTCAAAGACTGTCAGGAATTCTAAAACCAACATTAAAAAAGACAAGAGTGTGACAGGAGCAGCCTGGCTGTGGTGGCCTAGGGTAACTTTCCAGGCCATGTACAAGATGTATATCTTATATGAAAGAATTGTGACTAATTCTCATCTAATAAGAAAGTCTTCTATAGTTTAATCAGCAATTTCCATGATTTTAGCAAACTCAAATTTACAAAGAAACCTTCCGAAACTCCCAAAGAAATAAATCCTTTCCAGCTACCGTGTGCGACCAAGCGGAGTGCGCCAATGATCAGATTTCATGTAGAATCTGTGTGATGAGGGGAGGGGAGCACTGGGGCTTGGGGGCAGGGCAGGGAATAATGAGCAACAAAGATAATGGGAACTGCAGATGCTGGAGATTCCAAGATAATAAGATGTGAGGCTGGATGAACACAGCAGGCCAAGCAGCATCTCAGGAGGACAAAAGCTGACGTTTCGGGCCTAGACCCTTCATCAGAGAGGGGGATGGGGGGAGGGAACTGGAATAAATAGGGAGAGAGGGGGAGGTGGACCGAAGATGGAGAGTAAAGAAGATAGGTGGAGAAAGTGTAGGTGGGGAGGTAGGGAGGGGATAGGTCAGTCCAGGGAAGACGGACAGGTCAAGGAGGTGGGATGAGGTTAGTAGGTAGCTGGGGGTGCGGCTTGGGGTGGGAGGAAGGGATGGGTGAGAGGAAGAACCGGTTAGGGAGGCAGAGACAGGTTGGACTGGTTTTGGGATGCAGTGGGTGGGGGGGAAGAGCTGGGCTGGTTGTGTGGTGCAGTGGGGGGAGGGGATGAACTGGGCTGGTTTAGGGATGCAGTGGGGGAAGGGGAGATTTTGAAACTGGTGAAGTCCACATTGATACCATATGGCTGCAGGGTTCCCAGGCGGAATATGAGTTGCTGTTCCTGCAACCTTCGGGTGGCATCATTGTGGCAGTGCAGGAGGCCCATGATGGACATGTCATCAAGAGAATGGGAGGGGGAGTGGAAATGGTTTGCGACTGGGAGGTGCAGTTGTTTGTTGCGAACTGAGCGGAGGTGTTCTGCAAAGCGGTCCCCAAGCCTCCGCTTGGTTTCCCCAATGTAGAGGAAGCCGCACCGGGTACAGTGGATGCAGTATACCACATTGGCAGATGTGCAGGTGAACCTCTGCTTAATGTGGAATGTCATCTTGGGGCCTGGGATGGGGGTGAGGGAGGAGGTGTGGGGACAAGTGTAGCAACAAATCGGTCAGAGATTTCAAAAGGGACTAGCCTCCTCCAAAGTCGCCGTCCTAAGGGATAAATTCCTCCACACGCACACATACAGACACACGCCGACCTTCATACCCTGTTACTCTGTTAGACTCATGACTCCACCTGGCGAATTGGCAGCCACGTTTACCTATAAAACAGCAGTGACTGTACTTCAAAAGCAGCCCATTAGTTGGGGAGCGTTTTCCACAAGCATGAAAAGAGTTACATAAATGAATGCTCTTTCTTTCTATTCATTAAAAAAAAGTTCATTTACATTTAGGAATTAATGAATATGCTGAAGAATGGGATAAATAAAGTGTCAATTAAAAGGCAGAGGCCTAGAGAGCTTAAGCAACTCGCTCTCTGCTACATTGCCCCTGCCACATGATAAGTCCCTCTCTATTCCAGGTTCTCAGAGCTCTTTGTTCCTACATCGAATCATCTGGTATTTTAATAGCTGGTCTCAGGGACATGCTAAGTTCTTGACTGCCATTACCCAGAGGCCCACTGAGGACCCATTACAAAGAGACTAAATTACCCCCTTCATGGCTCATGGGAATATACATACCATAGACTCTGAGTCATAGAGAAATTGTTGACAGTCATTCCCGCCTGTAACAATTCCCTTTCATGTCAATCGCACCAACGGACTTCAAAGACGTTTGTACAATGTCGATAAGGCAACCCGGATCCCAGGAAGGGTTAACCCGTGAGTTTAAAAAGACCTTGAGCAAAGCTCCAGAAAATTTTGAACAGTCAAGGAGCTTGATTGTAAAACTTATTTTCAATATATGTCCGATAACAGATTCAAAGTGACTATTCTATTTTCAGGAAGCAACGGTTTCATTTGCAACTCAAAAGAACACGTATTACCCGTGATGAAACTTGATACTTGCTTATAACTCACATTGCTCTCTTTTCAATTCTTTTTTCTCTCTTATTCCAATTGGTCATAGTGGTTTACACGTAGCTGTACAGGAAGGTCCCATTCTCTGTTGTGGCTTTGGCAATAAAAACCACAATTTGATGTACGCTTGATAAAACTTCGGGAATTATGTTTGTTTATTGGTGTTAACAATAATCACAGATGTAAGACATAAATACCAAAAAAGATCTGTTGAGCTTTGTGAGCAAAAGATCAGACATCAGTTCTGTGACTAGTTACAACAATGAAGTATTGATGGCGTTTAGAGTCCACAGCTGTCGAAGACAGACCACTTTTTATTTAAGTTCAGAATGATTGCATCAGTTATCAGGAGCAGAATAATACGCATAAAATACAAGCATTTATAGATCACAATCTAAGGTAGGGATTTTGTGATGAGGTTTGAAATATAATTGTATTTGTAAGGCCACAAGAGTATCAAATTACAGTTATAAAGCTCCTCTAATGTAATGCAATGCCACAAGGCATTTGGAAGAAGTGTTCTGAAACAAAGTTTGATACTGTGCTGCAGTGGAAAATAATATGGCAAGTGATCAAAAGATTGATAAATGAACTCATAATAAAGGGTACATTAAAAGAAGAGAAGGTGCAGAACCAGAGAGGTTTAGGGAGGGAATTCCAGAGGCTAAGGCTATTTTGCTAAATGTTTTCTTGGTCAGCCACTTTAACAGGGGTACTAAATATTGCAGGTTCATGAACCAATTAAAATAGGAGACAGAAAAATGGCATGGCAATGACACTGCAATTTCTGCCATTCATGGGAATGGTTACAGATGTCTACATGGGATACATTGTGTCCGCTAACCCTGCGCATTGTCTCCTTCGGTGGAGTCACAGTTATGTGCTCACAGTTTGCCTCCAAGCTGGCACCATCAGTGAGCAAGGCAACAAGGGATTGGGAACAAAGTGGTGAGCAGGGCTGCACGGAGTAGTAACAGTCCAGGAGGAAGACACCAACTAGGGCCAGAACCCGCAATGATAAAAACTGTAGAAAAGAGCAAGGAGGGATCAGATAAACGGAGTGGGTGATGAAGCATAGTGGTGTGAAAACAGCGTTCAGCATCCTTCCCTGTCTTTGTAGGATCTTTGATGTAGGCAGATCACTGGCAGTGAGCACATGCACTGGAAATGCATGAGCTAGGTGTGCACTCTCTGCAGTTGTACTGTCAGCAAACACATCCAGAAGCTCAGCACCGTGCTTACATCACTGACGTTGCATTGTAGACTTTTCTGCAAAAGCATTTGGATGAATGAAGTGGGAATACCTGACACCATAAAACATGGTTCCATTCGCTTACATGTTCCTCAATAGTTAATCATACAACTGATTGTGGTGGCCAATAGAAATTAAAATTGACCAGTGTTCAAAACATGAACAAATTTGTAGGAACTAAAACTTTTGACCAAACGCTTCAGGAGAAGAGTCATATTGGATGAGAAATGTGAACTCTCTTTTTCTCTGCACAGTTATTGTAAGACCTGCTGTGTATTTCCAATACTTTCTGCTTTTACTTATGACAGAAACATTGCTGTGCAGAGTTTCTGACTGGACTTGCACGAATTTTACAGTTTTCCAGCCCTCAATGTTTCTATCCGGGAGGTTTGAGTTAGAGCTGGTGTTTTGCTGCCCACATGTCTGCAACACCACAATGCCTCACTCAAATGGCCATTTGTTGCATTTGGAACCCCACAGTAAGATTGTTTTGTTTTGTGAAGGGCTAAAAGCTGAGCCCAATCCCATGGCCTCCTAACTTCAGCACATATGTGCTTTCCGGTAGGTGCCATCGATCTGTGGGGATGCATTTGTTAGTTTTTTGCACCCACATACACCCCTGTGCTGTGTCATGGACATCAGAGCTAATTGTAACATGAGCAATTAACTCAGCATTGACCAAGGATCAAAAGGAATGGTCCTGTCCTGTGTTGTGCCAGAAAGTGGATTGACTGAGGAGTGTGGTATCGTTTTAATTTCTTATCCATTTTTTTTGTCAGATTCTTATTCTGGAACGTGCATGCTATTCTTTTTGGACTGACAGGATAAACTTTGATAATCTGTCATCCGTGATGAAAGACACTGGCAGGAATTTTCCATGCCCCTGCTCATGTGTTTGATCGCCTGAAATGAAATAGATGGCTAGCCCACCAACTTGCTGCTCACCCCCCAAAGGCATTGGCCAGCCCACACTTAGCCCATGGAGGCCCTTAATTTGCCAATTAAATGCTATGAAAATCAAAGAATTTCTTTCTGCCTTAATCCAATGGATAGGGAATTGGCAGAAGGACAGGAGCCAGAGACCATTACTTTCATGGCTTAGGCTGCAAGGTGGGAAGAAGCAGGTGTCTCTTCCTTTGGGGAGTTTTCTGTGCCCAACAGGGCTCTTGCCCCCTCCCTACCCCCTACACTGGGCCTCCCCCGCATCCTCTCAAACAAGGCCCCCCTGCCAGCCCCCTGTGCCAGGGTTTTTTATTCCTTCCCTACCAGAAGCTTGGGATTTGAGTTTCAATCTGATCAGCGTGGATCATTTTCTTGCGATGCCTTTATAATTCCAACAGCAGCCATCACTATACCCTGATGCCAGTGACACCACTTAGCTGCTTGCCACTTCATTGGCCAGCTGTTGTCGGTGTTGGGACCGCCTGTCCCTGAGGGACAGAAATCCCACTCTTCGTTCATTAAGTTCCCATTCCTGATAATAATGTTTCCATTATTATTGCTCCAGAGTAGCCTTTATTAGAAAAGAAGAGCTGTACAGGAACCGGCCCTTTTGGCCCACCAAGACTGCGCCAACACACCGTGTCTTTCATAACTAAAAACCTTTTGCCCCTCTGCGGCCCATATCCCTCTGCTCCCTGCCCATTCATATATCTGTCAAGATCCCTCTTAAAATGTCACTATTGTATGGCCTCCATCACCTCCCCTGTCAGCGCATTCCAGGCACTTACCACCCCCTGTGTAAAAAAATCTGTCTCTCACATCCCTTGAATGTAATTTCAAAACCTATCCGAGCCTGTCTTTCCATGTTTGAATGCTTCCACTGTGGTTTTAGCACTAAGACTTCTTTTATCAGTATCACAAACACTACTCCTGTAAGACTACAACTACTGCAAACTATCCCTGCTCATCTTGACCAATGGTCCGCAACCTTTGATACTCATTACTGCACCATTCAGCTGAACACCCTTCTCCTGTCATCCAACTGTGTGGAGCTCTACATGCCTCCTTGTATCCTTATCTGTCTTGGAGCCAACGAATCACTTGCAGTGGCATTATACTGTTCATGTACATTTACCTCTGGAATCCTCCAAGGGTAGTTGACGGTACTCAGCATAAAAGTGAATAAAAGAATTAATCAAAGAAGGCTTCTATCAGGCTTAAGTGATGTGAGCTAAGCCTAGAGATATTGAAAGCAGGGATAAGGGTTCCAGTTGCAGGCAAATTGAGACGTGCCAAAGGTGAGTGATGTTAAGGAGGTAAAATAGACAGTCTTAGGGACAGCACAAAGTTGGTCATCTCTGGCTGTTGCTCCCACTCCAAACTGTTCCTCTGATTCCAGTCCTTGTACTTTCCCTTTTCCTTTCACTGGACCATGAGCAACCATGCACATAGCGTCTTCCCTCAATGGATCTCACCCACCCATTCTCCCAAAATATTCATCCTTCCTGTCCTTTGTGCTTCCTATTCAATCTCGGGCACCTCACGAGCTTTCTTTATTTGCACCCAATGCAACAGCTATGCCAGCCACTTTCATCTTACTCAATCCATCCCTTTGTCTCATTACAGGAGAAAATGGCACATAGGAGGGCAGCGAGGACAATGATGGGTGATGGGGTACCTGGCATTCATCTCTTCACCTCCAATGAGGAGAAAGGGGATGCTGAGACCCTTCTTTTCCCAGCAAGTAAAACTCACTGAGATGTGCTGTGCTGCTCTCCCATTACCACCACGGTGAATACCTTCTTCATTTGCCCAAACTTTGACCCCTATTTCACAACTCTTTCAGTCTCTTGTTTTCTGCAGGCAGCAGTAGCATCTGTACAGTCACCAGCCCAGCGAACACCACCTCCTATGCATCTGAGAAAGAGGGCACAGATCTCTCAGAGCAAGGCTTCCTCCTGCACCCTTCACCAGCTCAGACACTGACACCTCAGTAGGTGTGTTAGCTAGATTAGATCCAGGGTCATAAGCTGATTACCCCAAGTGCCTGTCTCACTTTGTCCAAACTCTTGAACTGATATTGGGTGATACCCTTGACTGAATGTGCTGGTACCCCCTGAAGTGGCCCTTGACTTGACTGAGGACATAGAGACCCGACAATTTGGTTGAAGCACACACAGTGCATTGCTGCGTAAGTTGCTGGCACATGCTATAAGTGCGATATTAACGTAGCATATTGGTGCACAGCAAAGTATTCACTCTCTCGACTGATCACTATTCAAGAATATGACAATCTTCCCGGATTTTTGTCTGTGCGAAAGATCAGATAGAACTATGCTGAGCCTGTGAGTTGTGAAAGAAGTGTCAATATACAGAAAGGCAAAGCGTAGTAGAAGTACTGTGTGTCCAAGTAAGTGCAAAGTGTGAGTGCGCTAAAGGGAGTAAGCTAAGAGCTCTGAGAAGCTCTTTGCTCTGATGGCTGAAATATGCACCCGATCCTATGCTTAAAATGCCCTGGCAGCAGCACTGCAATGTAACATGAGCTCCTAAGTGCACCCGTGAAGTGATGAATGTATTATAAGTGAGTTGGAGACGTGCCATGATGATGCGCTGAGATTGGTCCTTCACTACTGCCGTAACTGACAGCAGGCGGTCACAGCCCCTGGAGAACACCCTGAGACTTTAGGGGATGCTGGCCAAGATGAGTGTCCAGAGAAGATGCCAGTGAGTGGCAGCTACTGCTTAGACTTTCATGTCAACAACTGTTGCCATCTCGTTTCTCTCCAGCTGGGATAATAGCAAACTGCATCTCAATGAGGTGAGGTTAGGTAATAATCAGATATTAACGCATGCTAACAGGCACCTCGCCAGTCACGAGTGAGGTTCCCATCTAGCCTTTAGTGCAAAATCAGGCCTTTATTTCCTTTCGTTGAAAATTTCGCTTTTCAGTTATCGCCGTATCTTCCGAAATGACTTGCCATTGTCCACGTTGTGGAAATACCACCCGGGTCTGCCATCCCAAGATAACTTGTAGCTGATCGTTATCATGCAATAAAATGCATCTTGTTTATGATAGGGGGGCGGGGTCTAATCATTATTCCAATCTCTTCATCTGCTGCATGAGCGGTGCTAGTGACATTTCATAATATGACAGTTCCCATTATCTCTGATACTAATGGCATGGCCTTGTCTTAGCACAGTGCCCACTCCCAGTGAAGCACACTTATTTGATATATCCCAGTGAAAGGTCAGATAGGGAATATATGTTGGACTGTGCTGTTTACAACAGACAGGCTGCACTTTCTGCACGCAATCACACAGGAAGTTAGCATTGGTTTCTTCCCACTGTGTTTTTCTTTAATGTGCTGAGTCAACATGAAACAAGGTTACCCAAGGAAGGTGTTGAGCAAAAGAAAACCACTTCCCTAAATGATGGGTCAGGTCATTGCATGCTGCTTTCAAGTACCTAATTCTGAAAGGCATTAACTGGGAACTAGTTTTACATTGCCTGACTCTTTTCCACCTTCCTTAGCTGAGAAATGGTGCAGCGATAAATCTGTGGAAATATCGAGATGGTTGCAATTCCCTAATGGTAGTATTTAGTTATTTTCAGCAACGTGAAGTGGTGAATCAATTGTATGAATATTATATTTAGCATAGTCAAAGCATGCAGTACAGACTCATTCTTGTCCTCTTTCAAACAGGAAAGAAAATCGAGGTTGAAATTCATGTTTTTTTTAAAAGGGCACGATCAGTGCAATAAATTACGCAGAGACAGTAAGAACTGCCGATGCTGGAGTCAGAGGTAACACAGTGTGGAGCTGGAGGAACACAGCAGGCCAGACAGCATCAGAGGAACAGGAAGGCTGATGTTGCGGGTCGGGAGACCCTTTTTCTGAAGAAGGGTCCTGACCCAAAACGTCAGCTTGCCTGCTCCTTTGATGCTGCCTGGCCTGCTCTCTCCCTCCAGCTCCACACTGGGTTATCAAGATCAGTGCAATGTTTACCAAATCTAAGCTAGTAATATTGGTGTCTCAGGACTGTAAGTTGTAGTTTAGTCTTTTGAAGATGAACAGATACCATTTTACCATGGATTGTTAACTGAGGAACAAAAACAACGTCGCTGGAAAAGCTCAGCAGATCCGGCAGCATCTGCGAGGAAAGAAACAGAGTTAACGTTTCGGGTCTGGTGACCCTTCCTCAGACCCTTCTGTTTTGAGGAAGGGTCACTAGACTCGAAACGTAAACAGTTTTTTTTCTTCACAGATGCTGCCAGACCTGCTGAGCTTTTCGGGCAACTTTGTTTTTGTTCCTGATTTACAACATCCGCAGTTCTTTCTTTCGGCTTTTATTATTAACTGAGGGTTGTGCTGTCGTTGCAGAGTGGTGCAAATTTCCAGTGCTGTCATTAAATAGAAGGCTAAAGCCCAATGAACAATTTCTGTACCACTGCCTACAGCTGAGCATACTTTTTAAAAGGTAACCTTTGCGATAAAACTTAATTCTCATGAGACAACAACTTGTCTCTTTTGTAACATGATGCCATCTTGTGGTGATGGGGAAGTTAGCGGTTCAACATGACATCGATGTCTCAAAGCAGTTTTAACAGGTATTAGAATTCAGCTTGTGCTGAAGGGTCATTCAGTCATAACGTTTTGGTTCTCAGTAAAGAGGTCACAGTCCCCGGTGCTGTCAGAAGTTGCTGTTTTTAGTCAGGTGAGGTAGTTTGTGAAATTCATTGTCAGAGGGAGTGATATCTGTGACCTTTACAGATGAATAAAGGGGGAGGTGAATGAGAAATTAATTCGAGTGAAGCCAGGACAGCAGGACAAAGGGGTTCAAATTACTAAAAGAAGCAGTTAGACCTGACAAGAGGGAGTTACTTTTCACACAAAGGAGAAATGAGTTCCTGGGTCAGTGAGCGGAAGCCAACGCCGGAAATCATTTAAGTAACAGTTGGATGTTGAGATGGGGACAGTAGGATTTCTAGAGTATCGCAAAGTGTGGTTTTCAGATAACAGCGTGAGGTTCTGTAAAATCAAACGGATTTTTGTTTGCTGTTGACAAAATTATTGCCCGGTCACTGGATTGGCAGTTTGGTGCAAATGTGGTTCAAAACGTTGTAAAAATGTACATAACTGCAGTGATGTGTATGAGCAACTCTATTCGTGAGCAGCTGAAACAAACAAAGAGTTAACATTGAAAACAGATCAGTTTGGTTGCTCTCCTGCTGATCCAGAAAGTTGAAAATTAAAAACAAAGATCTGGATTTATATAGTACTTCTCATGGCTGTAGCATAACTCAAAGTGCTTAACAGCCAATTAAGTGCTTTGGAAGTGCAGTAGCCAATTTACAGTCAGGCAGGGCCTACAAATAGGGATGTGATTAATTCATCTGATTTAGTGATGCTATCATTTTTTTACCTTAGTCACTTCTAGATGTGACATTTGGAACAATTCCTTGGTGACTCCCCCACACTCTTCTTTGTAAACTTGGGTTATCCACACTGCAGCCTATGTCCCTATTAACCCTGAGTGCCAGTCACCCACCAGCCCTGTGATTCTGACTTACATTAGCATCTCATTAAGCAGTGTCTTCGGCAGTATTTTATGAACTTACCACCAACATCTGCCCCCATGACAATCTGTAACAGTCAGTCGGTGCTCCTTCCAATCTGGCTGCCGTTTTACTGTGGGTGGAGAAGGTGTCAGGCAACCTGTGCCACGTTGGGCTTATTTAGGTTCTTGTGTAGTCAATTAGTGGGCAAGTGCATGATGCCTCAGCCTCTCTCTGTCACTGTTATACCCAAGGCGAGGGGGAGGCCCAGGTCAAATGGATGACCTAACTGCTTTGTCAGTGTGAGATGGTGTTGAGTAAGAAAGGCGGGGGGGGGGAATTCCCTCCAGATCATACCTTTCCTTTCAACCTTATCCCTCAACCTCTCAAACCCAGATCACCCCACTCCTCACCTCTTTGCTGGCACTTGCTAATCATTTTAGTATAAACTCCTTGATTTACCTGCTCATCCAAGCTCTGTCACCAACAGATCTATTCCAGTCATATCCTTCCCAACCTCTTGGAATCTCCCCCATCCCAACAACTGCCCAAGTTGTGTGTGCTCCTTATAATTCTGATATCTTGAAAATCCCAAATATTATTCACTCTATGTTTTAGGGCCAGTACCTTCAGTTGTGTCAGCCTAAAACTCTGGAACTATACCCTAGGTCTTACCATCTCTCTACCTGGATAAATTAATAGGTGACTCAAAGTCAGGGAAGTGGATTGTGGTTTATGTCCAGCACTGGGGAAAAGTGTGATCTACATCTTACAGATAGTTTACACCTGAACTCTGTTGAGGCTGGTGTTCTAAAGAGCCACAAAACTAGGGCTGTAAAGAGGGTTATAAACCACATAATGGGAGCAGGGGAGCAAATTAGGGCAAACAAAGTACTCCAAGGCATGGAGATCAGGCAAGAGAGAAAGATATTAATGTGGGAAGTAATAAATAGACCATGACAGGAAAGAATAGCAATTAAAAATGTCAGAGTAAACTTACAGATAAGGCCAAAGGTTACAAAAATAATAAAAGCAAAACACTGTGTATCTGAATCTTATACTACTGATGTGTACTTGACAATTACTTATTAATTAATCATACACCAATTATGCAAGTGGAATAATTAAATATGACCTAATGGCCAATACAGAGATATGGCTGCAGGATAACATAAATTAGAACTGAAATATTAAAGAGTACAGAACTTATCGGGAGGACAGACGTTAGGGAAATTTTCAGGGGTGGCTCAGTGAACTACTTATGACATTAGCTAAATACAGAACAATAGATGAAGTGAAGCAAATGAAGAAGTAGAAATGGTTTGGACTGAGATGAGAGATGATCGAGGCAAGAAGTCACTTGTGGGAGTAGTGTACATGTCCGCTTACTGTGACAACATGGTAAGTTGGCCTATAAAGGAAAAAATAATGGGAAGTAAGTCAGAAAAGTAAAGTGAGTATCATGGGGAGTTTTAATGTCTATTTCGACTGAAGAAGTCAGATGGGCCAAAATAGCGTCAAGTAAAGGAGGTCACCCGAGGGTTTTCTGGATAATTTCCTAGAAGTCCACATACTGGGACAATCAGAGAATAAGCTACACCAGGTGTTATGAGATAGTATTTAAAAAGTTCAAGGTAATCAGGCAGAATCAACATCAAAAGGAAATTGCGTTAAACCAATTTTTTGAAGAAGTAACACGTTCTGTGGATGAAAGGAAACAGGAAGATGAACTGTACTAAGATTTCCAAAAGACTTTTGATAAAGTGCCACATCAAAGTTTAATGCAGAAAGCATAACCTCATCATTTAGGTGTTACATTTAGCATGGAGAGAAGATTAAATTTGCTTATTAAAAAGGTGGTAGACATCATTTTTTTCCCAATGACTGGTGTGTCATAAGGATCAGTTTTGGAGCCTCAACACATTACCATTTATACAAATATTTGGATGAAGGGACTGAAGTTGTGGTTGCTAAATCTGTTGATACAAATTTAAAAAGAAAAGAATGATATGGAGAGGACAAAAGGAGCCTACGTAGAGATATAGATAGATTAAGTGAGTGGGCAAAGATCTGGAAAATGAATATTACTGTGGGAAAATGAGAAATTGGTCGGAAAGGCAAAAGAAATTTGATGCTTGAGAATGAAACAGAGATGGAAGAAAAAATGCAAATAACTTGGGGAAATAAGAAAGAAAACATTGAGCCTGATATAGGTGAAAGAAATATATGTATTACCTTGTCTGTCCTGCAGCAGTGTGGGTTGATTCTTAACTGTCCTCTGGGCAACTATGAATGGTCAATAAATGTTGACCAAGCCAGTGATGCCCAAAATCTATGAATGAACATTTAAAAAAAAGACGTAGGAAGGAGATAGTCATCTTATACTATGAATAGGATTCCTTTTGAACCCAATATGGAAGAAGTCCATAAGGCAAAGACTTGCTACTGGATGTAGTAATGGAAAACAAACCAAAATGGATAAGATAAATTGAAGTAGGGTAATTCTAATTTATGATATTTTGTGATAAAGTCATAGAGTCATAGGCTCCAAATAGCCCATGCCGACCATGTTCCCAAACTAAACTACTCCCACTTGCCTGTCTATGTGGGATGCAAACTTCAAAGAATTATGTATCTGCACCGCTAGGTCTCTCTGTTCTCCAACATTATCCTTGGCCCTACAACTAATTGTATAAATCCTGCCTTTGCTTGTTTTACCAAAATGCAATACCTCATATTCATCCAAATTAAACTCCATCTGCCATTCCTCAGCCCATTGGCCCAAGTGATTAAGATCTCTTTGTAACCTTTGATAACTTTCTTCACTGTCCACTATAATACCAATTTTGGTGTCATTTGTAAACTTACTAACCATGCCTCCTACATTCTCATCCAAAACATTTACTTAAATGACAAATGAAAGTGGATCCAGTACCAGTCCTTTTGGAATACCACTGGTCACAGGCCTCCAGTCTGAAAAACAACCACCATCCTCTGTCTCCTACCATAAAGCCAATTTTGTGTCCAATTGGCAAGCTCACCTTGAATCTCATGTGATCTAACTTTGGTAATTATGTGAAATTTTATCAAAGGCTTTACTAAAGACCAAGCAAATGATGTTTAACACTCTGCCCTCAACAATCTTCTTGGTTACTTTATTAAAAAAATTTAATCAAGTTTGTGAGACCCATGATTTTCCTTGCACAAAATTATGCTGACTATCCCTAATCAATCCTTGCCTCTCCAAATGCAGGTACATCCTATCTTTCAGAGTCACCTCCAATAGCTTACCTGCCACTGCATTCAGACTTACATGTCTGTAGTTTCCAGACTTCTCCTTACTGCCTTCCTTTTACCATGGCACAACATTAGCCACCTCCAGTCCTCTGGTACTTCACCCTTGCTTATAGATGACGCAAATATTTCTGCTAGGGTCCACACAATGTGCTCCCTAACTTCCTACAACATCCTTGGATGCACTTGATCAGATCCTGGAGCTTTATTTACCTTTATGTTTTCTAAGACCACCAGAACTTCCTCCTCTGTAAGGTGAACTGTTTTCAAAACACCAGTATTTATTTCCCTTAGTTCCGTTGACTCCATTTCTTTCTTAACAATAAAAACTGATGCAAAATATTTATCTACTTTCTCTCCCATTTCTTGAGGTTCAACACAAAGATGATCTCACTGATCTTGAAGGGGTCCTACTGCCTCTCTAGTTGCTCTCTTGCTCTTATTGTATTTGCAGAATCTTTTTGGATTATCTTAAACCTTAGCTGCCAAGGCTATCTCATATCCTCTCTTTGTCTCCCTGATTTCCTTCTTAAGCATGCCCCTAAACTCTTTATACCCTTCAAGAGACACAGTTGATCCCAGTTGCCTCGATCTATCATATGATTCTTTTTCATTCTTGACTAGAACTTCAATATCTTTATTCTTTCACTAATCTTACCAGCTTTGCCTTTCACTCTAACAGGAACATAATGCCTCTGAACTCTCATTGGCACATTTTTGAAGGCCTTCCACTTGTCAGTCATCCCTTTACCAGTGAACAGTGTACTCTGATCAACTTTTGAAAGTTCTTGTTTCAGACCCTTTAAATTTGCCTTCCACCAATTAAAAGCTTTTAATATTTATGGAAGACTTATCCTTTTCCAAAACTATTTTAGAGCTAGTAGTATTTTGATCACTTGTCCCAAAGTGTTCCTGTACTAGCACTCCAGTCATTTCTCCTGTCTCATTTCCCAGGAGAAGGTCAAATTTTGCTCCTTCTCATTTACATATTGATAAAGAAAAATTCCTTGGACAAATTTAACAAATTCTTCACTGTCCAAATTTTTAACACAATGGCAGTCCCAACCAACGTTTGGAAAATTAACCACTGAGCTACTGTGCTGCCCTTATAAAAGTTTAAAACAGAAAAGAATAAAAGTCTATCTACAGATCGATTCTTGACAAACATGTGGAGGTGTCTCTCACATAAACTCTACTTCCTTTGCAATTTTTTCGTCAATGTTTGGATTAAAGGAGTTCCAAAATGATTCAAATTAAAAATCTTATGATTCTGAAAAGTAAAAATCATAAGAATTATTCAAGAAAGTCTGCAACTCAAGACTAGCTGTAATATCCATGCTATAATTGAGTAAGGCATAAGCACTGCTAAAATTACGATGACACGTAATTGGGAGAAAATGATTTTGAGCAGCTGAGAATAGAACTCATGAAAATAGAACTGACAACTGAAAATGATGTAGAACAGCAATGGGAGATGTTTCAAAAGGTGTTACAAGAGACTCATAAAAATATACTACACCATTTACTCGTGAGCAAACTAACATTTACGAGGCAATATGCATGAATAAAGACACAAGAGAAAACAAAGACCGTAATAAATGAGGTGTACATGGACTGCAGGGGAATCTACGTCAGGGAAAATAAGAAGAAATTGGGAGTGGAAAGAAACATTTAGAGTGCAAAGAAAAATTATGAAACATCAATAAATATAAAACAAAACAGCAAATATTTTGCAGTTGCACAAATTTTAAAAATCAGTTGGAATCAGATTAAGGGATGAACAAAATTAAATCATAGGCAGAATGGAAGAAATATTAAACAAGTACTTTTCTTTGGTTTTTATAGGGAGACAGATCAGTTTGGTGCGATGCCAGATGGTGTGTAATTTTACAATTGCTTTTAAAATGAAAAGAGGAGAAATATTAAACCAGGTAACTAACACACCCACTCATTATCCTGACTGGGAAATATATTGCTGTTCCTTCACTGTTCCTGGGTCAATCTCTTGGAATTGCCTCCCTAATGGCATTGTGGTCAACCACAACAGATGTCCTCCAGCAGCTCACGAAGACAGCTTACCACCAGCTTTTCAAGGGCACTAAATTCTGGGCAGCCAGTGATGCCCACATCCCTGAACATTGATTGGCCAGTGAGATGTGAGGGGTGGATAGGTAGGAGGGAAGATGACAGGTTGCGTCAGCTCAAGGAGGCAGGAATGAGGAGGAGGTTTGAACATGGGATGAGGCCGGGTGTTGGGAAATTTTGAAATGGCTAAAATCCACATTTAGGATATTGGGCTGCAGGCTCCTGAGGTGGAAAATGAGGTGCTGCTTCTCCAGTTTCCAGGTGGTGTCAGTGTGACACTGGAGGAGGCCCAGAATGGACATGTTGTTCCAGAGAGTGGGAGGGGGGAGTGGGCAGTTGAAGTGATTTGTGACCAGAAGGTGTTGTCATTTGTTGTAAACAGAGCGCAGATGCTCTCCAAACGGTCTCCAAGCCGATGCTTGGACTCACCAATGTAGACGAGGCCACATCGGGAGCAGCAGATGTGCAGGTGAACCCCTGTCTGATAATGGAGGGTTTAGTTTGTGCCTTGAATGGAGGAGAGGGTGAGGTGTATGAGGAGGTGTAGCACCTCCTACAGATGAAGGGAAATGTGCTGGAGATGGTGGGATTAGTGGGGAGTGTGGAGCGGACGAGGGAGTCACGGAGAGAGTGGTCCCTACACAAGGCAGATAGGGGTGGGGAGGGAAATATTTCCTTGGTTATGGGATCAGATTGCAGGCGGCAGAGTGGCGTTGATATGTTGAATCCAGAGGTTAGTGGGATGATATGTGAGGACAAAGGGGACTCTGTCTATGTTTTTGTTGGGGGGAGGTGATTTGAGGGCAGAAGTGTGGGAAACGCAAGAGATGCACTTGAGGGTACTTCCGATCACTGGAGGGGGGGATGTTACTGTTCTTAAAATAGATATGTGTAGCCCTTCACCCCGTCTGTTCCCTCATCTCACTATCAAACATGCAGACAAAGCTGGCGCAGTACTAGTATAGTACATGGGATCATTATATCGCCAAGACCAGGCACCGATTCTCTGACACCTCCATCTATCACCCCCTCGATCATGACCCTGCCCCTGTCCACCAAAACATCATCTCTCAAACTATTCATAATCTCATCACCTCAGGTAACCTCCCACCCACAGCCTCCAACCTTGTCGTTCCCCAACCCTGCACTGCCCCCTTCTAGCTCCTTCCCAAAACCCACAAACCTGACTGCCCTGGCCAACTGTTGTCTCTGCCTGCTCCTGCTCCACTGAACTTATCTCCATGAATCTCAACTTCATTTTCTGCCCCTGCCAGTCCAGTAACTCCCCACCTATGTCCGGGACATCACCATGCCTTCCATCTCTTCCAAGACTTCTAATTCCCCGGTCCCCAACACCTTATCTTCACTATGGACATCTAGTCCCTCTACACTTGTATCCCTCATGCAGATGGCCTAAATGCCCCCCGCTTCTTCCTCTCCCACAGGCCTAACCAGTCCCCCTCCACCCTCGCGCTCATCTACTTAACTGAGCTTGTTTTTACCCTTAACAACTTCTCCTTCAACTCCTTCCACTTCCTACAGACTAAGGGGGTTGCCACAGGCACCCTCATGGGCCTAAGCTATGCCTGCCTCTTTGTAGGATACATGGAACAGTCCCACTTCTGCAGTGACACTGGCATTATCCCCCACCTGTTCCCCTGCTCCATCGATGGCTGCCTTGTGCTCCTATGAGGACCTCAAACAGTTCATCCACTTCACTAACACCTTTCACCCCAACCTCAAATTCACCTGGACCATTCCTCTGTCTCCTTCCTGGACCTCTCTGTCTCCATCTCTGGTGACTGCCTCAAAACCGACATCTATTTCAAGCCCAGAGATAGCAAGAACTGCCGATGCTGGAGCCTGAGATAACACAGTGTGGAGCTGGAGGAACACAACAGGCCAGGCAGCATCAGAGGAGCAGGAAAGCTAATGTTTCAGGTTGGGAAGATTCCAGAACCAAAACGTCAGCTTTCCTGCTCCTCTGATGCTGCCTGCCCTGCTGTGTTCCTCCAGCTCCACACTGTGTTATCTATTTCAAGCCCACCGAGTCCCACAGCTACCCAGACCATATCTCCTCTCACCCACCTTCCTGCAAGAATGCAATCCCCTATTCCCAATTAAAAACCAAAAGAACTGCTGATGCTGTAAATGAGGAACAAAAACAAAATTGTTGGAAAAGCACAGCAAGTCTGGCAGCATCTGAAAAAATCAGAGTTAATGTTTCGGGTCCGGTGACCCTTGTCCCTACTCCTAACCCCTCCGCCATGTCTGCTGCCAAGCTGGGGGCGTTCCACTCCCGCACATCCCAGATGTCCTCTTATTTCAAGGGCTAACAATTTACAATCCGACCCACAACCAAAGTGATACTTCCCTCCCCACCCCATCTGCCTTTCGTAGGCCACTCTCTCCGTGACTCACTCATCGGCTTCATGCTCCCCACTAACCCCACAACACGCAGCACTTTTCCCTGCAACTGCAGGAAGTGCTATCCCTGCCCCGACACCTCCCTTTTCACCTGTGTCCATGGGATGAAACATACCTTACACATCAGACAGAGGTTCACCTACACATCCGTCAACATGGAATATTGCATCCGCTGCTCCCGATGTGGCCTCCTCTACATTGGTGAAACCAAGCGGAGGCTCGGAGGCCGCTTTGTAGGGCACCTGCGCTCTGTTCACGACAAATGACAACACCTTCCAGTTGCAAACCATTTTAATTCCCCCTCCCATTCCCTGGGGGATATGTCCATCCTGGGCCTTCTCCAGTGTCACAGCAATGCCACCCAGAAACTAAGGAGCAGAACATCATATTCCGCCTCAGGAGCCTACAAATGTGGATTATACCCGTTTCAAAAGCTACCCAACCACAGCTTCATCCCATGACCAACCTTCCCTGTCATCCCTGTCTCCTTGACCTGACACAACCTGTCCATCTTCTCTCCTATTCACCTCTCACACCTCACTGGCCAATCCCCACCACTCCCTACCTGCACTCACCTGTCACGATCCCACCTACCTTCCCTAGCCCCACCCCTCATCTCTCTACTTATTTCTGAGCTCCCTTTCCCCTCCCCCATTTCTGAAGAAGGCTCCTGACCCAAAAACATCAACTTTCCTGTTCCACTGATGCTGCCTGACCTGGTGCGTTCCTCCAGCTGCACACATCGTTATCTAATGAAAAGTAAACTTGCTTTCTCACATCGGCATTTTAGCCACATGTTAACTCTCCAGATCTGTCTGTGCCTGAGTTAATTTGCTTATGGCTTGGACAATGATCCAAAAGTTACTAACCTTGAGATCAACATTCATATGGAGGAATATTAACAAGCAAGCAGATCAAGCTTCGTTGCAATGCTGTCACAATGGTGATATGAACCAGGCATGTTCATATTACTTTCTTTGGTAAAAGTAAGCTTTATAGTTATCTTTTCTTGAGATTGTTGGCTTGCCATAAAACATTCTGAAGTGGATCAAAATTATTAATGTAATTTGTCACTGTCGCTCCCACAAATGCATACTGTCACTCTCTCCGAAAAGCTGGCTTAAAAATAACTGCCATGTTGACGTCCAACTCTCGAGATGATCATTCAAACAAAAATTTAGAGAGACATTTCCCCTAATACTTGGCCATGAGGGTGGGACACACCATCTCGGAGATTCCCATGGCTTGGAGACTGAGCAAAAGGGCCCATTGGTTTTATTTTATTTTTGTAATTAGGAATAGCCTATCTCACAATCATAGACTAGTCATTTAAATTGGTACAAAAGAGGTAGTACCTGCACAAGTTAGGTGCATTGCGATAGTGAGCCTGGCCAGAGAGGGAACCATGTGTAGGTCAGACGGCATAGGCCAGGGATGTGGGACTAAGAATATCCCTTGTCCTGAATTGTATATGATGGGCAGTTATGTGTAAGTCAGAACCGTGTGGGTAGTTTAAAACATTACAGTAAGCAGAATGGCTAGTAGTGGGTGGGACAAGGACTGGGGACCAAAGGAATTTCTCACCGGTTTTCCAGCAGATGGATATTAGAAGCTGATCAGGAAAATAAGGGGGACCAAAACGGCTGGAACCCCATAAGCAAACCAGAAGCCCAAAGGGCATAAAGAGAAAAGACAGAAGTAACTTGGGAATAATAGAGACAGTCATAATCATATTTAATTCTCGTCTAAGGCTCTGTGGAGAAGTCAGGGATTAGTGAAAAGGAGATAGATTGTTTTTTGTTTAGTCATTTACAGGATGAGGTGTCACTGGCTAGGCCAGCATTTATTACCCACAGTTAAGAATAAACAATGTTGCTATGGGTCTGGAGTCACGTGTAGGCCGGACCGGGTGAGGATGGCAGCTTCGTTCTGTTAGTTGGAGGTTCTGGTGTGGTGGTAATATCACTGACCATGCCAATGAGCTGGCAACATGGACTCAGATCCAAACAATTAAATTTGAATCCAATAAAATCTGTGCTGAATTAAATCTGGCCTATGGTGACCATGTAGCCACTGTCAATTGTCATAAAAAACAGTCTGGTTCACTAATGTCCTTTAAGGAAGGAAACCTACTATCCTTACCCTGGTGTGGCCTACATGTGACTCCAGACCCAGACCATTGTGGTCAATTCTTAATTGGCCCCAGGCTTTAGGGATGAGTAAGAAATGTTGGCCTAGGCTGCGACAACCACATCCTGTGAACAAACAAAATAAGATGACAAAGATGAGGTGAGACATATACTGAGTTTATTATGAGTAATGGCATGTTGCTTGGCAATGTCTTGGCAATCGCTGCCTTAACAGAATTAATGCCAGGAAGAACATAGTACAGTGTAGAGAAACACAGGAGTAATTAGAGGAGATTATTATGTGCGACAATGAGGTCTGTCATCATATGAGAAGTGAAAGAGTTGAACAAGTCAAGTATCCCTCTGTATGGGTGTAGTGTTGGGATCTTCACAGTGGTATGCCCCCAACCAGTCCATGAGAATGAACAGCCCGTGCGTGTGTTTTAAGGCAGCAGATAATAAAACAACGGAAGCCATATGGGCTGCATTAGAACCAACATGTATCTGGGCAAAGGGAGATATTGTGTCATCACACCGGGACTTGAATATCTCCACAGGAATTGTACATGTCCATTGACCAGTCGAGCATTGTGATTGCAGTTGCCTTTGCCAGTTGGGTGGAGAGGGTAGAACAGATGGAAGGTTGTAAATAGGAAATGACTTACGTATAAGCTATCAGGGATAACATGACATAACATATTAACGTGTTTTCTTACTGAACACCCCCTGTACTCCAGCATCTCAGTGCAAGACACTGAGAAAGTACCCAAGTATACTACACCTTGCAGCAGAAGAGCAAGGATATAGATACAGTGTTGGAACAGATAGACAATAATGCCTGAGAGGAGGAGGTCTGAAATTGGGATTTCAATGTCCAGATCCACCCATGGATCAGTGCGATCTTCTATATTTAATACAGTAATTGCAAAATTGTCCATGCTGTTACGAGGGATATGCATTATGAGTAATCTGGCGAGGCAGCAAACAGAAACCCCACACTGGCCAAAACTCTGAGGAATGTGAAAGCACAACTTCTAAAGGAGGGAGGACACCTGGTATGGATGCTGAAGGTGTGGTATTGGAAGGGTAACAATTTTATAATATGGCTGATTTATCCTCGGTCAATCCTAGGTCGTTAGGACTTGGGTAAGGCAGAACAAAGGCAGTAAGTAAGAATCCAAAGCCTGTTGAAGTCAGTAGGATCATCGGATTGTTTGGCAGGCAGAGGATTCAGGGAAGATGGCCTCCTGGTTCAAAAGTAAGACTGATGTAGGAGTAGGAACACAGAGTATTGTTGAAATGCTTCATGCTCACTCAAGCATTGTAACACTATAAACTGTCTGTTCAAAGCCATATCATCCAAATTGCAGACTGTGTTTGTGAGGGTGAGTCTGCCTCCATATGTTTGAACTAAAAGAAACACTTATATCAGCACTCAACTCTCAAGGTAATCATCTAAAAGAAAATTTGGAGGGATATTTCCCCTCATATGGCCTAATACTACAAATCAACATTTGATTTGATGTGGCAACTGCTGTCAAATTCAGCAATGATGTTTTTGTAATCATTAAGTGTTGCTGCCAACTGTGCAATATGTAATTATATTCAATCATACATCAACATGAAACACAATAACTTAGGTGTTACATATAAAGATCTCTCAGAACAATAGAACTGACCACAGAACATCCAGATTTTCCACACAGTTTACTGGCATTCAAGTACTCATGCATTTCTTTTACTGAGGTGTAAGTAAACAATATTATGAAATCATGACGAAACGATTATGATGAGTACAAGTCCCAATGTTTACGGGAACATTTTGTCTTCAAAGGCCAAGCTAGAACAGCACAAAAACATATTTGTTTCCTAACCCAAGTACTGTATCTTGGCTGGACAGCATTACTGGAGCATAAAGTAGAAGAGAAAGAAGAGCCGATAATGATGAAACAGCATAACTTGATCTCTCACTTACAGCCTCCAGTTCAGATACTGATTTTGCGCAGGCTTTAGATTGTAGATTAGAGATGGGATCCACACGTGCTGAGTTACCAGTCACAAGTGATAAAGTTATGGGGTATGGCATGTGAGGGCGCATTCACTCACTTTGACTACCTATATCATTAAATATCTTGCAGCACTGCTTTTAGATCCGTCAGATTACACAACCTGCATTGACCACAACCGTTCCTACTCTCATTCCCTTCCCAGTGTCGTCTGGAACGTCTGCCTGGTCCCTAATGGTTACAGATCCACTCTGCTGCTGTTCACCTTCTGCACTGAGGCCAGTTGCTGTGTTGAAGGACATTGGAGCTTGGTCTCTGCACTGTTGTGTCTTTCTTGTATTTTCCAGGTAAAAGTTACTCTTACCATGAGTGTCTGTACGTAAAAGACAGTTCTAGCTGAAACACATTTCTTTGCATTACTTGTCCATGGAGTCTGGACATCTTTGGTTAGACCAGAATTTGTTGTCCATGTTAGTTGTCATGGAATCATAGAATTTAAAGTACAGAAGAAGACCATTCAACCAATTAAATCTGTATTTGTTCCCAAAAGGGCTAACCAACTAGTCCCATTCTTCAGTGCCATCTCTGCAGTTGTCTAAAATAAGTTTTCTTTGGAAAGCGATAGTGAACTACCTTTTTGCAACCACTGCACTTCATGTGGTGCTGTTTGAGAGAGACTGCCAGGATTTGGATTTAGTGACAGTGAAGGAATGATGACATGGTTCCCGGTCAGGATGGTGTGAGACTTAGCTTGAAGGTGATAGACTTCCATGCATCTGCTTCCTTCATCCTTCTGGGATTCAGGGAAATTAAGATTGTTAAGTAGCAACTCACTTCTCCTGTTTGGTTATGCCCATGCCCTGTTTAATGTGCTCCAGCAATATTTGGAATTCACCTATGACTCAGAACTGACTTGCTGAATGTCAATGTACGAAAAGGTACAGAGTGTAAACTTAATCTCTGCAAATTGATTCCAGTGACTTAGCATTCTTTGACTGGGGCGCACTGCACAACCAGCCATCTGTATCATTGCACTCCACTGTGGAAAGGTTATCTGCTAAGCTGTCTGCAGTGTGCATCAGTAACTCCTCGTTTGGTATTGTTCTGATTCTGACTGGGACTGAGATTCTTACAAGAAGTGGTGCTATTGAGATGGGGTTAACCCAGCTGGTCAGGAGGTGGGGGTGGGCAATGAGGAGTAAAATTAATTTAAGGTAATCGAAAAAGGTCATTGCCTAAGGATATGGAGAGGGGTCATTTGGGACTGTGATGAGGAGAAATTTTTTCACCTGGATAGTGTTTGGCCTGGGGAATTCTTTGCCACAGAAAGCGGTTGAGACCAGAAAATTGAATATTTTTAAGAAGGGGATAGATACAGTTCTTAGGGCTAAAGGGATCAAAAAGTATGCGTAAAAGCAGGAACTGGGAACTGAGTTGGATGATCAGCCATGATCGTAATGAATGGCACATCAGGCTCGAGGGGCTGAATGGCCTACTTCTGCTCCTATTTTCTATGTTTCTATGAAAATACCCTGGGGAGACTAACAGACAGGAGAACAAAACAGAACATCAATATGCTTTAAGGTGAAATTATGTCAAAACGACAAAGTTAAGGGCATTTTATCTGAACATATGCAGCATTCGCAACAAGACAGATAATCTAAAGGCACAAGTAGAAATGCATAGATATTATCCAATTGTTATTGCAAAAATATCGCTGTATGGTGGCTAGGACTAGGACCTGAATACTAAAGGATATGTGAGGTTTAGTAAGGACTTACAGGAAGGAAAAGGGTTTGGAGCTTCAGTGATAATAAGGGGCAGCAGACATTGGTGGGAATTATTTATTGGCCACCAAATAGTAGTGGTAGAATGGGACATGGCATTTATCAGGAGATGAGAGAAGCATGTAGCATGAGTTATCAGTTATCATGGATAACGTCAATTTGCATTTGAATATGCAAGTGAAGTGAAAGCTACAGCTGTGAGGGAAGGGTCTTTGGAGTGTGTTTGGGATGGTTTTCTAGAGCAGTCTCTTGAGGAGCTACCAATGAAATGCCATTTTACATCTGGCTTATGAAATGAAACAAGGCTACTTAACAGTCTTGTTGTAAAATACCTTCCAGGATGAGTGATCACAATGCGATAGAATTTTGCATAATGTTTGAAAGTGAGGTCATTCATTCTGAATTAATTTTAATAAGGAAAATTATGAAGACTTGGGGGACAAATTTGCTGAGGTTGTTTGGGAAAACACAATAGCGATAGATAGTCTTTAAATTACATTTAATTACCATCACATGACTTACGGTGTTGAAGGAGGTGGCTGTAGAAATAATCGACATGTTTGTGATTATCTTCCAAAATTCTATAAATTCTGAAATGATTTTTGTGCATTTGACTGTAGCAAATCTTTCAAGAAGGGAGTAAGAGAAAAAAAGGAACAACAGACTTGTTAGCTTTACATCAGTAGTAAGAAAAATGCTAGAATCTATATTAAAGGATGGCATAAATTCACAACGTAGTCTGACTGGACACAGTCAGCATGGATTTGCAGATGGGAAATCTAATTTGAAAAGCATGTTGAAGTTTTTTGAAAACGTTACAAACAATATTGATAAGGAAGTACTGTATATATTTAGATTTTTAAAAGGCTTTTGATAAAGATGTTGTTAGAAAAGGTCAAGCACATGAGATTATAGGAATTATACTGGCATAGATTAATGATTGTCTAGCAGGCAGAAAACAGACAATAGAAATAAACCAGTCATGGCAGACTGAGGCTAGTAAGGTACTACAAGGATCAGTACTTGGGACCAAGCTGTTCACAATATCCATCAATGGTTTAGAGATAGGTACTAAATGTAATCCAGCATCTTTGCTTTAACCGCCACCTTATCAACCAACACTCTTGATAATCTGGCAAAAATGATATCGCTGAAATACCACAATCTACCACAATGTCCGAATATTTATGTTGTTAAATAAAGTATAACAGTGATGTTATGGGCTCTTGTGGCATAGTGGTGGTGTTCATTTCTCTGAGCCAGGACACTTAGGTTCAATCCCACCTGCCCCAAAAGACTGGTAACATCACTGAGCAGGTTAATTATAAAATATTTGAAGCATAAATTTTGTGGAGACAGTGGTAATATTACTGGGCCAGTTATCCAGAATTCCAGGCTAATGTTCTAAAGACAAGACTTTGAATCCCACAACAGCAGATAGTGAAGTTTGAATTTGAAAAACAATCTGGAATTCTTGGGGACTGTTGTGACACGGTGGTAGTGTCCATATCTTTGAGCCAGAAGGCCTGAATTGAAGGCCCACTTGTTCCAGTGGTGTGTAGTACATCGCTGAGGAGGTTTAGAAAATGAGTAACAGTGATGTGTATACCCCCTGCCTTACATTTCCATTACTGGGTGTTTTTACATGAATTTAGGAGGTGTGTTGATGTTTTCACAATGGATTTTTTGATGCATGTTAATGTCTTGAAGTTTCCATTGGTCAGGGTTTACTGCGGTTATGTGTACGTCTTGATTATCCAGCATATTAGCTCACCCAGCACAGTCCTGGTCCCTTAGGTGCTGGCTAATAAAAAGTTTGTTGTATTTCCAGATTTGAAGATGATATAAAGCTCAACAGGACTGTGTGATGCGAGGAAGATGTAAAGTAACTTTAGGGGGATTTGTACAGATTTTGTGAATGGGCAAGAACATGGCAGATCGGATATGATGTGGAAAAATATATGGTTATCCTCTTTGGTAACAGGAACAGATATGTGGAGTATTTCTTAAATGGTAAGATGTTGGAAAATGTGGATGTTCCAAGGGGGATTTTTGTTGTTAGGTCACTGACGGTTAACGTGCAGTAGCAGCAAGCTGTCACGAAGGCAAATGGAACATTAGACTTTATTCCACGTGGATTTAAGGACAGGAGTAGTGAAATCTTGCTTTAGTTATGCAGAGATTGTATTGAAGGGTTACCAGACTAGTTCCATGCAAGGCAGGACTGTGCTCTCAGGAGCTATTGGGTCAACTGGGCCTGTATTCTCCAGCGTATTGAAGAATGAGAAGTTATGACATCGAAACTTACAAAGTATCTAAAGAGATAGAGTGTACAAAATGCAGATCCCCTGGTTGGGGAGTCCAGAACCAGGGAACACAATTTAAAAATAAGGGAGGAATGCCACTTAGGTCTAAAATGAGGACTTTTTTCCCCACAAGGTTACAAACCTTCAAAATTCTCTACAACAAGGCTGTTAAAGTTCAGTCTTTGACATTTACAGGATAAATTAATAGATTTCCGTTTATCATTGGTGTCATGGGGTGATGCAGATTGGGTGAGTAAAAAGTAGGTAATGGCCTAATGGTATTATTACTGGACTGTTAATTCAGACGCCCAGGTAATGTTCTGGGGCTCTACATTTGAATCCTCCACAGCAGAGGGTGGAATTTGAATTCAGTAAATATCTGGAATTAAGAGTCTAACGAATCAATTGCTGATTGTCAGGAAAAACCCATTTGGTTCACTGATATCCTTTAGGAAAGGAAATCTACCATCCTTACCTGGTCTGGCCTACATATGAATCCAGACCACAGCAATGTGGTTAACTTATAACTGCTGCCTCAGCAATCAGGGATGGGTAATAAATGCTGGCCTAGCCAGTGACGCCCTCATCCTGTGAATGAATAAAAGGAAGCATATTGAAGTGTTACATCAGCCATGACTTTACTGAATGGCGGGGCAGACTTGAAGGGCTGAATGGATAACCGCTGTTGCTATGTTCTTATGTTCCTAAATTAGGGTGGATTGGAGAAACTAGTCCCATCATGTGGACAGCGCATATTCTGCTGGTGTTTCTCCAGCTACTGCTGCCACTATTGATGTTACTATTGCTTGTGTTCCACATTAGCGGGACAAGATGCAGTTGCATTAGCTGTGGAGAAAACTGACAGCAGAGTCTTTACTATTTAAGATCAGTGAAGTGCAAGTCAGATGTAGTGACTTCTAAGCAGTGACCTGTTGCGTGTGAAAGCTCTCCCTGAGGATTACTGAGAGCAACAGTGAAGAAGACCTCTTCTGTGGACATATCTCATCTTTAGCCCTACATTACCGTCATGCCTATGAGCAAGCACATTGTTTGCTGGTAGAAAACCTGGCAAAGAACTTTTGTCCTGCACTTGACATCTGCACTTTTGTGTCTTCAGGTTTCCCACCTGAACGTCTTTCATTTCCACTCTCATTCCGAATATCAGGATCAATTATGTACTGTAGCTTAAGGAATTAAAATTAACTTGGACATGGGGAAGAACTTCATTACTCTTCTTTAAAATAATGCTGTAGTATCCTTTCCGCCGCTAAGAGAGCAGACGGGGCCCTTAACATTTTTGCTGAAAGACAGCATTCCCACAGTACTATCATGAACATATCAGCCTAGATTTTGTGTCCAAGTCTCTGGAAGAGCCTTTGAACATCTAAATCCCTGATTCGGAAGTGAGACGTTTATCACTGTGCTGCAGCTGACATTTTATATCAACACATTGACTTGTGTGAAATCAATATGTCTTTGGTGTGAGAAAGGGTTCGTACCTGTTCCAACCGTATTGATTTTTGTCAGGGACAGCCAAGTGCAGGCCAGACCCCCTCACAGATATTGTGAGAAGACAGCAGAGTTGAGATTGTTGGATAGATTCAGTCAAACCAAACAGCATAGACAATAAAGTGGGGATGAGAGCGTGGGTTGGTCATGGGATGAGGCCGGGAGTGAGGAGATTTCGAAACTGGGCTGTAGGCTCCAATGGGCTAAGTGTGGACTTATCAATTTCAAAATTTCCCCACCCCCAGCCTCATCCCATGGCCAACCCCACACATGCACCCCCCCATCCCCACCTCCTTGACCTGACACAAGTTGTCCATCTTCTCTCCCACCTACCCACTCTTTCCACCTCACTGACCAATCCCCGCCAGTGCCTACCTGCACTCACCTATCACCATTCCACCTACCTTCCCCACACTCACCCCTCTTCTCTATTTATTTCAGAGCTCCCTTCCCCATGCCCCATTTCTGAAGAAGGGTCCCGATGGGAAACATCAACTTTTCTGCTCCTCTGATGTTGCTTGCCTGCTGTGTTCCTCCAGCTACACACTGTATTATCTCTGACTCTAGCTTTGGCAGTTCTTACTATCTCTGATCATAGACAATAAATGCTGGTGTAACTGATAACACTCTTATCTCATGAAGAAATTTAAAAGAAAACAGATAGATGGTTAGTTGAGAAGAGCTGTAGATTCAAATATGGAGGTAAAACAACTTTTATTATTTTCCTGTTTAAGGTAACTGACTGTAAAATACAGATACATTGTGAAACTTACTTCCTGTTTCATAACAACAAATGTGCACATATAAAGAACATTTAAGAACTATAAAAAATAGAAACATCTGACATAAGTCGGCATAACAAAATTATGGCTGGTGTTTTTTCAATATTGCACCAATAAAAAAAACCATTATATCAAATTAATATTAACACAAGATAACGTGAACAAAAATATCGACTGGGTTTACAAAGTGACATAATAGAAAAAATTGTTACATGGTTATTTAAAAAAGAACTTCTTGTGTAATAACTTCTTTCAGCCTTCAGTTTTCCCAATGATTTCCTCTGTAAATAGTTAACCTGAAGTGACGTTTTTCTGCATACCTATATTACACATAGTCAGAAGTCACATGACATCAGGTTATAGTGCAACAGGTTTATTTAAAATCACAAGCTTTCATAGCACTGCTCCTTCGTCAGGTGAAGTTGTCAGACAAAGGATCAGTGCTCCAAAAGCGTTTGATTTCAAATATACCTGTTGGACTATAACCTGGGGTCATGTGACATCTGACTTTGTACACCTCACTCCAACACCGGCACTTCCACATCTATGTTGCGCACCTTCATGCAGATGTATCACCACAAAGAACGCAAAGTGTGCTGATGGAAATAAAGCAACAATCCACTAGAACTTTGTATGGTGCTTCACCCAATGTAAATGCTACCAGTTGAATCCCTGACCAGAATCACCCTTCCCCAAAAATCAAAGCTACCCACATCCAGAAAGGGATAACTTTAGCCTAACTTGCCCGATGGACAAACCATTGCGTTGGTGGACAGCCAGAGCTGAACTCAATCTCATCAGATTCGTGATGGAGGGGTTTTGGAGGCAGTAATTATGATTTCTTTTAGCAAGCCTAAACATGTGTCACTTCAGTTGCATTGGTTCTGTGGCCAATTCTGTGAATCCACTTAACATTGTGATGAGTGTTAGGAAGGCTAGCAGACTCACATTGGCTAACTGTTTCATTCATAAATGCACCAGCTACTTATGGAACATTTTAATTTTGCTTGCTACATAAATTTAAGTCAGTGCATTTTTGTTGCCTCAGTCATTTTTTGATATCCATTACTGTGATTTTCTTTTTGAAAAGTGAGTTCCACTAAGATAAAAGTGCCTAAATGTTTTCTTTTCATAACCCGAGTGGCTTAACTTAATCTATAAATCAATGTTCTGACTGATTTGTTTCAATGGTGAAATGAAATTACCAGCAGATTTTGGAGTTTTCTCTAAGGTTTATTCAACAATGATGTAACAGTGCTGGTATTAATCATTTCGAAACCTCTGATCTCAGATGACCTTAAAGAAACAAGCCAGTGAGGAAGAAAGCTAAGTGTAAGTTGGACTATGATTCCTAGCTGCATGAACTGGAGTGAAAGTGCTTGCAGGCTGCAATTGAGAGGCCTTTGACAATGTGAGCCCATTTATAAAACAGCTCTCGGTGCCTAATTCTCTCACTTGCAAAACCTGACCGGCTTTCTGTTTGTTCACATGGTATATTACCTTATTGAAACAGTGGAGTTATTTAAATCAACATGTTTGGACACGTTATGATGCAATCCTGGGCCGGGTCAGACTTGAATCCTATCTCTGCACCACAAGATCCTAAATCAATTTCTTTATATCATGCACGAAAAGAAGCTTTATCATAGTTATTTTAATCATTCTGTTTGAACGTGCTATATCACATGTCCATCTCAGGGGGGACTTGAACCTGGTCATCTGGTCCACTGACAGGAACCATATCACTACACCCTAATTAGTGTTTACTATGTTCATATGGAAATGAAGGTTTGAATTTGTGTTAATCGTTTGTAGAAGTTCTGTCAGAAGGATAAGTAATACCAATCCCAACATTTAGTTCCCATTACTCACAGGTTTTTAGAAAAGATCTGGGTAGATTCCTGAAAGGGGGAGAGCTGCCTGAGTTAAGACGGTAGGTTTGGTGAGCAAGTGGAGCTACGCTAATGAGTAACTTCTGGATCATTGCTCAATTTCCTTCAGATATTGGAGAGGAACATTCGACACTGTTTCTTACAAAAGGCACTGGTTGCTTCAGTAGGTGACCACATGATGGAGGATGGCTTGGTGTTCGATGTGGGCTGCATCATGTGTAGATGGGGTAGGCTTCATGATCTTTTCTACTCCCATTCATAGATAAACAGCTTTGTTCAACATAATACTCAAAGGCACGTTAAAAAGACTGAAAAAAAAATCAGTCCTACTGAAGAAATAGTAATCTTCACCCGTACTAAAAAATATTACATAAAAGGATTCAAAACATTATAATAAACCAAACTCGTCAACCCTATACTGTCTCCATTGGTTTTGTCGTATAAAAGATCAGGAATCACACGACACCAGGTTACAGTCCAACAGATTTATTTGAAAACTCTAGCTTTTGGAGCCTTACTTTGGTTTTCAAATAAACCCCCTGGACTATAACCTGGTGTTGTGTGATTTCTGACCTTCTCCATCCAGTCCAACAACGGCACCTCCACATCGTGGCCTTGTCCTGTAAAGACTTAGCTTTGGAAAAATTTATTTCAATATGCACTCAACGGCTCAAATTCCCAGTGAAATACAACATGTGGGAAGTAACTCACACATCCACTTCATGTCCTCTCTGTTGACAATATATTCACGAGAATGTATGGTTAAACAAGATTTGTTTTGTTTAAGAAAAGGAAACAAAATTGCCACACACATTGTGATGAAGTCATACACTTATCATTTGATTATCTCTATATTTGAATTTTGCATTTCACGAAAATAGAATTTGGTTTTTAAAATGCCACGAAAGCACTGAAGGGGGACAAAGAATGTGAAAATTCAAAAGCTACTTCTTCTGGCAACAGTTTTAACACCCTTTTCTTAATATCTGCTATTCTTTGTCAAGCCATTTTTCCCTCGAGCACGTTTTGCTGCTTTCCTGCTCATCCGAACGGTGACTGATGTTCTCCAGCACCCATCCAGCTGGATATTATTTAAGCCAAGTGTCAGCAGAGCTCTGAATTTTTATGGGGCATTAAAGTAGCATGTACATTCCAGCAGAAGTTGATGAACGGGCAGCTGATACCAATTGTTAACGTTCAGGGACTACCTTGGCTGAGATCAGCAACTTCAACACAACAGGAAAATGATTTGTATCAGAGATAATGGGAACTGCAGATGCTGGAGAATCCGATATAACGAAGTGTGGAGCTGGATGAACACAGCAGGCCAAGCAGCATCTTAGAAGCACAAAAGCTGACATCTGATGAAGGGTCTAGGCCTGAAACGTCAGCTTTTGTGCTTCTAAGATGCTGCTTGGCCTGCTGTGTTCATCCAGCTCTACACCTTGTTATCTAGGAAAATGAGTCAGTTTGGCAACTTTTTGCTCTGTGTAGTATCCACTCAATGATTTTACTTGTTGATCTCGAATGGAATCGTAATCTTTAACATGTCCATCTGACAACCATTGGTGACAAGCAATCATTCATAATTAACCCCATTAATGTTGAAACATGCTGTCAACTGGAGCCCTCCCCAGCTTTAGTCTGATGGGTTTTTTTTCAATGGTTTTGGTTGCTTAGTTCAAAGATGACAGGAACTAGCACTTGTCATTTTTTCTTAAAGTTTGTAAACCTTAAGCAAATACCCTGTAATCTGTCCTTAACATCCCAGGCAGCTTGAAGTCTCTTAGAGACTTCTCAGAATGTTAAAGAATTGATTTTTTTCCCCTTTCAATCTTTTTCCAAAGAAATAAAATCGAAGTAGTTGGACACTGTGCTCATTAACCTAACATGGACACCCAAGTCACATAATCAAAAACAAATAATGTCCATTGCAAAATTACCATAACTTGATCAGTGATCGTCGCACAAAATAACCTTCACTCATTGGTCAAATGCCTTTCACACACACACACACAAACACACGCATGTTTGTAAACCAACCCAAACCAAATAAAAAACATCTTTCCCATGGTTACCAGCCATCTTTTGAACACTGCGGTGAATTACAGCACAGTTTTGAAAAATCTACAAGAACTCTACAAGCAGGAAGTGTGCTTTATATCTGTTTTCTGTGGATCGAATCTCTGCATTTACGTGAATTTTGGTTCATACGTGCTTTGTATGATCGCAACACTCCCCTGGCAAAAGATATTCCATGCTTGAAAGGCTCAGTCCCCTTTCCTAGCCTAAAGGCAGCAGAGTCAGATTTACTTGCTGACGTTTCCATTTGCCCGAGCAGGACTGAAAGAATCTTCATCTGATTTGTCCTGTTCAACACGCATTAGTGAGCGTTTCCTTTTGTTCGACAGCTGATTGCTGGATACGGATGATTTTCTAGTGAAGGAACTTGTAAGTCTCCGTCTAAAGTTCTCTCCAGAGAAGAAATACAAGAGCGGATCAAAGCAGGTGTTGGTAGCTGCCAGACAGAGCGTTACCACGACGGACTTTTGCATGTAAATAATGTCATCACAGTTCTTGTTGTTTTGGAGCAGGAAATGCAGGTGTATTGTACGCTGGATGTGGTAGGGCATGAAGCTGATCAGGAAAGCAACCAGCACAATGATGATCAGATGCACTGCTCTCTGACGCGATACTTTCTTCTTGTGAATGGCAGCCGTGCTTTTCATTAAGGCCCTCACAATGAATGTGTAACAAACGAGGATGACTAGAAATGGCAGGATGAAGCCTAAAACCAGCGAAAGGTAGTTCATAATCAACAGGTTCTTCAGGCCTCCCTTACGCTTACCACCTGGTGGTTCAAAGCACTTTGTTTTATTTCCATCCCTGTGAGAGCCTGACAAAAGGAACGGGCTGCTGGTAATAGTGACAAAAATCCATATCACAGCACAAACTATCTTGGCCTTCTTAACATTGACTATTTTCAGGTTCTTCACAGGGAACACAATGGCCAGGAAACGATTGAAACTCATGGCAGTCATGAAGAATATGCTGCAGTACAGATTGACATAGAGAGAGTAAGAACTGACTCTGCACAGAATGTCCCCAAAGATCCACCTGCCCTTGAAAGCGTAGTAAACCACACGTAAGGGCAAGGTGCAAACACACAACAGGTCCGACACTGCCAGGTTGAGCATGTAGACATTGAAGGCCGTTCGCTGCTTGAATGTTTTCACCAGCACGAACAGAGCAAAGGCATTTCCTGACAAGCCCACCACAAAGACCAGGGAGTACACTGTAGAATAGACTTGATTCCGGAAATCATCAATTGACGGGCATGACATATTCGACGAATAGTTTGCTAGGGTCTGTCTTGTTTTGTCAGCCATTTTCAAAGCTTTTTGTTGGAAGGAAATATCTTCAGAGTCTGCACTGGACAAAAAAAAGAGAAACAGTTAACCCAAAGGTATCTGTCTCACTACAACCATGCGTTTACCTTAAGGTATAGCATGACCTTGGAAACCTGTCTCTTTGCAACATTTGTCTTCAAAAGCAATTGTTTAAAATACCTAGCAATCGAATATTATATATTGTTTTTTAAAGTGTATTTATTTACCCCATTCTGACATGATTTTGCAGCCAATTTTTAGCTTCAAGGAATGAGATAGCTTGTACTTGCTCACACTTGCTTTTGTTTGCCACCTTTTATAGTCGTAAAATAGCCCAAAATGTGGTAGAAGAGTGCTGCAATTTCACCTAAAAAGAGTGCTGAAGAAACTCAGATAACAAAGTGTGGAGGTGGATGAAAACAGCAGGCTAAGTAGCATCTTAGGAGCACAAAAGCTGATGTTTCGGGCCTAGACCCTTCATCAGAAACTCAGCTTGTCTTGTACCGACTGCAGAAAGAGAAAGAAAGTTAATGTTTCCAGTTCAATAATGACTCTTCAAAACTTACAGTCTGACCCTGAGATGGAACTTGGTGAAGAATTATGGGGAGGGAGGTCAAAGATGTCGGCTTTTGAAAGAAATGGACAATTGATAACAAATTGATTGGCTTACAAGAGATTTGAGAGAATTTCAATCGCTCAAGTAGTAGCTATTACTTTTTGTAACTTCTCGTGGTTAATTAAATTTCAATTGCTGTCTGGGGGGGGAGAATTGCATTCTGAGATGTGCTAATTGTAAATTCGTTAGCAATCCTATTGTGAAAGGTGGAGACAGGCATATTATTAGGATCTTTACAGTTTTCATTTGAAAAGTGACTTCACATCCTCCAACACTTCCGCCATCTACAATCCGACCCCACCACCCAAGCTATTTTTCCATCCCCACCCCTGTCTGCCTTCCGGAGTGACCAATCTCTCCATGACTCCCTTGTTTGCTCCACACTGCCCTCCAACTCCACCACACCCAGCACCTTCCCCTCAACCGCAGGAAGTGCTACACTTGCCCCCACACCTCCTCCCTCACCCCTATCCCAGGCCCCAAGATGACCTTCCACATCAAGCAGATGTTCACCTGCACATCTGCCAATGTGGTATATTGTATCCATTGCACCCAGTGTGGCTTCCTCTACATTGGGGAAACCAAGCGGAGGCTTGGGGACCACTTTGCAGAACACCTCCGCTCGGTTTGCAACAAACAACTGCACCTCCCAGTCACAAAGCATTTGAACTCCCCCTCCCATTCCTCAGGCGACATGTCCATCATGGGCCTCCTGCAGTGCCACAATGATGCCACCCGAAGGTTGCAGGAACAGCAACTCATATTCCGCTTGGGAACCCTGCAGCCCAATGGTATCAATGTGGACTTCACAAGCTTCTAAATCTCCCCTTCCCCCACTGCATCCCAAAACCAGCTCAGTTCTTCCCCTCCCCCCACTGCATCCCAAAACCAGCCCAGCTCTTTCCCTCCCCCCACTGCATCCCAAAACCAGCCAGGCCTGTCTCTGCTTCCCTAACCTGTTCTTCCTCTCACCCATCCCTTCCTCCCACCTCAAGCCGCACCTCCATTTCCTACCTACCACCTCATCCTGCCTCCTTGACCTGTCCGTCTTTCCTGGACTGACCTATCCCCTCCCTACCTTCTCACCTATACTCTCCTCTCTACCTATCTTGTTTTCTCTCCATCTTCGGTCCGCCTCCCCCTCTCTCCCTATTTATTCCAGAACCCTCTCTGATGAAGGGTCTCGGCCCGAAACGTCAGCTTTTGTGCTCCTGAGGTGCTGCTTGGCCTGCTGTGTTCATCCAGCTCCACACTTTGTTATCTTGTAACTTGTTGCTGGTTGTGAATATGCTGGGGTCAATTTGGCACAAGATTTACACTTGCAGTGAGATGAATTTGTCAGATGTTGAACTTTTGAAGATTATACACATATGCGCAAACACAGGCATGTGTCAATATGAACTGGCAATGAGTCTCATTGTTTTGCATTTACCAGTTCCATTAAGTCATTTGTATAAACTTTAACTCAAGCCAATTTAGGTATTGGTCTCAAACCAGAACCAAAGGTTGGATGAGGGATGTTCTGTAAAATTAATCTTAGGTCAATCTGGTTTAAGTGAGCATTTTGCAGGGTGGTGTATACAGTATGTTAAGGAAACTATTTATAGAAGGATCCTCTGTTACAACGTAAGAACTGGGTGAAACTGCAAGAGACACTATTGTCCAGTTGTCACCTATAGTTTCTCAATTTACTATTGCAGTCTCTGCTTTTTTGAGTACTGTTGATTTAATGCCTGACAGTATTCAAGGTCAAAAATCACGACACACCAGGTTATAGTCCTGCTGATTTATTTGAAGACACAAGCTTTCGGAGTCTCGCTCTTTCTCCAACACTGACACCTCCACATCATGACAGTCTTCAGTTCAATAATCTGATAGCTATCTGTCCTTACACCTCTGTGTACAATTTTCCTGTAAACTGCAATCCAACAATTACATCAAGTAGATCTTCCTAACTTTCCACTTTGTGCAATACTGTGTAATGATTATTGTTAAGCTTTGGAACATATTAGCCTGATTCTTTAATGTCTGTACATTCTCATGCTGAGCTGGGGTCAGTACGGAGTCAGGATTAGCGCCAGGAATACAAACTGACTTATCTTACGCCTATCCAAGCGACACCAAAGACATCCTTTTTGCAGCAAATCAACTGTTATTATTTAACTCTTTGCTCAACAGAGCACTTGGTTCTTGTAATGTTGGCTCAGTTTTGTGGTATTAATACAAAGAATTTAGATAAATCTGAGGTGTTGCACTTTGAAAAGGCAAATCAGAGCAGACTTATACACTTAATGGTAAGGTCTTGGGGAGAGTTGCTGAACAAAGGGATCTAGGAGTTCATAGTTGCTTGAAAATAGTACTGCAGGTAGAAAGGATAATAAAGAAGGTATTTGGTATGCTTCCCTTACTGGTCAGTGCACTGAATACAGGAGTTAGGAGGTCATGATGTGGCTGTACAGGACATTAGTTTGGCCACTTTTGCAATACTGCGTTCAATTCTGGTCTCCCTGCTATAGGAAGGATGTTGTGGAACTTGAAAGGGTTCAGAAAAGATTTAGAAGGATGTTGCCAGGGTTGGATGGTTTGAGGTACAGGGAGAGGCTGAATAGGGCTATTTACCCTAAAGGGAGGCTGAGAGGGTGACCTGATAGAAGTTCATAGAATTATGAGTGGCCTAGATATGTCTTTTCCCCAGGGTAACAGAGTCCAAACTAGAGGGCATAGGTTTAAGGCAAGATGGCCAAGATTTAAAGAGGACCTAAGGAGCAACTTGTTCAAGCAGAGGATGGTGCGTATCTGGAATGAGCTGCCAGAGGAAGCAGTGGAGGCTGCTGCAATTACAATTAAAGGGCATCTGGATGGGTACATGAATAGGAAGGGTTTAGAGGGAGATGGGCAAATGCTGGCAAATGGAACTATATTAATTTAGGATATCTGGTTGGCATGGACGAGTTGGACCAAAGCATCTGTTTCCATGCTGTACAGCACTATGTCTCTATGACAATAACCACTAAGATTAATGATAACACAGGAAGCAATGTATACTTTTACTCGAGAGCCAAGTGAAGGAATGGCAAATTTCAAGACAAGATGTAAAATCCGTGATAAATTCAAGATGGGTTGCATCAAGTTACAAAATGTTTCATCTGTTTTTGGTCAACAGCATATTCCATGTTTTATTTTCAGGAAACTGCTCTCTTATGTTGCAATTCTATTGCGGGTACCAATTTCGGTAGCTGCTGCATCCGACCACACAGTTTACCATTTACACTGGAACTCCAAGTCTCTTGCACAGGAGAGGGAGCCCTTCTAATTTGTGGTTACCTTCTAATTTTGAAATTTCAATTCTTCAGCTGAAATCATCAGCCTAAATAATGACGAACAATGGGCCCAGCATCGACAGCTGTGGAACATCAATTCTCATTGTCTTTCTATTCTATCCCTCTGTTTTCTGTGTTGTAGACAGATGCTGTCTAAACTTTCTCTCTGACTCCACAGGCTGGATTTTTCATCTTGGCCTTGAAATAAGGCAACTGGGCCATTTCCCACATTTGGAAACATGAGCCTGTCACCTTTATTGTTCCCTTCCTATTTTTCACTACTGAAGATATTCGTAAGGAGGTTCATATTTCTGAGTCTGGAAGCTGTGTCACAGAAGAATGTGTTGGAAGGAGGCTGATCAAAAGGCCAATCTGAGTCAGCAGAGTACCTCTGTCAACTATACACCAACCTTACCTCCATTTATCCCCATACCAGCCTATTTGCAAACCCCCCCACCGAAAACCCCCAACTCGCCCTCCGTGTCCCCATGAATCCTTCATACTCCATCACCTGTTATCCACTTTGACATATTTTTAAAATGAACAGGATAAAAAAATTCTCACAATCTAATAGAGTTGGCATATTCCGCAGCAGGGCAGAGTTTCCAAAATAAAATCATTGGAATTTAAAGCTTAGTCCAAAATCATGACAGGGAGAATTTACCAACTTAATTTCTTGAGGTTTGGATGCATTACTGCACTTGTGCCGTGATTGTAATTTAATACCTGTCAACATGGCTGCACTCTGTTACTTCTCTTTTTATTCTTAACTGTTTATAGCTTTCTCTCTCAGTCTGCCCCAGCCTGCTGCAATTGCGGAGAGTCATGCTATGTATGCACGCCTGCCTGTGGACTGGCATTGGACTTTTTCCTGATTATGAACATCCAGCAGGAAAGGAGAGACTACCCTGGCCTTCAAACAGACCACCAACAAACCCTACCTTGCTCAGGCCTGCATTACTGAAATGGAAAAGGCTCACCCCTCAATTATGTGGGATTCTGGTTTACCCATGAGTGGGCTGACAGTGGCCCTCCAGCAGGCTGACAGGTCCACCACTGTGAATATTAAATCCAGCTCCATGTAGAGTTGTGACCCTATCCTCTGTTTGACCCCGACAGTGGAGTGCTGACTTGAAACCCCAAATCTTGGCTCTGACATTGCTGTGCCGCTACATTGCTTGAATGAAACAGTAAAATTTATTCAATGATCTTGATCCCTGATGGGAAGCCTCAATGTCCTTCAATGAGAACCAAGTAATGAGTACAGTGATAATGGGAACTGCAGATGCTGGAGATCCAAGATAATGAAATGTGAGGCTGGATGAACACAGCAGGCCCAGCAGCATCTCAGGAGCACAAAAGCTGACGTTTCGGGCCTAGACCCTTCATCAGAGAGGGGGATGGGGTGAGGGTTCTGGAATAAATAGGGAGAGAGGGGGAGGCGGACCGAAGATGGAGAGAAAAGAAGATAGGTGGAGAGGAGAGTATAGGTGGGGAGGTAGGGAGAGGATAGGTCAGTCCAGGGAAGACGGACAGGTCAAAGAGGTGGGATGAGGTTAGTAGGTAGGAGATGGAGGTGCGGCTGGGGGTGGGAGGAAGGGATGGGTGAGAGGAAGAACAGGTTAGGGAGGCAGAGACAGGTTGGACTGGTTTTGGGATGCAGTGGGTGGAGGGGAAGAGCTGGGCTGGTTGTGTGGTGCAGTGCCCAGTTCGTCCCCTCCCCCCACTGCACCACACAACCAGCCCAGCTCTTCCCCTCCACCCACTGCATCCCAAAACCAGTCCAACCTGTCTCTGCCTCCCTAACCTGTTCTTCCTCTCACCCATCCCTTCCTCCCACCCCAAGCCGCACCTCCATCTCCTACCTACTAACCTCATCCTACCTCCTTGACTGTCCGTCTTCCCTGGACTGACCTATCCCCTCCCTACCTTCCCACCTATACTCTCCTCTCCACCTATCTTCTTTTCTCTCCATCTTCGGTCCGCCTCCCCCTCTCTCCCTATTTATTCCAGAACCCTCACCCCATCCCCCTCTCTGATGAAGGGTCTAGGCCCAAAACGTCAGCTTTTGTGCTCCTGAGATGCTGCTGGGCCTGCTGTCTTCATCCAGCCTCACATTTCATTATAATGAGTACAGTGGTGTTTTAGCATCATGTCTGAGCAATATTCAGCCACAGAATGCAGCATCCCTGCACCCTTCAAAGGATGGAAAGGGATGATGACAGACATTAGGAGTTTAGGTAAATATCTGAATCAATGGATTAAGGAGCAGTACACCTTAACGTAATGGTGGGGGAAGAATCGCTAATATTTGAAATTTCCTGAAAAAGCAAAATTACTGCATTCATGTAAACAATAAAACAGAATGCACTTACTGCATCTTTGCTACTGTTGTCACCTTAAATGAGTCATAATTAAGCAAATTGGTGTTTTTGTGATTCTTTCTGTCTGCCTCCAATTTCTGAGGATCATCTGCATCATTTAAACCAAGAAATTGTGTAACCATTGGGTTTCAGACAGACGTCCAAAAATAACATGTTTATAACAACAACATTGAACTAAAACAAGATCTGCGCCAATGTTGTTCCATATATATTTATGGTAAAAAGAAGAAACACAAAATAGCAAGTACTGCCAGCTTCATATAAACATCAGAGTTAGTAAGAACTGCCAATGCTGGAGTTAGAGATAACACAGTGTGGAGCTGGAGAACACAGCCGACCGGGGGCAGCATCAGAGGAGCAGGAGAAGGGTCCTGACCCAAAACGTCAAGTTTCCTGCTCCTCTGATGCTGCCTGGCGAGCTGTGTTCCTCCAGCTCCACACTGTGTTATCTTTATATAAACATTATTGCTCCAGTTTCTATTGAATTTTTCTCACTGTTAGTCTGGAGGACGTTTTCTTGCAGATTAGTGCTTCCATTAATAAAGCTGTGAGATAATTATTACAAGGAGGTTGACTATTTGTCGGGTAACATCAGATAGTAATTTCCTGCCACTGTTAACTTGTATGTAACCTCAAGACATGGAATGCAAGGCGTTCTGGCAGTTAAAGGTATGTGGATATAACTATTTGTTTAAAGTAACGTTTAACTGCAAAACATGACTTTAAAAGTACCTTCTGAGCACCTCCAGGAAGTTTAAAACAGTAAAAAAAATTATGCTTTGTGGACTTGCATTTTAATTAGTGGAGGTAAGGTGACTTGATGTTTGCAAAATGCTTGAACAGTTCCAACTCAAAGATCAGGGATACAGCATCAAGTTTGTCAAAAAATAATGAAGAGTTAGGGGATGATGCTGGAAGTCAGAGTTACTCAGAGCTGCCTGTGCCCTGGGATGCAGTGGTAGGGATTTAGACAGTGAATAGAGAGAAGGATTTAGAAGAGCAAAACAGTCGGCAAGGTAAATATCAGATAACCTCCCAGGGCCTGCAAATGCAGAAGCAACAGATTATAGCAATGTCAAGGCGTGTGAGTTTACCAAATATAAGAAAGCTGACAGGCTGAGAATTGACACAAATTCATACTGGCATAGATTCAACTGTGCATCATGTACTGATGTTGTCTCTTTAAAGGGTTATTTTGTCATGGGTTTATTTTCAAAGACAGGTTTTAAAGGCATAGGTATGGAAGTGGCCACTGAAACACAGCTTAAGTAAACAGATTAGGAGGCCTTGGGTTGTTTTTTTTGCACCAGAATGGGTGTGGCCAGCTCTCTCAGACTCTGTACTTTTTTTTCACGTTAGCAGTCAGAACCTGTTTGGGGTTGGAAACTTCAGTGAATGATTGCTAGCTGCTACTTTCTCTGAAATCTCTTGATGTTGTTTCTTCCTGGTGCTGGACAACTGGAGTAAGAATCTGTGTCTGAATTTGCCTTTTTTTACCAAGGAGTGTGTTTATGGATGTTAGTATATTGGAACGGTTAATTAATAATAGGTACTATATTATTTGGTTAAGATTTCCAATAGTTACATTGGTGTAAATTCATCTTTCTTTTGTTTGCATTTTAATTATAGTGTTTAAATAAATTATGTTTTGCTTAATGTGGGTGGTTTGATTAGTTGCATGACATCTGGAATATGACACTTCCCACATACCTTTAAAATAAGAAAAAGTCAGGGTTGAGGCTTCTTGACATATTTTGAGGGGGTCTGGTCTAGTCCACAGCAATTAACATAAAGTATGGAGCAGATTTCTAATGTGACTCCACAGTATATTAAGCAGGAGGTGTAAAACTAGCACTGAATGGGTTCTTTGCATGCGTATCTCTAACGGTGTGGAGAACAGGGCACCAAACATATCAGGGTACTATGGCTAATTGATCTTATGGTCCTGGTATTTGTTGATTCATCCATCTCTTGCACACCAAAATGTCCACCCACTCTTCCTCTTCCTCTCTGGCTCAGTAATTTGGAGTTTAGAAGAATGAGACATGGTCTCATTGAAAGTTTCAGGATTATGAAAGGGGCAGTTGTTAGAGGAGGTGGTGGCATTGTGCTAATGGCAGTGACAAATGGTAGGAGTACTACTAATCCAGAACATTGACTATACTTAAGGCAAGGCTAGACTGACTTTTAGCCACTTGGGGAATCAAGGGATATGACGGGGGTTGGGGAAGGTGGAAAAGTGAAGTTGAAGTCTCAGATCAGCCATTTGAATGTTGGAGTATACTCGGTAAGCCATATGATCTCTCTCTGCTCCTATCTCTCATGTTCCTATTTCCATGGCAGGTTGAATTCTGAAGAATCTGATCACTTGTGGGCTGCCAGCAGAGAATGTCGAGTAAGGAAGCTGCAGAATTATTACAAGAAGCCAGCTTAGTTTGCTCCGTATGTCATGCAATGCATCTGCTTCAGTAAGTACATGTCTCCAGTTTCACACTGTATGGTTGACCTTAAATGGTGCCAGCATACTTAGGCACAAGTAATAATGTGGCCTGGGTGGGCTTGTCCATTCAGCAAGACTAACAAGAATAAATCTGTTTAATTTCCCTCACGGTGTCAAGCTGTTTAGCTTCACAACAAAATCCAAAGTTTATCCTTCAAATCCAAACATTTTTTTAAAAAATCTAATCTACACAATATCTGCTCAGCAATTATGTTTATATCGTCATGTCAATATTTCTGGCTTATGGGTGGCATTGGACTCTATCACTCATGGGGCTTGTACAGGTTCTCAGTGTAAACAGGGCAATCTGTCCATTGTACTGTCAAATATGGACTGCAGACCAGCACCTACAATACGATTACAATCACAGCATCTAACCATTAATTTTTTTCCATAAATGGTTGTTGGGAAATTCTGCAAACAAGCTGTAAGACATGTAGATAGCATGTACAAAAACTAACAAATGACAAAAGAGAAACAGACCATTTGAAAGCAAATATGGAAACATTACATCTTTTCTCCATGAGCTGAAAACAGTTTTGGAATTCTGAAACAAAAACAGACATTGTTGGTGGAACTGTGACAGGACTGGTAGCATCTGTGGGAAGAAAACAAAGCCCAGTTTCTCTTCATCAGAGCTGTCAGCAGTGAGGAAAAAGTGGTATTTATGCCAAAGGTGAAGGCCTTGGGGTTGGGGAGTGGTGGCACTAAAGGGAGAGGTCACCAGATGGAGGTGGTGGTGGAGCCCAGAGAGAGAGAGAAATATGAAAGGGGTAGGTAAACAATGACACTACGGATAGCAGCCCAGGACAAAAGAAAATGGAATAAGTGATAATTAGAGCCAACAGTAGGAGAGTATGGGTGAAATCCCAGCTGGCACACTTCGTGATATCCCAACTAGTATACCCAGTGATATCTCAGCTGACAGATCCAGCTGGCATCCCCAGTGATATCCCAACTGGTATAGCTAGTGTTAGATCAGCTGAAAGATCCAGCTGACCCATCCAGTGATGTCTGAGCTGACACATCCAATGATATCCCAGCTGACACATGCAAAGATATTCCAGCTGACACATCCAGTAACGTCTCGGCTGACCCATCCAGTGTTGTCCTGGCTGCCCCATCCAATGATGTGCCAGCTTTTTGAGGGTGCAGGCATGATTACATGAGGGCCGAAGGCATCAGCTCCACGAATAGGTTAGAGAAGCCAGGACTTAGAAACTTAAAGAAGGCTGAGAGGACATTGATAGAAGTGTTTAAAATGCATTGGATATTGTGCTGCTGGGGGTTGGGTGGAAGGGATGCAGTCTGGAGAAGTCAGGGAGTTGCTGTTCCCATCGTTGGAATGATCAAAGCCAGTGGAATGCGATAATTGAAGCAGAGGTGACATGAGGTAAAAATGATTTTTGTTCAGTAGCACATGGTTAACATCTGGATGGTCTGGCTGTGGGTGAGGCAAATTCCATGAGGATTTCCAAACGGGACATTAGGCTGAAAGAAAAATGCAGGGCTAGAAATTAATAGAGATGCTTTCTCAGAGAGCCTGCATGACAGGTCAATGGTCTCTTTTTGTACAGCAACCACTTCGGATATTTATTACTCAACTTCTTTGGAGATATTTTTGCACATCTCTGGTGCCAAGCGGACTTGAACCCTGGTCTCCTCACCCAGAAGTAGGGACACTACCACGGCACCATAAAAACATCCAGTAACCACATCATTTTTTTTATATATCCATAAGTGCTAATACACATAACTGTTTGGTTTTTCCTATTGGCAAATCACCTGTCGCTGTTTCATTTATTAACCTTCACCAGTAAATAACCCACATTTTCCTATTGGCTAAATTACATGCAAAGCCAGTCAAGGGCGATGCAGACCATCAAAGGCGAGAGAGAGGTAGGGAGAGGGTCAGGGGACTACGTCAAAGCAGGGAGTTGGTCCAGAACCAGTAACCACTTCCTGATCCTATAACAAATGTCCTGCGCGTGGCTGGTGAAAGAAAGAGAGAAAAATATCTAAAATTTGTTGCAACAGGGAAGAGAGTAATGATTCCTTTTTTAAAAATTTCCATCTATCTTGACTCCACTGCTGTTCTGTATATTCTGTCTCTGAATGCATTTTTAAGGCATGAGTCACATTAGAAATTTAGAAAAGCTGCCAAAACACACTGCCCTTTTGGCTAATGTACTTGTGAAACTAGCTTGAAACTTTCAATACATAAAGAAGGAACATACAATGTAACAAAGGGTGACTGATTGAATCACACCAGCAATTGTACTGACATTGGCCTTATTCAACGAGAAATAAAGTCTACTTCCTTCCTTATAGCTGAACGACAATAGTTGATTATCAGTTTTCATCACAAATATAACTGGAGTCCCTGCAGATACAAGTTTTTTTACATTAGCTTTAATCACTAACCATCTGACAGATATAAATACAACCTTAGAGAATACCCATGTACTACTCACCATGTGCTCCTCAAGTTGTAAATCAGGCTAATGAAGAGAGTCAGAACTGACTCGGGTTACAATTAATCCATTGATGGTGCAAAAATGAGTAAATATTCACTATCTGACTACCTGGATCTCAGAAAACTGCCACAGGTTGATTTGCCCCAGAGTCCAAAGTAAATAATTAGCATCTTCCTAACTGTCCAAAGTCTAGAGTTTCTTTCCAATTATTGTTCCATTGGATTCAACTTTCCCCATCTGCTTCCAGCAGCAGCTCATATCTGATAACACTTGAGCGAATGTGCAACAAGCCACTAGATTACATTGGAGATAACTGAGAGACTTTGATTGCTACCAAGAGAATGAAGCTTCTCATTAACCAAAAAGGAGTGGCTCCTGCATATTTGTGCTTCATGCTTGAAATACTAGAAAATGTTGTGCCTCCTCCCTGGAATTCAGGAGTCCAAATAAGCCTGTTTTATTAGCAGAGCCCTCTGGCGAATGGAAGAACTTTTACTGCAAAACTGCAGATTAGATTCTGCACATGGAATGGTTGAAATGGATAGCAGAGATGCATTGAAGGGAAAGGTAGGGAAGTGCATCCATAAATAAGAATGGAAGGAGGTGCGGGGTCATGTGACTTGCTGTAAGGTGGGGAGCAGTTGGGTGTGGAGCATAACACTGATGCAGAACTTTAGCAAAAGAGTCTGTTTCTGTGCTGTATGATGCTATGTAATTCCAAAGCAATTACTGCACCAATGCACAGTTGCTTCAGTAAGGCAGCATCTCATATGCATCTGGCTGTGATCTTCAAACTTACTGATTCAGTTCTTGAAATGGCAATAATTTCATTGGGCTTAGGATAGTGTTCAGAAAGTGAGAATGTCCATTTCACAATTTGGACTGCAAACTCTTGATCAGAGACCGAGGGCTGCAGTTTTACTTGACTTCTGCAAGGTTCCCAGCTGTAGATCGGGAGCTGCACCCAGCATAAAATCGTAGAATCTACACAGCATGGATGCAGGCCATTCAACCCATGGAGTTTACACTGACCGTCTGAAGAGTAGCCCACCGCCCCTACCCCCCACCCCGGAATCCCTCTAACCCTGTATTTCCCAAGCCTAAACCTCCTACCATGTACATCTTGGACACACTGGCAATTTAACATGGCCAACCAAGCTAACCTGCACATCTTTTGATTGTGGGAGGTAACCAGAGCACCTGAGAAAGCCCACACAGACAGGGCAAGAATGTGCAAACTCCACCCAGACTGTCATCTGAGGCTGAAATTGAACCTGGTCCCTGGCGCTGTGCTACCCTCAGCAAGACTTGAATGACACGGCTGTGATCTCATGTAACCGACAGAACTCTTCTTCCCGTCTTCACTTGAATTGTCCTTGTCTCAGCTAGGTAGTAGTGAGGTGCTTGGTGCCCACAGAATCCTTCATTTTCACTTGACAAATGAGTGCTTTTATTTCCAAGCTGACTGACTGATTCAACCTTTTTTCAGTGCATAACGTGTTTGCAACGCCCCAACAGAAACTGATGCCGTTATAAATATATCTACTTATGTTATTCAGACTGTTGTGTGGGAAACATGCTTAAAGTCTATAAAGCTGACATATTGTTGTCATAATTTTTGACTAACTTTCCACGACACTTCCCATTCTGTGCCAAAATTTAGTGTCCGCTGTCATGATGTTTAATCCTTACAGGATCACTGAATCTGCAGAGCCAGTTTCAGACATTTTCCTGATGTACATGTTTTGCACATTATACAATAAGCAGGAAGAACCTTTTTTTCCCAGTTTATCATGATTGTGACCATTAGTACATTAGATTACTAAATCGTAGAACCTCACAGCACAGAAAGAGTTATGAAATGAGCCATACTGTGCCCCACATCCCTGGAAAGAAGTTATTGTTTTGAGAAGAATGACGGACTTGAACTAATTGAGTAAGTCTTTGAGTCACAGTACAATGGCACCAGTCTGTTGAAGTCTCGAGGTTACACACAGAATGACAGAATGTATGTTATTCCATCATCTTTCAGATCATTGCACTGGCATTCAGATGAAACAATATTACAACGATGTACAAAAATGAAATATTATGGGGATTGGAAATCTGAAATAAAAACAGAAAATGCTGGAGAGACTCAGCAGGTCTGGTACTATCTGTTGGGATGGAAACAGAATGAACATTTGGAGTCCGATATGTCTCTTCTTCAGAACACTTTGAATGCTGTGTTTCTCTATTTCTTTCTGTTTTCATTACGAGAATGTATGTTATTATGTCTTGTGCTCAAACAAAGTGTTATCTAAAATATTAGTCGTAACGTTATCAGCTGCATATATATAAATGCTCAAATTAATGAAAAGAACATTTTTTTCAAAACAGAGGACATTCAGTTGACTATAAATGAAAGGCTGTGTTTGTGAAGAATACATACAGCTTTCTGGGAGATGCAGAGTCAATGGGGTGATGTGCCTCTGGTCTTGTGGGTAGGAAAATCACTGGTATTTGAGTTATAGTCGGAGGGAAAGGCTGCCACGGGTCTGAAGGGAAACAGTCCTACTCCTCTTTCTCCCATTCACGAGGGGGAGGCAATGGCTTCATGGTGTTATTGCTGGACTGTCAATCCAGAAGCCGAGACAACATTCTGGGGACCCAGGTTCACGTCCCGACCATGGCGGATGGCGGAATTTGAATCCAATAAAATATCTGGAATTAAGAATCTAATGATGACTGGGAATCCATTGTTGATTGTCAGAAAAACCCATCTGGTTCACTAATGTCCTTTCGGGAAGGAAACTGCCATCCTTATCTGATCTGGCCTACATATGACTACAGACCCACAGCAATGTGGTTGGCTCTTAACTGCAATTAGGGATGGGCAATAAATGCTGCCTAGACAGTGACACCCTCATCCCATAGATGAACAAAGACAATGCTCGTCATTGTCGAAACATAGAAAGTAGAAACAGGAGAAAGCCATTTGACCCTTTGAACCTTTTCAATATGATAATGGCTGATCATGCAAGTCATTACCCTATTTCCGCTCTCTCCTTATACATTTTGATCCTTTTTAGCTTTAAGAATAATCAAACTCCTTCTTGAAAACATTGAATATTTTCTCCACAACCACTTTCTGCAGCAGAGAATTCCACAGCCTCTTTCTGTGTTTCTGACTGTATCACTGTCTGGGAGAAGAGCTTTCTCTTCAACGCAGTTCTAGGTGGCCTACCCCATATTCTTAGACTGGGGTTGTGGTCAAAAATCTGCCCTAGCTCTTGCTCTCCTCATGCTGACTGTGCGTCTGCTCTCCCTCCACTCCCCTTGTTCCCCTTCTCTCCATGCTCATCCTGCTCCTGCACTCTTCACGTTCCTTCTCTCCCCGCAGTCTCCCTGTTTCCTGCTCTCCCTGTGCAAGCAGACCCACCAACCCCCACCTTCACACACACTTCTGATCTTGCTGCTAAGCTCCCCCTACCTCCTGCTCTCCCCACACACTCCCTGCTCTGTGCTCTCTCCAAGTCCCTATCTCTCCCTGCACTCCTACTCTCTCCTTTGACATGGATTGCAGAACACAGAGGTACAGAGGAACCTGGGTGTCCCAATACATCGTTGCAGAAAGTTAGAATGCAGAAACAGTAACTAATTAAGGAAGACAAATGCTATGTTGTCATGTATTGAAAGCTGAATAGAATATGAAAGGGAGGTTTTGCTGCTGGTATAGAAAACATTGATGAGGCCACCTGTTTTCTTAAAGTGGAATTGAAATGCTCCTTATATTTGGCTCATTCATTTTATGGTCTAAAATGAAATATCCTAATATTTTGTGTGATCATGGGTGATCTTCCTATCTCAGTGTCACATCAAAAGGATAGACTTGTGCAAACGGTGCTGACACTTAAGCACATAAGAAAGGTCGGTGTCTTTTCCCTAAGTTGAGGGATTTCAAGGCCGGGGGATCATTTTTAAGGTGAAAGGAGAGAGATTTAAAAAAGACACGAGGGGCAAATTTATTGCACAGAGGGTGGTTCACGTGTGGATGAACTTCCTGAGGAAGTGGCGGATGTGGGCACAATCACAACATTTAAAAGACATTTGGATAAGTACATGAATAGGAAAGATTTGGAGGGATGTGGGCCAGGAGCAGGTGGGTGGGACTAGGTAAGTTTGGAGATGGACTGGTTGGACTGAAGGATTTGTTTCGGTGTTGTGTGACTCCATGACTATGATCATGACTGATGAAGACAAGATGATTTGTTCCTGTGGTGTGCCCTTTTATACAGATTCTCTTCACTTTACTGTAAAAAAAACTTCACCTTGAGAAGCATTAAAATTCCTCTGCATTAAACCTAAAATGATTGATTAGTTTTGAATGTATTCTGCTCTTAGAAGCTCTGTCACCAACATTAAAAGTCTCCAATTACATGTTATTAGTGAAATAACCAGTTGCTGTTATTAATAGTTGTTAACTGTAAACATTCAACAACTTATCACTAAACCATTGCTTACCAATAAGTAGTGGCAAGTTGAACTGTGATACTACCAAGTTATTCACAGATTACTACCAGTGGTAATTCATTGTAATTTTACAAAGCTTCAGTTGGAAAATTTGTATGTTATCTATTTTGAGAGGTTCTCAGGGAATTGATGAGAAAAATAACTTGCAATTTTATAGTACCTTTCATGAGATGTTCAAGTGCTTTGTAACCAATGAGGCACCTTTGAAATGCAGTCACTGTTGCAGGACAGTAGGTAATTTTTGGGTTCTATGATCACAGCCACATAACCTGTTTGAACAATATTGATTCAGGGATAAATACTGCCAGGGGTACCAGGAACAACTGAACTGTTCCTCTCCAAAATAGCGTTGTGGGATCTTACAAATCTGCCATTGATGTCTAATCTGAAATATGGCATCTCTGACAGTGCAGTATTGTGTCAAACCTATAGTGGATTAGCAGCCTCTTTTTTTCATTCTCTCATGGCACGCGGGCATTGCTGTCAGGCTAACATTTACTGCCCGTCCCTAGTTGCCCTTGAGAAAGTGGTGGTGAGCTGCCTTCTTGAACCGCTGCAGTCTACGTGCTGTAGCTAGATCCGCAATGCTGTTAGGGAGGGAATTCCACAATTTTGACCCAGTGGCAGTGAAGAAATGGCAATACATTTCCAAGTCAGGATGGTGAGTGGCTTGGTGGAGAAGTTGCAGGTGATGGTGTTCCCATGCATCTGCTGCCCTTGCCCTTCTAAATGCAGTCTAAAGATCTTTGGTGAATTTCTGCAGTGCATCTTGCAGACAGTACACACTGGTGGTGGTGAAGGGAATGGATGCTTATGGATGTATTGCCAATCATTTGGACTGCTTTGTCCGAGATGGTGTCAAGCTTCTTGAGTGTTGTTTGACCTGCACTCATCCAGGCAAGAGCGGAGTATTCCATCACACTCCTGACTTGTGCCTTGTAGGTGGTGTACAGGTTCTGATTTTTATAAGTTTGAATCTTTGCCATTTAGCTAGAAAGGTCAGTGTATTAACTTTTGAGCCACAACTGGTGGAAACCTGGTGTTACAGCTCACTAGGTGCTTGGCAGCACCTCTGCCAAAAGGCATTAATCTCCACAAGATGGCATGCAGTCAGGCATGTACATGTTTTGAAAGTGAAGTTGACATGTGATGTGTGAAGCTGGATGAACACAGCAGGCCAAGCAGCATCCTGCTCCTGAGATGCTGCTTGGCCTGCTGTGTTCATCCAGCTTCAAACTTTATTATCTTGGATTCTCCAGCATCTGCAGTTCCCATTATCTCTTGACATGTGATGTGTTCAGAATGTCACATGAATTGGGAGAGCCTTACAATTAGGTAATGCCTGCAGCCAGGATTGTTGCTTCACAATACAGTGCTGGCATTTTGAAAAAAAAGCAATTCTTTTAATGACTTTCTTCACGCTATTACTCCTCACAAAATTGTTTTGACTTTCCATTGCTCTGCTGATCTTTGCCTCGCAAGATCTGCACTCAAAGTATGCTCAAAGGTACAAGCATAAAACTGCAGATACTGGGCATCTAAAACAAGAAAACTGAAAACATCAGGGACAGTCAGCTGCTCAGGCAGGATCTCTGGTGTGAAAAGGCCAGTCAATGCCTGAGTGAAGGTTCAATTGTTCCACTGGATGGCAGTAATAAACATGCAAGCTATTGCAAGTTTTTTTTGTTCACTTGTGGGATATGGGCGTAACCAGCTGAGCCAGCATTTATTTACCTGTCCCTAGTTGCCTTTGAGTTAGGGGTGGTGAACTGCCTCCTTGAACCAGTGCACTCAGTTGCTGTAGATTCACCCACAACGCCCTTACGGAGGGAATTCCAGGATTTTGACCTAATGACTGTGTAGGAGCAGGAACCAGAGAATCTCTACGGAGCCGGAAGAGGCCATTTGGTCTTAACCAACCCCCCGAAAAGAGCATCCCACTCAGACCCAGCCGTGATCCTATCTGCTTAACCCCATATTTACCATGGCTAACTCACCGAGCCTGCACATTACGGGAAAGTGAGCATGGCCAGTCACGACTACCTGATCTGCATGCCTTTGGAAACCAGAGCCCGAGGTGGAAGTGGTCATGGGTTCGAAAGGTGCTTCCTCAGCATCTCTGATGAATTTTACATTGATTTTACTCACTTTAAAGATAATCTAAAAAAAATTCGGAACTGCTCTATTGCTTACGGACGTGTAAACTGCATCAATTTATACTACCACATGGTGACACTACTGTGCAAGTAACTCTGCATTAAACAAAAGTTTGAAGATACTTTTATTACAAGAATCCTGTCCGTTCCACGCAATTTTATGCGTTTACAGCTAAAACCAACTGGGTTCACTTTCCTTGTTCAGAAACTTAAACGACAACTTTCTAGCATGGTCATTTACATCAATTGTTACTGTGAACAAGACTGAAGAGTAATTAATTCACGAACATTGCTGGACTGTGGCATTTGCAGCTGAACATTTGAAGTGATCTTAGGAGCATCTCTCTGCTTATACACTAATGAAGGCATTATTTATGGAGACAATCTTCAATGTGCGCCAACGACTTAAATCTTCATTTGTGACGTTTTTTTTTCCAGATCGCTTTTCGATCTGACCATAAGCAGATGTTGCACTGGAATGATTACTCTGCCATTTTAAATAACAAGATGAAAGCATAATGGAGACCTTTACACACTGAGCATTGAAATTTCACTTGAACACTGACTAACTGGTGAGAATGAGTGTTCACAGTTCTGAAGTTTGGTTATGTACAATTCTGAAACCTGAAAATCAAACACGATCTCAAACTTTCTGAGCCTTTGTAGACGGTGATAAAAAAAACTACCGATCACAACAGAATTGGCTAACGTCTCATATCCTGACTGCACAGACCACTTATTATTTTACGAATTAGAAAAAAGATTTAGGCTGCAGCTTGATGGAATATAAACAGAACCCCACTGGATCAGTCAGCAGTCAAATCCAGAACTCCAATAAAAAGATATGAATATATGGACAAATACAATCTGCCCAATCTGTCTTGATTATACACAACGATAACACACTTGACCCTACCCAAAACCTTGAAGAGACGGGAAATAAAGCAGTTGTTGCAGTTCCTGATACATTTAAAGAAGAAAAATGTAAACGTTTCACCACCTTCTCATATAATTGGATTTGCATTATGATTTTGAAGATGAGAATGCTTGATATTTTCTTTTGTTGCTCCCATGCTTTCCAAAGAAAACAGTCAACATTACATCAGTGATAATGGGAACTGCAGATGCTGGAGAATCCAAGATAATAAAATGTGAGGCTGGATGAACACAGCAGGCCAAGCAGCATCTCAGGAGCACAAAAGCTGACGTTTCGGGCCTAGACCCTTCATTAGAGAGGGGCATGGGGTGAGGGTTCTGGAATAAATAGGGAGAGAGGGGGAGGCGGACTGAAGATGGAGAGAAAAGAAGATAGGTGGAGAGAGTATAGGTGGGGAGGTAGGAAGGGGATAGGTCAGTCCAAGGAAGATGGACAGGTCAAGGAGGTGGGATGAGGTTAGTAGGTAGGAGATGGGGGTGCGGCTGGGGGTGGGAGGAAGGGATGGGTGAGAGGAAGAACAGGTTAGGGAGGCAGAGACAGGTTGGACTGGTTTTGGGATGCAGTGGGTGGAGGGGAAGAGCTGGGCTGGTTGTGTGGTGCAGTGGGGGGAGGGGACGAACTGGGCTGGTTTTGGGATGCGGTGGGGGAAGGGGATTTGAAGCTGGTGAAGACAACATTGATACCATTGGGCTGCAGGGTTCCCAAGCGGAATATGAGTTGCTGTTCCTGCAACCTTCGGGTGGCATCATTGTGGCAGTGCAGGAGGCCCATGATGGACATGTCATCTAAAGAATGGGAGGGGGAGTGGAAATGGTTTGCGACTGGGAGGTGCAGTTGTTTATTGCGAACTGAGCGGAGGTGTTCTGCAAAGCAGTCCCCAAGCCTCCGCTTGGTTTCCCCAATGTAGAGGAAGCCACACTGGGTACAGTGGATGCAGTATACCACATTGGCAGATGTGCAGGTGAACCTCTGCTTAATATGGAAAGTCATCTTGGGGCCTGGGATAGGGGTGAGGGAGGAGGTGTGGGGGCAAGTGTAGCATTTCCTGCGGTGGCAGGGGAAGGTGCCGGGTGTGGTGGGGTTGGAGGGCAGTGTGGAGTGAACAAGGGAGTCACGGAGAGAGTGGTCTCTCCGGAAAGCAGACAAGTGTGGGGATGGAAAAATGTCTTGGGTGGTGGGGTTGGATTGTAGATGGCGGAAGTGTCGGAGGATGATGCGTTGTATTCGGAGGTTGGTGGGGTGGTGTGTGACAACGAGGGGGCGGGGGCGGGGTGTGAGGGATGTGTGGCGGGAAATGCGGGAGACGCGGTCAAGGGCGTTCTCAACCACTGTGGGTGGAAAGTTGTGATCCTTGAAGAACTTGAACATCTAGGATGTGCGGGAGTGGAATGCCTCATCGTGGGAGCAGATGCGGTGGAGGCGGAGGAATTGGGAATAGGGGATGGAATTTTTGCAGGAGGGTGGGTGGGAGGAGGTGTATTATATATTCAGCAGAGGTTCACCTGCACATCTGCCAATGTGGTATACTGCATCCACTGTACCCAGTGTGGCTTCCTCTACATTGGGGAAACCAAGCGGAGGCTTGGGGACCGCTTTGCAGAACACTTCCGCTCGGTTCGCAATAAACAACTGCACCTCCCAGTCGCAGACCATTTCCACTCCCCCTCCCATTCTTTAGACGACATGTCCATCATGGGCCTCCTGCAGTGCCACAATGATGCCACCCGAAGGTTGCAGGAACAGCAACTCATATTCCGCTTGGGAACCCTGCAGCCCAATGGTATCAATGTGGACTTCACCAGCTTCAAAATCTCCCCTTCCCCCACCGCATCCCAAAACCCAGCCCAGTTCGTCCCCTCCCCCCACTGCACCACACAACCAGCCCAGGTCTTCCCCTCCACCCACTGCATCCCAAAACCAGTCCAACCTGTCTCTGCCTCCCTAACCTGTTCTTCCTCTCACCCATCCCTTCCTCCCACCCCCAGCCGCACCTCCATCTCCTACCTACTAACCTCATCCCACCTCCTTGACCTGTCCGTCTTCCCTGGACTGACCTATCCCCTCCCTATCTCCCCACCTATACTCTCCTCTCCAGACTATCTTCTTTTCTCTCCATCTTCGGTCCGCCTCCCCCTCTCTCCCTATTTATTCCAGAACCCTCACCCCATGCCCCTCTCTGATGAAGGGTCTAGGCCCAAAACGTCAGCTTTTGTGCTCCTGAGATGCTGCTGGGCCTGCTGTGTTCATCCAGCCTCACAGTCAACATTACATAGTTTGAAATAAGCAAAACAATCTGAAATTTGCCAATTTTTTTACCATAAACAAAATTCAGCTCCTGACATTATGAGTAATAAAAATAATCGCAATAACATTGAATCAGAGATCAGGAATGCGGGTGCAGTGGTAGAAAGGGATGAAATTTTCTAACTTTTGATTGTGTCTAGAGAGAGTGTTGATACAATCTAAGCTACTAAAAAAAAATCATTCACCCTTTGAATTTATTTCCTTCCTATCATTGCACTATTTTCAAAGAGGCAAGATGACCTACTTTGACAGCTATCTCTGTCCCTGATTTATATCCAATTGCAGCAAAAAATCATCTCCATTGAGTGTTTCCCCTCAAGTGAAACAGACAAAATGAGGCTTACAGTTATGTTTTTCAATTCCGAATGCCAACATTCTTATTCATTTGTCAACACTTTGTACTAGGAAAGGACATCATCTTTGATAATCTATGTCAAGATCTTATACTGCCCTTGTAATTTTGCATTTTTTGAACTTCCCACACTGTGCCTCCCTCCCTCTTTTCTGTCTGTCATTATTCCACAAGACTGAAACCAGAGACATTTGTACTTGACCATGTGGAGTCAAGCAGAATCCAATGTGAGCCGTGACTGAGGTTAGAGGTGATTTCCCCCTTTCATGCTAGTGCTCTTTAGAAGTAAAGAGATTAAAGGCAACAACAACTGACAATAGCAATGGCGGTGCTCCCATATCTATTAATAAATGAAAGCAAAAATGTCTATTTCGTGATGGTGAGTCATCTGACCACAAGTGCTTGGATCACTATACCTGTGATTTTTAATTGATCCTTCTCAGTAGTGGTGGAAGACAAGTTTGAGGTATGAACAGACGATATTGAAGGATTGTCCTTCCCATCTTGAGGTGAGCTGGCAACTAACAATCAGGAATCATGTGGCACAGGGTACTGACCCTATCTCAGAGCCAAGAGGCATGGGTTCAAATCCCACCTGTTCTAGACGTGTGTCATAACTCATCTGAACGGGTTGATTGAAAAATATTGGTAACTGACGATTAATCTGAAACTGCCAATGTGAGTAATTTCAATCAATCCTTGGATTTAATTTCTGTTTTTGTATTTCTACGTTCTGTCCTTTCTACTTTCTAGTTATGGCAACTTAGAAGTGGCTATTCTTTGTTATACAAGTGACAGTTCTTTATATAGGAGATAAGTATGTTCTTGCCAATTACTCTTCCATTCTTGACAGAAATTATTTTTAATGTCTTTGGCAAGAAACGCGCATTAAGCCTTCGAGAGTCCTTACCAGAATTCCAAGGCTTTAGCTACTTACATTCTTGTAAATCCAGGGGAAATGAGAAAGGATCTGCTGTAAATTTTCATGTACTGTGCTTTTTATTTCCTGTGCCTCTTCCTGAGTCATGTGCTTTACTTCTTTAATGGTTAACATCAAAGTGTCAAAAGGTGACTGTTTTCTTTGGATTCACAGTCGCCTTTCAACAATAGAGATGTTGTAAGCCAATATTACATACAATAGTATCACAAGTTTAGTCAAGATCACTTCCACAAGATGCAATGGTATTTAAGTTTTGCTAGCAATCATCCATTGAGTTGATTCCAAAGAAGATATTTGACTCTCTATTTCTCAGTCTGCAAATGGTGCCAGACCTGCTGAGTTTCTGTTTATATTCTGGATTTCCAGTATCCACAGTACTTTGCTTTTATTGTATAGTATTAATTATACAGTGTCTCACAGACATTGTCTTCATTAAGGATCTGCTGAGGTTTATTGTCAGCTTGTTAATTTCTCACTGTCAATGAAATTGATCTAAGAAAAACCCACTATCATTATTCTGGTTTGTGTCATTACTTGAGCGCTGCATTGGTGGAAATAATCTCTTTTTGATAAGATAATTAAATGAGTCCCGAAGGTCATCAGCCTCTAAAGATGAAGGTAAGAGATCCCACGCTGATGAATCAAGGATGGAGAGATTCCTAGGTCAACTACTGTCCTCAATCAAAAAGATTTTAATGAGTGAAAGCGTTCAAGTGCTCTTGTCAGAGCTGTACTGTGGGAAAATAACACACAGAGATAGTGTGAACTGCAGATGCTAGAGTCAAGAGACAACACAGCGTGGAGCTGGAGGAACACAGCATCAGAGGAGCAGAAAAGTTGAAGTTTCGGGTCGGGACCTTTCATCAGAAATGAGGGAGGGGGAAGGGAGCTCAGAAATAAATAGAGGAAGGGTGGGGCTGGGGAATATAGGTGGGATGGTGATAGGTGAGTGAAGGTCGGTACTGGTGGGGATTGGTCTGTGAGGTGGGACGAACGGATAGGTAGGAGAGAAGATAGACAAGTTGTGTCAAGTCAAGAAACGGGGATGACACGGAGGGTTGGTCATAAGATGAGGCCAGGCGGGTGGGGAGATTTTAAAACTGGTAAAGCCCATGTTTAGGCCATTGGGCTGTAGGCTGCTAAGGTGGAATGCTGCTTGACCTGCTGTGTTTCTCCAGCTCCACGCATGTGTTTTCTGTGGGGAAAATAGCCTGTTTTGTTGATCTCCACAACAGGCAAGTGATTTTGGGCCAAAAACAAAGTTGTTGGAGAAGATCAGCCATCTGGCAGCATCTGTGAAGGAAAAAACAAAGTTAACGTTTCGGGTCCAGTGACCCTTCCTCAGACTGGACCCGAAATGTTAACTCTGTTTTTGCCTTCACAGTTGCTGCCAGATCTGCTGAGCTTCTCCAGCAACTTTGTTTTTGTTCCTGATTTACAGCATTTGCAGTTCCTTTGGTTTTTATCTAGGAAAGTGATTTCATTTGTCAATGAAGCATTTGGCAAGTCCTGAGGATCTGACATTCAAGTCCAACATTTCTGACTAAGTGTATTATTTTTAAGAATGATTCCTAGCCCAAATTACACCTTAAAAATTAAAATTAAGGTAAAATATGCTGTAGCAAATGCTGGACCATTCAATATTGTATTCTGTACAATAACGGTATAAATATAAATTAGTGCAACTGAATAGGAAGAACCTTTTTGTCAAATTTACTGCCCATTTTCTTTCCTTTGGGTAGGCTTGGATGTCTATTTATACATAATTTACTAATGGCAACTCATGCTAAGTCACTCAGTTGCATAAATTTAAGCACGTAGAGTAGTCATTTGACTCATGGTGTCAGTATCAACTTCATTTTGCAGCAGTCTAATAAAATATCAATTAACTGTCCTTTCCCTCCTCTGTGTACAACCAGCAGACTTAGACAGTATGAGTTACTTGTTTTCCTTAGACAGCAATACTATATTTCAACCTGAACCATAGGCAATAATAGGCAAAACTTTGCTTTAAATGAGTCTGAAGCAGCAATTTACATGCACTTCACTCAATCCAGGCAGATGCATTTTATTTATTTTTGTTTGAAGACATGAACATGGCAAGATGAATGACTCCTCTATTGCAATATTCAGATCACTTTCTACTTTAATGATGCCAGTTTTGTTTTTCCTCAGAATTCCTGCACTGCATCAGATTTGGGTTTTCCTGTGGAAAATCTACATTGCCAGGACTCGCATTATGTTCTTCTGGGTAGCAATTTCTCATCAGTCATGATAGATTTTACAGACGATATATGTTTGCATGAGATAAGAACAAGGTGACAACAGCTGCAAAGGTAGTGGTTTTTAATCACCAATCTCACTGACTGATTGTTTCCTGATATTCATGGGAGGTCATGCTTATGATTATGAAAGATTAATTATAGCCATGTACAAGATCTCAGAGCTTTGTTGCAAAAGGTGGAATATGCAAAGCAGAAATTTCTGATATGCTTTTACAAGCTTGAAAAAAATGAAAAATACTTGTGGAAATTCTCAGAAACCTGATAAGTATATCACTTGGAGACAATAAGCACTGCAGATGCTAGAAGCCAGAGCCTATAGGTGTGAGGCTGGAAAAGCACAGCACGTCAGACAGCATCTGAGTAACATACCACTTGTGTAAGTCAATAAACTGGGAAGGGGGAGAAAAAAAAGCTCTGAATTGTAAGAAAATAGATTTTTTTAAAAACGGAGAATCAGTGAGGATGTAAGTTAAAAACTTTGATGACAACAGAAACTCCAAGAAAGGTTCAGAAACATTTAAAAGCTTCAGAAAGAGGTGAAGTTAGACATGGTGTTACACCTGAGCAGGAATTTGACAAAAAGAAACAACCTCATGAAGTGTTGACGGTAGTAATTGAAATTGAATCTAACTGTGCAGGGTTACACTGCCAAAGGAATGTAATGACAAGTGACAGTAAATCTGAAGAATCACTACAGATCTTATTAGTATTTAATGACTACCTAATTTGAATTGTTTGCGGAACAAGCCTTAGACAGAAACTGAAAAACATTCGTCTATAACAACCTGTATTTATACATCTTGAAGACAGTAAAACATTCACAGTATTATAGAACAAGATTTGATATCAAGTCATATAAGGAGATATTAAGAGAAAAATGTCTTGGCCAAAGGTTTGGTTTGAATGAGTTTTTTTCAAAGGAACAGAGAGGATTAAGGAGGGAATTCTAGAATTATAATTTGAGCAACCGAAGGTATAGCCATAAATGCTGATGTGTTTAAAGTCAGGAATGTATTAGAGATCAGCTTTGGTTAGGCAGACACACATTCCCCTCCCTTCCCTTGTCAGCATTCTGCAGAGACCTTTCCCTCAGGATGCCTTGGTCCACTCCTCCTTCACTCTGAACACCCTGCCCAAATCCCCAAGGCACCTTCCCTTGCAATCACAGGAAGTGTAATGCCTGCCCGTTTATTTCCTCACTCCTCACCATCCAAGAGTCCAGACACACCTTCCAGGTGAAGTAACCATTTACCTGCATTTCACATAATCTAGTCTACTATATTTCTGCTCACAATGTAGTCTTCTCCATGCTAGAGAGATGAAACACAGACCGGGTGGCCATTTTGCAGCAAACCTACATTCTGTCTATAAAAATGACCTTGAGCTTGCTGACCACTTCAACACACCACCACGTTCACTGGCCAGTGCTGCGGTGCCCCGGGGAAGCTCAGAGCAAGCTGGAAGAACAGCACTTCATTTTGCATTTGGGCATCCTGCAGCCTTCAAGACTCAGTATTGAGTTTTAGAACCTGAGCACCTCTTTCCATGTTCTTACCCCAAACACCACACTCCAGGGCCTATAATCACATGGGCTGCTTTCAGCATGGCCAATTTATTTTCACTACTTGTATCTATTATCAACTTTTCTTACTCCCTGGCTTACTGTTATCCATCCATTTTCCTGCCCAACCATCATTCTCTCCCTCTCTGGGCTCCATTTCCACCTATTTGTTTACTTCTTTACCCTGCCAACCCTCACCTCCTGCTTTCAACAGATATAACCACCTTTTCCCAGCTCATAATAGTTCTGAAGAAGGGTCATGAGACCCAAAATGTTAACTTTGCTTTCTTTCCACAGTTGCTGTTGAGTTTCTCCTGGCAACTTCTGTTTCTGTACCAAAATTGGAGGATCATGCATATCTTGGAGGTTCAGAGGAGTAGAGGAAGTTGCAAAAAGAGGAAGGGTGAGGCCATGAGGAACTTGAAAACAATGAGGAGAATTTTAAAATCAAGGAGTTAGGAGACTGCAAGACAATGTGGGTCAATGAGCACAGGAGTGATGATTTAGTGCCACTTAGTTCAAATAAATTAATAAATATTAATTTTGTTAAGTAGAATGCAAATTATGGACAAAAGCGTGAATAAAGAACAAAGCAGATGTATCTCTAATGGATGACATTGAAATAGAACGGACAGAAGGAGATAAAGTTGAGTACAACCAAGAAAAGGGGCAAAATGTAGGAACCAAGTTCGTGCTTGGTAGCATCATACGCAGGGGAACAAAGACATGTGACATGTAAGGGCAACTGTCTAATGGTGTAGGTCTGTCAGACTGAAAAGGTACTCGCAGAGCAGCCAATATTGTTTGTCATTTTCTCTACTTTAAACAAGTTGTTAGCTGTGCCACATTAGCAAAATGTTGGACGCCATCAAATAATTAATTTCTAAGCTGTGGACTCAGGAAGGATGCAATTTGCATAATTCAAATTTGAAAGATAATTTGAAGGCCTAATCAGTTATGGAACTTCCAGTTAATTAAAACAACTTCATAATTCCTGGCTTTAGAAATTTTCAAAAAAGAAGTTCAACTCCGTGAGGTACTTTAAACGTGAACAAAGTACAATACAGAGCAGTGGCGATAATTCTTGGAGGTGGTGCGGGAATGGTGCGGAGATCATTACAAAACAAAAATGCACTGAATCAATGGAAAAACTGCCAACAGGAACAACTTTATTCACACTCCCTAGTTGAGATTCTGCAGCTGCATTTTCTTTTTCTCTTTTGGCAACTTGTTAAATCTGAACTGGAAAGATTGAAGAAAGGCTAACCATAATTGAAATCAATGCACCGTGAACGTATCTCTCTCTCACCCCCCCCCCCCCCCCCCCGCCACCATAGTGTTCTGATACAGGTGCACTGTGTTGCCCACTGTGTGGTAGCTCGATATAGAAACAAGGACTCCTCGTCTATCTGCCATTGTGAATAGGAACGCTCCACTAGGCACAGAATGAACTTTTATTTTCATATGGCCCCTACTTGATTGAATGGCACGGTAGGAGTCCCTCTGCCAGTTGGCTTCAGGAGACTCGACTGACAAGTTACAAACAAGGGATAGGAAAATATGTCAAGGGCAAAAGCAAACGGCAAAGAAGGAGATATCCAAAGCAACAAAAAAGTGAGTAAAGATTCAAAAGGAGGATATATTTTGTGATCTTATTAATGTATCATTGTACCAATTGACTGCGCATTACATCTATTAAACCTCTCAGTTCTGCGCGACTTTTCAAACCCCCCTTCTGACCACCACCTCGCCCCCCGCCCAATTAAAAAGGCTACAACGCTTAACACGAATGTAATGCGGTGGCAACTGGGAACGAATGTTTTGTTTTTCACCCTCTGGTTGTCTGGGAGGGGAACAGTTGACCTGACAAATATTTAGCTTTCTCGCTGCTCTTCCAGAGCGGAGATTTCCCGCTTTCACCTGACGCTCGATGGCTCTGCAAGAATTCCCTGCCAAATGGATCCCGAGTCTGATGGTCCGTGAATGTATTGTCCAGGACGGATTATACAGAAGGCAGTGCACTGTTGCTCCCCGGAGTCAGTGTTCACCTTCCCTGCTCAAACTGTGCACATCGCATGAAAAGGCAATAATACTTAATACACTGCGAGTTAAAATTTACATTTAATCCTTGCTGGTGTGGATCATATTGCACGTACGAAATTAAAAGTCATTCGCGTTAATAAATGTTTTAAAGCAATGAACATAAACTCGGAGTACACTGAAACACTGGAATGCATGCTGAATACAAGACTAGAGATTAATGTCTGACTCCTGCGATTAAACATTGCCAATTGTGAAGTTTGTAAACGAGAATGTACTGCCGATGTATCTGTTTCTGTTTCAGACGTGTATCAAATTGCAGTGCTACCTTTTAGAGTATGAACTTTTTTTTCAATGACTTACCTGCGTCTCAGTTGACAAGGTTCGCTCTCACCATGTTCGCTTGCAATTCTGCTTGGGACCCAGCCGAATGATCTAGTCCTCTCCTCCACACCTTCTCCCCTCTCTGAACTGTAATGTGAGAACAGCTCTGCACCAACAGCACGCCCCTTCCACTCTGCCTCTCCCAAGCAGACTGCAGCTTGCAATTCATTGCCAGTGAAGATCGCAAGTAGACGGCCCGTCCCCTTTTGTATGTATGTCTGCATGTATGTAACAGTGGCCAGGATTGGTGAAATGTCTGAGCCTTCAGATCACAGGCACGATTACAAAACACGATGCAGGAAACAAGTGGCAGCCGTCTGAACATACAGGCTCAAAGTGGTCACTCCTATTCATTTTAGCGTGGGAGCACTGCCTATCTCCTACCCTAGCACCACATTAACCTGGGGCCAGGACGCGTATTTGCCAACTCAGGCATTTCGATTCACCGGTTCCTCGAGGTTATGAAGTTACTATCCGAACCGGGATGTAAATTACTAGCACCCAAGTACTCTGTTGTCTGTGCGCGGGACACACATTTCTGTAATAACAGTGCCGCTCCCCTTCGTTTCAGCTGATGCACTCTTTCAAAAGCGCACACACCGAGTGGTCGGAACTGTGCTAACTTCAGCAGGGATTCAGTCATATTCTCAAGTACAAGGACAGACAGTACTGGCGAAACTCAACAGGCGAGAGAATAAAAAGAGTACAACAAAACGTTTTCAGTCCAGTTTACACTTGGAATTCCAACTGTTTTTTTCCCTTCACATGCTGCCAGACCTGTTGGCATTATCCAGTATTTTCTCGTTTTGCAGATTTCCGGCATTCTAAACCTGCAGAAGGAAACATTTGGAGAGGACTTTGAAGCAGGAAAGGGATATGAGGTTTACTGAAGTCAACCTTTCAGTCATCACTTGCTATTTCTTCGTTGTGGTTGGTCTGCCATTTCCAACTCACTTTCTTGCCAATTCTCTCGTGCTTAATTCATCTCCTGCCTGTGCCTGCTCCCCATTCTTCACCCCTCTCCTGCCTATCCTAGCTCTCCCAGTCTTCACCCTCTATTGCCTTTCCCATCTCCCCCATTCTTCACCCCTCTCCTGCAGTGCCAGCTCCCCGGTCTTCACTCCTCTCCTGCCTATCCCAGCTCTCCCAGTCTTCACCCTCTATTGCCTTTCCCATCTCCCCCATTCTTCACTCCTCTCCTGCAGTGCTAGCTCCCCAGTCTTCACTCCTCTCCTGCCTGCGCCAGGCCTTTCAGTCTGCTACTTGTTCTGATTCCAGTGTTGATATTTTAATGTAAGCATTTTAGCCACTTACTTCCAATCCCAATCATACAAATGTTGACTGACTGCTGGTTACCAAAAGGAATCTCGTCAGAGTTGTCCACTTGTGATAGCCTGTTGGCTGACTGGTTTCTGATGGCTTTGGTAACCATTTCATTGTATGTGAAAGTTGACTGAATGCATGTTGTGGTTAATTAGGTACTGAGGGATCACTATTAATGGATTTGCTGATTGAATGGTTGCCTTCAGGTTAATGACTGGCCAGCCGTAGCTGAAAATGAGCTGGTGAATTATTTAGTCATTGTGTCTATATCCCCCCGTTTCCTCAATGTCAGAGCCTTCACAGAAGCTTGTTTCAATGGAATGGGGAGTTTGTGAACATGTGGAATGAAACAAGGAAGCATATATAGTGTTGACTGCAAAATGTACTTAGTTTCTTGTTAAGAAACAATATTATGAAGGGGAGAATAATCACGCCTAAGACACGGAACAATAGGGCTATAATGATCAGCACAATGGAATCAGTTGCTTCAATAGAGAACACTTTCTGATCAATATGCTCCAGTGCTAACTATGCAATATTTGTGGGGCAGTGGGAAGACATCTATTTACAAGGGGCACAAGAGCCACGAGGAGCTTGATATCAGAATTTGGCTCTCGCCTGCCAAGATGTTAGGGTTTGATTGGTTGTTTATGGATCTTGGCCACTGCTTTCTCCCCATGAGTCCCATTTTCACCTGTTTGGATGTCAATTTACCTCATGCCACCAGTTTCTAGATCTGCATTGCGACCATCTCCCCATTAAGATTTGCCCTGTGACAATTGAATGGACATTCTGTACCTTGCAAAGTAGGCTAAAATTCCTGGAAAAAAAAATCAGATAACTGGGACAACCAGATTTATAGTGTAATCTACTTCTTATCAGGATCTAAATCTTCTGATATACACCTTAGCAGTTTTCTGGAGTTTCTCAGTTATATTTAATTTCCTTCAGCTGTCTCTTTCTGCACAAGGTTCGGCTATTTGCTATCTTTCTTTCAAAAAATGTTATTTTTTTCCCACTGCAACAGTTGATAAACACATTTCCAAAGGTGGCAACAATTCAAAAATTTATTTCACAGGCTGTAAAATGCTTTGCATGTCCCAAGACTCTGAAAAGGTTGGGAGGGTTTTCACTGCTGAAGATTTGGATATTTACTGTTTTAAAAAGCCCAGTGTCAAGGTTAGTGTCAGATCCTGTCAATAGCTGTGGAATAATATTTCCTGGTCTCTGGTAGACACACTGAAAAACACATAATACATCATTGTGCTTTTATTCCTCATGTTGCATCCTGTGTTCTCCCTCAGTGATAATAGCTGCTATATTTGTGACAATTATGTGTTATGAAATTGAATTATGGTCACTCATGAAAATTTACATAGACTTCAATACATGTATGTCATATATATATTCATTTTTCTGTTTTGGATTTTTGAATTTGAACTGGTGACATATGGTGGGGGCGGTTTTCTGTGCGTCTGAGAATGTTTAATGACTAACTCGTAAATATTTCTGTAGCAATGGTAATTTATTTGTACAGCAATCTGAGACAGATGATTTTGGAGGTTCATGGGAATCAACAACTCAGCTTCCACCCTCAATCTAACTGCTTGACTGTCACCTATCGGCACTCATTAGCCTGATTCTGATCCCTTACCCAACTTAAGTCACAGAATCCCTACAGTGTGGAAACAGGTCCTTTGGCCCAACATGTCCATACCAAACCTCGGAGCATCCCACCCAGACCCATCCCCCTATAACCCACCTAATTTACGTCTCCCTGAACACTGTGGGCAATCTAGCATGGCCAATCCACCTAAACTGCACACCTTTAGACTGTGGGAGGAAACCAGAGCACCCAGAGTAAACCCACGCACACACAGGGAGAACATGGAAACTCCACACAGACAGTCACCTGAGGCTAGAATCGAACCAGAGCCCCTGGCGCTGTGAGGCAGCATTGCTAACAACTGTGCCACCGTGCTGCCCCTGTTTGTAACCCTCACCTAGCTACAGCCAATGGCCTGATTCCCATGTGTCACTGCAACGACCATCCACTCCATCTCCAGACAGCCTGACTCCCAATACAGCTTCTGGCATGATTGATTGATTGATTGACTTATTTATAGTCATGTGTACTGAAATACAGTGAAAAGCTTTGTTTACGAGCTGTGCAGGTAGATCATAGTAAGCAAAGGATGGTTCAGATCAAAAGGACTTCAACAGAGGCACAGAGGTTACATTGCACAGGTAATGTGCTAGGTGAGATCAACTTTAGCAAGATCAGCATTATTTGAGGCTACAGAGTCCATTCATCAGTCAGATAATGGCCAGGAAGAAGCTGTTCCTAAACCTGATAGTGTATGTGTTCAGGCTTCTGTATCTTCTGCCTGATGGAAGAGGTTGTAGGAGATCATTACCAGGGTGCAATGGGTCTTTGATGATGTTGGCCGCCCTTCCGCAGCAGTGAGCCGTGTAATTACAGTCCATGGATGGAAGGTCGGCTTCTGTGATGGTCTGGCCTGTGCACACAACCTCCTGTAGTTTCTCACCGTCCTGGGCAGAGCAGTTGCCATGCCAGGCGACTATGCACCCGGACAGTATGCTTTCAATGGTACATCTGTATAAATAGACGTTGGTGAGGGACCTTATAGACATGTCAAATTTCCTGAACTCCTGGAGCATCTTCATAATCTGACACTCACCTCCCTTTCCCCTGATGGCCCAAACCTCACCATGTTTGAATCTAACCCTGGTTCCCCGCATCACAATGGCCCAAATATCATTTTACTCCTCAACCTGGGAGTATCTCCTTAATCATCCCAGATGCTGTCCTGCAGACCAAGAGCCATTGCAGGCCTTGTCAACTCATGATGCACTGCTCATTTGTTCTGCAACCACAGCTTCATTCTCTCCTACATTTGCTGTTGATACATCCAGTCAAAATCACAAACGAAAGACACAAATTTAAATTAAGAGATAGTAGTAGTTATTTTTCTCTGATGAAGGGTCCAGACCCGAAACACCAGTTTTTCTGCTCCTCTGATGCTGCTTGGCCTGCTGTGTTCTTCTAGCTCTACACCTTGTTATTTCTAATTTAAATTAAGATCCTGTTTTTTGGGTGGGAGGGAGGAAGATGTTGATTCAGCCCAGTCCATGCAGTGCCCATGTGTCGCAGAATCCTCCTGTCTACCTCTCCATCTTTCCTCATCAGGTAACATTAGTGAGGAGTGTGTTCTTGTAATGTTGCTTCTTCCTCCTGGTCTAACAAAAGGACCCAGAAACATTTGTGTGGTAGTATCAGAACACATCAACAGAATAGCTTCTAGAACAAAACAGTCACTTCTTTCCCCCTTTGTAACCAAACAATGGAGTTTGTGCTTCGGGAATACCCTTCTCCACTTACACACAGAATCAACCTTCTTGATACTATTGTGTTTTATTTTTTATTAACCTATTTTTCTAATCAACCTATTCAAAGACGTTGTTGCCTCTGGAGCTCACCAGGTCTTGAACCTGGAACACCAGATCCAGGGGTACGGGCAATACCATTGCAACATGGTTTTAAATAAACCGATTTAAACCAAATTAGAGCTCTCAGTACCCAAAGGATGTCAGAGAATCAAACTTTTGAAGGAAATTTACCAATTTAACTTACAGTCCTCCACTGTACCTATCAGTCTTTGAAGGGATCCTCCTTTCTCTACTGAATCCAGGGGCCTATCAAGTAAGCGGTGGTGTAAACCACTATTGCGGCTTAATAAGAAGAAACACTTAACTGATGAGCAACACGTTTTTGGAACTTAGCGATAGGTATGTTTCCTTTGTGATTTTGACTAGCTAGACATAATTACAAAAGGCATCAAGAGCTCAAGATGACACATCTGTCTGCATTGGGATCTTGTGGTAGATATCTCATTCTCCACCGAGGATTGTGTGACATAACAGGGGGCCGGGGAGCCTCATGCATTCTCTGCCATTAACTCTTTCAGAATTATTACTTGAAGGATTAGCAAGGTAGTTCAGTGGCTAGCACTGCTGCCTCACAGCTCCAATGACCAGGGACCAATTCCAGCCTCAAGCTACTGGGCGTGTGGAGTCTGCACATTCTCCCCGTGCCCACGTGGGTTTCCTCTGGGTGCTCCGGTTTCTTCCCACAGTCCAAAGATGTGCAGTCTAGTTGGATTGGCTGTGCTAAATTGCTCATCGAGTCTAGGTTAGAAACTGCAGGGATGGGGAGGGGGTGGGTCTGGGTGGGATGTTCTTTGGGGGGGTCGGTGTGAACTCGATGGGCTGAAAAGCCTGCTTCCACACTGTAGGGATTCTACATTTCAATAGTCAGGACATCTACTTCAAGAATAAAATGCAGCTCATTAGGGTAGTGAAAAAAGAGCTTAGTTAATCATTACAACGAGGTGTATCTTAGAGAAAAGCTTTGAGAGGTAAAGGAGTCTAGAAGAAAACATTTTGAATGTTGGGGTTAGACTGACAACTGCCAAATATGAGCTGTGACTGGATCATAGTTAGTTGCAGTATGGTATGAATTCCAAGGATGCTATACTTTTTGGAATGAAACAAGATCCGCAAATAACAAATGTGTTGCAGATAATTAAACAATGTTTCTGTCCATCAGAACTGTAATTGTGCAAACCATTTAACAATGCACGTAGTGCAGAATATTCATGGTTATAGGGAAACCATTTTCTGCAGCAGCAAAATTTATTATTTATTCTCGCACAATGCACAGGCAAATAAAAAAAAATCGATTTGTGTTATTTCTTACTTCATAATACTAAATTATTAAGTGGAAAAGCCCTGAGTGTTGAGAACAATTTACCGCTGTGGTAGTACAACTTCCACTTCGCTAACGTTTTTCGATCGGATAGAAAATAGAGACATGTTGCTGGATGTTTATGTATCTCCTGAAAATTGTGACAAATTATTTCATCCTTCCTTTTCATCTTGTGTCCTTTAACTCTTTCTATTTACTGACATGCTTGTTCTTTTAAAGTTCTTCTATTGGCTCATTGATTTTCTCCCATTTTGCCAGTTTTGAGATCATTCAAGTTGCTTGTGGACTTGAACCTACTGCTGTTTTGTCTTTCATTTGTTCCTTTTGATGTTCACGAAGTGAAAGTAGGCCAAGATACGAAACTGGCATCCACCTGACTCAAGGGAAATGTGGCAAAGCGCACAGCAGATGGACCATTTTGCCTGACTTTCTGGATTAGTGCAGTACATCTGAGTGAGGAGCATGGTTCGTGGTCTGCTGTGTACTGTGGAACTTGATACAGTGTTGGGGGAGGCAACTGTGATGATGCTATGTCTTTAAGAGGCGTAATTTATCCTGTTTTCTTTTGACGGGACGTTTTAAGACAGAGGTGTGCAGCTGTCGATTTGGATCCAATAAAGTAAACAGCTTGTGATGCCTTATGTGTTTTTTTTTAAGTTGGAACAATAAAAGCAGCCTGAATGGGTGAGGAAGGCTGCCACAGAACCAGAATTTTTAGTTTTTCAGTAGAAGCAATTGTTACTGGGCTCTTGAAGCTAGGTTTGGAATTTGCAGTACATCTCTCCCTGCTGCTTTCTCTCTCAGAGTTTTCTCTTGATTTTTTCCTCCTGCTGCTGGAATTGCCTGTGAAAAAAAGTCTGTTTTGTGAATTTGCCTTTGTCTAGGGTGTGATTATGGGATGTTACTATATTGCAACAGTTACTGTTTAGCAGTAAAACAATCTGTTATTCTGTTACTTTTTCCCATTTTTAATTTATTCTTTTCTTTGTTACATTTCAACTGTAGTATATGAATAAAGTGTATTTGCTTCAAAACTGACAATTTGACCAATTGAATAGCATACAGGATGCAATGACAGGCACTTATCTTTAAAATCAAGCAAAGTTATGATCTAATCTATCTTCTGAATATTTTGAGCGTGTTTAGTCTGGTCCACAACACAATGGACGATAAGGCCATCACTGATTGTGCTAACTCCTTGACAATGCAGAGGAACATGCTGTCCAGGTAATTGAAGATAAAGAACCCCTTTGTTCACAGGCAAGATGCAATGAGAAAAGCAGAAGGGAGGCTTGAGATGCCCAAAAAATGAACCATTTCTTGCCGGCATTACTTACTTTTGGAAACGTTCTGCTCAGATGTTACTGTTAATGAGCCCCACTGTTGTCTCCTTCACTTGGCAGTATCTTGGCAAAGCTGAGGAAACAAATGGCTGCGCTTTAGTCCAATCACTTGCTGTGGCCTGAGGAAAGAAGGGAGCAGCTGAGATCTCAGAAGACAGCAAAAATTGGAAAGAGAAGCTGGAATATTGAATTAAAAAGATTAATTGAGGCATAGAAAGGAATATAATATTTACGTTTTTAAAAATACCTCAAAGAACTGTGAATGCTGGAAGGCTTGCAAGACGGATCGCTGGATCCAAAACATCAACACGGCTTTCTTTCCACAGATGCTGCCAAACCTGCTGAGTTTTTCCAGCAATGTCTGTTTTTGTTTGTAATATTTAGATGTTCAAATTACCAGTGAACCACAAGTTGGTTCTATTCTTAACTCTCTTATGAGTGCTCCGATAAGGTTCCAGCCCCTTGATGCCAGTTGAGGTAAACCTTGCTGCCCATCTTTTCCTTTATTCTATTCCAATATGCTCTCAATAGTTTGCATGAAATCACCAAAGCCAGTGCGGCATATAAGTTGATTGATCCAGGTAGTTGCATCTCTCATTCCCAATATGAGGAATAGTTCAGACTGCAGAGTTTCACCAAATGGGTTGAGGCGGGGAGATTGAATCTTTGGGTTAGGTTACAAACCTCCCGTTGGCCTTAACTCTGGGTTAGAGAACCCAGATATGACCATATTAGGGTGTTGGTCACCACCATCCTGGAAACAGCCAATTAACCAGATACTTCTCAGACAACCAGCCAATTGAAGGATGCTGGGTGGCCCAGGGATCTGGAAGGTTCAGTAGAAGGGTCTGGAATGCTGGGGTAACAAAGTGTGAAGCTGGATGAACACAGCAGGCCAGCAGCATCTCAGGAGCACAATGCTGCCTTGTTGATAACCCATCAGGAAGTCTGTGTGCTGCTAATTCAGACAGGAGAGCCTTTCTCCTGCCATGTCAGTTTGGTCCTTATGAGATTTTGAACATACCTGAATTTGTGTGCCCAGCACTGAATACTACTGCCTTGATCTATTAGCAGTACCAGCAGTCGTTGCTGCTCTTCCAGGGCTGCTAGTGTCCAATTTCCTAGACTTTCTATGGGGTGGACGTCCTCCTGGAGGTGAACAAAAGTTAAATTAAGTAAGAGACCGTCAGCCGAGAAATGACACCAGGGCAAGCCTGCTTAGCTGAGACAGGCTTTTTTCTGAAATTTGCACTGACGTGCCTATCCTGAGCATACAGCCCATCTATCTCCACACCTGCTGAGTTTCTCCAGTGCTGTCTGTGTTTCACACAATCTAGTTAACCTTATCAAATGAAAGGTACAGCTAGAGTGATGTTGTTAGAATTGAGCAGTCGGATTAAAAGCGAGTCAGAGTTCAGTGGAAGGAAAATAGGAAAGGCTCTGAAGGTTTGAATGGACCAGGTAGATCAATTGAACTGATTTAAGCTGAAGCTTTGAAGAGTATAATGTTTTGAGTGCGGCACTCTGCCTGACAAAAATGCCTCCCATTGCGAAAACATTGTCAATATTATCACATGGTGAGTATAAGCATAAATCAATGAATTACTCAGAACCAATATTAGAATAGAGGACTATTTTCTGAAGAACTTTCTGAAGAAGGGTCTCGACCCAAAATGTCAGCTTCCCTGCTCCTCTGATGCTGCTTGGCGTGCTGTGTTCATTCGGCTCGACACTGTGTTATCTATAGAATAGTAGAGCAATTTGTTGTCACCAATAAATATGAAAATACAGTGAGATGTGTACGAGTTGCCACAATTTGTCACATATTTGACAATCAATATGTAATTGATTACATATTAATTACAGAGATTCTAAACAGAAATAATTTAGCAAGGACAAAGTTCATTTTTTGTTCCCTCCATGGCTTACGGAGTGGTGATGGAATGCCACTGCTGAAGCCATCCCCGAGGGGGCCAAAGCAAGGATTTCTGGTCTGGACCTATCACATTGCCACCACCAAAACCGATGATGAATCCGTTGCGTCGTCTCCATTGCCAGGAGGAATGGGCCGGACCCACCAATTGGCCGACCCTGAAATCATTGCTGCTTCTGTTGCCTCCTGAACCTCTAGCCACAGCCACAAGAGGTAAACCAGAACTGCCATGCCGAAGCTGCCAGGAGCCACGGCCACACTGCTGCCAGGAGGCACAGGCCAGACCCACCGGCGACGAAGCTGTCAATAAAGCTGCAACCATTATAGCCACGAGGGATGGACGCCCAGATCCAACACGCCGCTGCTCTTGCGGCAGCAGGAATCCTTAACCACCTTCCTCTGCCGCAGCTGCAGTAAAAAGAAGAAGATCCAAAACATAAAAGACGAAACAAGACAATGATGAAGAAAAAAGAAGAATTGGCCGAGAATGAAGAGCATACGGTAACGGAGAGCAAGCGCCTCCTACCCTGCTGCCGCTGCTGCCGCCATCTTGAAACAAAAATGAATGAGCCACAACTGCAAGGTATTAAAATTACAAACAAAAACAGAAGTTGCTGGAAAGGCTCAGCAGGTCTGGCAGCATCTGTGAAGAGAAATCAGAGTTAATGTTTCGGGTCCAGTGAGCCTCCGTCAGACATGATAGCATCTATGAAAATGTTGGCTTTTATGCAGAAGAAAGAATGGGAGGAGAAGGGGTAAGGAGTAAATGATAGGTGGGGATAGAGCCCAAAGAGAGAGAAGAGCCATTGGATAGAGAAACGAATGTGTGACCATCTGGCTCCGATGGTGAATGGCTGTTAATGGAGACTGTTAGTGGCTGACAATGGGTTGTGCGTAAGAGCAGACTATGTGTTCATAAGGCCTGGTGTGTAGGGGTAGGGCTAAGGACTGGGGAGAGTTCAAGCCCTAAGGCTATTGAACTTGATATTGAATCCAGAAACTGCAAGGTTCCCAAGCAGAAAATGAGGCGCTGTTCTTCCAGCTTGTGTTCAGCTTCGCTGGAACATTGCAGCAAGCTAGAGACAGAGATGATGGCCAGGGAACAGGGTGGGGGTATTGAAGAGGGAGGCAACAGGAAGCTCATGGTCGTTTTTGCAGGAAGAACATAGGTTTTTCTGTGAAGTAGTCACCCAGTCTACGCTCCCTTTCCCTATGTGGAGACCACATTGTGAGCAGCGAATGCTGTAGACCAGATTGTGGGAAGAGTAGATAAGACACTGCATCCCCTGGAAGTGTTTTTGGGCCCTTGGATACTGAGGAGGGAGAAAGTAAATGGGCAGGTGTTACACCTTTGGCAGTTGCAGGGGCAGGTTGCCGTGGGGTTGTTGGGGGTGAAGGAATGGTGAACCAGAGAGTCCCGGAGGGAATGCTCCCCACAGAAGGCGGATAAGTAAGGGAAGGGGAATAGGTGTCTGGTGGTGACACCTCACTGGAGGTGGCAGAAATGCGCTCTCATGATTTTCCGGATGTGGATGCTTTTGGGATGGTAGGTGAGGATAAGGGGAAGCTTGATGAGCAGGAACTGAGATTGTGTGAGCAACCAAGATTTAGAACGTCACTTCAAGATGTAAACTCACTAGTATCTCAGTTTTCAATTCGTGAAACAGACAGATTAATTATTTTGTCAAATTGCCCAGCAAATTTGCAATGATGTAATATATTTACTTGGCAATTAATAGTAAGAAATATAACAGGACATTAATACATATATCCATATAAAGAAAATTGTGCTCGTGGTAATCCCTGTACTTCTAAGCACTCAAGGAAATATTCTAAAACTAATCAAGACTTTGTTTAATATGGTACTGACGATAGGTTATCAAATTAGCTGTACTTGAGGATCAAGCAAATATTTTTCTACAACTGCAAGTCATGCCTACTGGAGAAGAATAATACTAAGAACTGTGGACTTTCAAGATTTGAAACATAAACAGAAATTGCTGGAGAAATTCAGCGGGTTTGGCAGTGTCTGTGGAGAGAAGACAGAGTTAATGATTTAGGTGCAGTAACCCTTCTTCGGCATATCAGTACTGGATAAGGGTCACTGGACCCAAAAAATTCACAATGTTTACTTTGAGTATTGCTGAACAAAGAGAGAGGCTTTTAGAACTTAGAGCTTTTCATTTTGCGCATGTCAGGACAGAATCACAAGAATGCCAAATCTCAAAGGGAACGACTACTTAGAGTTGTACAGGCAGACAGCTCTACAGCACAGAAAAGTACCCTTTGATCCAACACATCCACATCAGACAAAACCAACCACCTAACTTTTTTAAGATAACAAGGTGCAGAGCTGGATGAACACAGCAGGCCAAGCAGCATCATTGGAGCAAGAAAGCTAATGTTTCAGGCCTAAAGAAATGTGAGCTTTCCTGCTCCTCTGATGCTGCTTGGCCTGCTGTGTTCATCCAGCTCTGCACCTTGTTATCTCAAATTTTCTAGCATCTGCAGTTCCTACTATCTCTGACCTAACTTTTTAAATTCCACTTTCCAGCCCTTGATTCATAGCATTGTGTGCCTTGGCATCACAAGTAAACATCTAAATAAATAAACTTAATAAATAAACTTCATAAACTGATACTGCATGAGAAAAGTGTGTGGATTGGTTGGACTTTGATTGGTAGAAGCATTGCCATGGAGAATGTACCATGGAGCAGTTACTGCTGAGCTTTTGTTTAAATTTAAACCAGGCAAATCAGCTGATTGTTGCCTTCAGAGGCTCACATCAGCAGGTCTCAGGGCCATTGATAGCTTCTTTAAATGGGAAAATCACAGGGCTAAAGCTGTGGCTGTGAGCCATTGTGTGGAGAGATTCACCAACCATAAGGATGGCCAGTAGCAGGGGCCACACTTAACATTTACCATTTCATAAAATCTTCAGAGAGAAGCCTTCATTCTGAAGGTTTTTTTGTGGAGGGAGGAACAAATCATTTGGGGGATAGGTCCTCTGAATGACACAGGGAGCCAAGGAAGAAAGCACATTGACCAGGAGACAGCACAGTGTGGAGGTGGATGAACACAGTAGGCCAGGCAGCATCAGAGGAGCAGGAAAGTCGACGTTTCGGGTTGGGACTCTTCTTCAGAAACGCCAACTTTCCTGCTCCTCTGACACTGCCTGCCCTGCTGTGTCCCTCCAGCTCCACATTGTGTTTTGTCTGACTCCAGCATCTGCAGTTCTCACTACCTCACATTGACCAGCAGCATGCTGCAGTTCACCTGCTGGCTTTGCATTGGCTGTAGGATTCTCCTGCCAACTCTTCAGAGCAGGGCCAGGAGGACCAATAACAGACATGTGCCTATGGTATGGTGCCTTAAACTATAAGTCTCCCTGCCAGGTTTCCAATCTACAAATGGCCCATAAAATTCAGCCCTTTGCTTCGTTCTAATTTTTTTTTTTAAAATCTCCTCTGCTTTATTATAATTCATTTTTTTTTAGTTTGCCTCTACTCTTCATTTTAACTGTTCTTTAACTTGAGTCCTGATTATTACTAATGCATCTGTAAAGTTTTACAATGTTTGTTTAGTGCTGTGCTCATCCAGAAACAGAGCTTGCCAACTCAGTGAATGTTTTCATTTCAATATGCTGCTAAATTAATGTGCAGTGACATTCATATCATAGTGATCCCGATAAGACCGTATTTTCTCACTCATACATAATAGCCTCATGGACATAGCTGTGTTCTCAACCTCTTTGGTAGGATAGGGAGTTGATTCTTCAGTTTTCTCCCCATCAATAAGTTTGATGTTGTTAAGCCAGACTGGAATGTTGTGAATCTTTCAATTAACAACACTGTATTGAAGTCGGTATTTTTCTTCAAAAATGACTTGAATGTCTGGATCCCATTTTTGCTTTGCCCATTTACCCGTGGGTATCTCAGAGAATTTGTTACATGTTCAAATCCAGAATTGGCTGTAAATTAGCTGAAGAACTGTGATCCGTTATCTGACATGACTGGGTCAGAGATCCCATGTGCAGTAAATACTTCACTTAAGACCCTGATAACTGGTAGTGGTATATAAATTGATACCTCTGTCCACTGTGATAAATTGTAAGTCAAATTTAAATTGCTCTATTCCCACCCATTCCCTTGGTTTGGTAGGTATGAGCAGCTCTCACTGCTAGCTGTGGGAATAGTGTCACAGCCTGGTATGAGATCCTTTAATTCTGTGAGATCCTCAGCCATGATATTGACCATTAGGCTCTGGCTCTACACTTTGGTGATCACCAAATTGTGCTTGGCACATTTTCACCAGAATATCTACCTGCAGTGAAGCTGGAATGATCAGTCTTTCATCAAATGCCCACAAGACATCCACAGTTGTGAAATGTTGAGAATACTCAATTTCGGTCTTCGTGTCAAGCAAGGTGGGCTCTTATTCTAGACACCCTTTGACAAAATACTGACCAACAGCGACATATTCTTGGTCCTTCTTTTGTTTCTTTCATAATTTTTGGAGCCTGTTCTGGCTTGTGGTTACCGTGCCACTGTGTTTATGACTCATTTTCATTAACAAATTTCCCCTCATGTTTTGTAAACTTTGCTGTAGAGAGTGTATGCACGATTGTCTGTAAATTCCCCTGCATGTATCTTGTCTGAAATATGAAATGCATAAGGTGACACTGAAGTCTGTGTCTCCGTGGGAACAAAACATTTCTCAAGAGTGAGAAATCATGACTATGAGGACTTTATTCATTCTTTACCTGCTTACACCCCTCATGTTGCAAAGTCGTTTGGAACATACCCTTTAAATTGAGATTAAGGCTTCCTGGACCATGAAGTGTCATTGTTGTGGCTGTAACCTTTGTTTCTTTACATATATAATATGATCTCACTCTGTTATCAAGCTTAAAACAATGCTGAATGACAGAAACTTTTTCTTGTCAAAGTAATTTGGTGGATCACCAATTTCCCTCTCCCAAAGAAGGGTATTACCGGAAATGTTGATTTTTCCTTTCCTCCAGATGCTGCCTGGCTTGCTGTATGAAATAAACATTGACATTTTGAAAATGGTTCACATAACAGAAGAGGAAGTGCTGGAAGTCTTAGAAAACATAAAGGTAGATAAAATTTCAGGACCTGATCAAATGTATCCCCGGTCATTATGGGAAGTTAGGGAGAAAATTGCGGGGCACCCAAGCAGAAACATTTATATCATCTATAAACACGGGTGAAGTACCGGAGGACTGGAGGGTCGCTACTGTTGTGCCATTGTTTTGGGAAAGGCTGTAAGAAGAAGTCTGGAGACTATAGACCTGTGAGTCTGACATTGGTGGTGGGTAAGTTGTTGGAGGTGATTCCGAAAGATAAAGATTCCCATTCTCTTCAACAGCTTCACTGAATCAATCCTGTGTTTTGCAACTTTAACAAATTCTTTCTCTTCTTCTTTACCACGGTTTCAGTTACAGATCTCATGCTCTTGGCGCAGCCTAAATAGGCTCCTTACTTTCTTCTCTTATTCTCTGTCTGCTTTAGCCTCTAAGTTATTCCTTTATCGCTTCAGTTTGGGTGTTGTGGTGTTCGTGGTACTCTATTCTCATTTTAGAATTATTCCCATGTCCTTTATTGTAACCATGCTTTACAATGCCTGCTCATAATGACAGCGCTGCTTGCTCTGCACTGTAAAATAGTTTGCTTATTTCAAGCTTTCTCAGCCTGTAAATGCACTATATGTTTTTCAAAGCTTTTCTTTTGGGAGCTTCTGATGACTGGTCGCTCTGGAGCTGCAGATCGCCTCAGGACCGCTCCTACAGTTCATCACACTCAATGCAATCCAAATGTGTCTTTGCCAGGTCCATGTACCTTCTGGAACACACTTTCCTCAGCTCTTCTCTCCAGCATTTCACACTGGTAAGAGATTCATCTTCATGTCACTTTTTGGCAATGGCTAATAAGTGGAAAGCAGCCAAAGATAAGTTTATGGGCAACTCCAGTACCAGTATGAGAATGGAAAAAGCAAACCATTTTCTAGTAATTCTCTGGTTCTGAATGGGTGGATAAGTTCAGTTCGATCAATTCCATATTCCCTGGACTATGGAGGTATTACATTCATGGAGATACTGTGGTCAGCGCCTGGCAGCCGATGATGTTTGAAGATGGATGAGAAGAGATAGTTTGTCGAAATCAAAAGAACTGCGGATGCTGCATATCAGGAACAAAAACAAATTTGCTGGAAAAGCTCAGCAGGTCTGGCAGCATCTGTGAATTTGAAAACAGAGATAACATTTCAGGTCCAGTGACTCTTCCTCAGAACTGTTCTGAGGAAGAGATAGTTTGTCATTGTGTAACAGTGCACATGGTGACAAGGGATATTAGAAGGTAAAGGTGTTACTTAACAAAAAAAATTACAAAAATGTAATCACTGAACTAAAGGAGTATTAGGGAGGAGGCCATTCAGCCCATTGTATCTGGAACAGTTGGCCAAATGAGCATTGTGACTCTGTCATTCACCTGCCATTTCTCTGAACCTTTGCACATTGGCTCTATTCAAAGAATCATCTAACGCTGTCTTCAATGTCTCAGTTTAATCTGCCTCTATCATATTTCTAGGCAGTGCATTCTAAACCCAAAACACTTGTTGTCTGAAAAAGCTTCTCTCACACTACATTTACTTTCTTTGAAAATAATTTAAACCTGTAACCTCTCGTCCTTGATCATTTTATGAATGGGAACAATTTCTCACTATCTACTATATTCAGTCCCCTTAAGAATTTGAGAACTTGAGTCAGATTTCCTCTTAACCTTAACCTTAGTCCAATGATAACTGTCTTGAATCCTTCAATCTGCCTTTGTTATTGAAGTTATCTTATTGGAACTAATGCAAATCTCTTCCAATGGGGTGACATATGATGATTTCGCATTGATTGGATTTTTAAATGAGAGCTGTGAAGACTAGGGTACAGGAATCTGCTCAAAAGAGGTATTGCCAGGGGAAGAGGGAAACAAACCAAGGTGCAACTTAATGGAGAAAGGCTTTTTCAGCCCCCTGAACCTCTCAGAAAAACTGAAAGAACTGCGGATGCTGGATGTTAGGAACGAAAAGAGAAGTTGCTAGAAAAACTCAGCGGGTCCAGGCAGCATCTGTGAAGAAAAAAATCAGAGTTAACGTTTCGCGTCCAGTGATCCTCCCTCAGAACTTTCGGGTCACCAGACCCGAAACATTAACTCTGATTTTTAATTTACAGATGCTGCCAGACTTGCTGAACTTTCCCTGCAGCTTTTCTACATGACCTTCAGCCTCTCAACCACCAAACACCACCTCCTCCCCCCCCACCCCGCCACCCCGGGTCACCAGCTTGGAGGAATATTCGTATTGTCAGCCCTGGGGATATGGGCATCACTGGCTGGATCCGCTTTTATTGTCCACCCCTAATTGGCCTTGAGAAGGTAGTGGTGAGCTGCCTTCAGGAAGTGCTACAGTCCGCAAGTGTGCACATTGTAACGAGTCTAACCAGGTGAGAACAGATCACTCAGGAGAAAAGGTGTCACTGATTTTTATCCATGACTCTTTCAAAACCATGACATCAATGCCAACATGCTCAATAAGCTCTTTGGTAGTATGAGGCAGGATAGAGCCAATGGATACGCCACCTCCTTTGGTTTAGGAGTCAGTGAAGAGGAGATAGTGATTCAAAATTTCTATGACAAGACTGAGGAGAGGGTTAAGGGAAACAGTCCCTAAGTAGGGCAGCTCCATGGCCCAGTGGTTAGCACTGCTGCCTCACAGTGCCAAGGGGCCCAAGTTTCATTCCAGCCTCGGGCGACTGTCTGTGTGACGTTTGCACGTTCACCCCGATTGATTCCTCCGGGTGCTCTGGTTTCCTCCCACGGTCCAAAGGCGTGCTTAGGTGGGTTGGCCATACTAAATTGCCCGTTGTGTCCAGGGATGTGCAGGCAAAGTGAATTAGCCATAGGAAATGCAGAGTTGCAGTGATAGGGCGTGAGGGTGGAACTGAGTAGGGTGCTCTTTGGAATGTCAGAGTATTCTCAATGGGCTGAATGGCCTGATTCCACATTGTAGGATTCTATAGAAGTTGTGAAAACATTGAGCAGTTGAAGCAGAAGATAGTAAAGGTCTAAGAGGAAAGCACAGGACTTCTTCTCTGGATTCCTCTGGTAAATAGCATGCAAAGACATGATGGTCAGATGACCACCTTACAGAGATCCTATTCCAAGTGATCAATCCTATTTTTTAACATTATCTGGCACTGAAACAGTGCACACAGCATTTAAAGCTCAGGGTGTCGAAGTAATAAAATGTTTGAAAACAGTTGGAGGCTGTGAGGCTATGCATATCATTGTGTACATCAGAATGGATGCAAATTTATTTCATTAAACATTTCATTAAATAAATTCAAACTACTTTTGTGCTGTTGTTGAGCTGATTTGGAAGCATGAAGCAATTAATTAAGTGTAATCCAGTAAATTTCATTTCTTTATCATGAAGGATTAATTTCACATGGTTCATCGTGCATTTCTAACCACACTGAGTACAAGGAAATCCTGTTTCCGTGCTTTAACACATTTGCGCAGAGTGGCACTTTGTCATGTTGGAAAGCCACAATATCTAAAATGTGCAATTAGAAATACCATTCTCGGTCCAGGTGATATTTCCTACATCAGGCTGCAGTTTTTAGACAAGTTGTGCAATTTGTTCACTCAGTCATAGAGCCAGAGAATGCTCATAGGGCTGGAGGAGGTCATTTGAGCTATCATATATGCATCCACTCTCTGCGAAAATGTCTAACTGAGTTCCACTTCCCTGCTCTTTCTCTCTAGCCCTGCTAATGTTCTTTGCTTCAGCTGTTTATCCAACAAGGTGAAATCGACGTGGTATCTGTCTCATAGCATCTCACAATTATCCGACATTCTCGATCCTGACTCCTTGCAGCACAAAAAGGCTTTTTTATTTCTAAAGGGGCCATTTGTTCTTTAGTCGTTCATCTTAAATCAGTGTCCTCTAGTTCACAATCCTTCCGCAAAATGGAACATATTTCTATGGAACATTTGCCTGGCATTGTGGTTTTGACCACCTCTTTTCTAAGGAACAGCCACAGCTTCTCTGATCAATCCATTTGCCTTCAGTTCTCCATCCATGGCTCCATTCTGACTAATCTCTTCTATATCACTAAGAAAGTATTCTCATCCTTCCTAATGTAAGGTACCCAAAATTGGAAACCATGCCCCAGCAAAGACCGAACCCCTGTTGGAATGTCTTTATTTTTGTACTCTCTATCCCTCCTTACAAAGCTATAGAAGCAACATGTTATTTCAATCGCTTTCTCATCCTGCCAAGAGACCTTCAATGAGGTGTACATATATCAAACCAGCTCCCTTTTTCCTGCACCTCCTTCAGGAATTCAGCCTTTCGCTTCATGTTGTCTTGCATCATTCTTCGTAGGAAAACATACTTCCCTGCCATCCATTTCGCCAGTCTAACTGTGCATCGAAGTCCATCATTAGCCTCTCCACAGCTCACATTATTTCCAAATCTTGAGTCAACTGCAAATTTTGAAAATTATGTTTCATACAGCCAATCTAAAGGTAGAAAAATGGTAGTGGTTCACACACCAACCCTTGCAAAACAGCACAAAAATCTTACCATCAGTCTGAAAAAGAAGGCCGTTCACCAGTGCTCTGTGTCTGTGTTATAGCTATGTGATTGGGACCATGTTTTTAAATGAACATAAAATGTAAGGGGATCATGTAACCCTGCTGTGAAGTCTGCCTGTCAACAATTCTAGATTTTTTTTTATTCAAGTTTAAAGGGGACCCCGCTTATTTTGCTGGAAGAAGGTGCATTGGAGGCAGTGACGTCTGCCTTTGTGGATGTACTGTCAGTCTCCTGTGTCTCAGAAAAATATCGAGATTGTCATGTTTTAGCAGTTGTGCTCTTAACTGACAATTTACTTTGAAGCTAAGGAGAGAATTGTGATCTCAAGACAATCAAGATTTGTACCTGGGTGGAAGAGTTGTGATTCATGTCTAAAATTGAGACAGGCTTTCAGAGGAGAAAGGTCTAAAATGTCCTTGAAATTTCACTGACATAGTTAGCCTGCTGTATTTGAGAAAAAGAGCAGCTACATGTAGCACAACAGCATTGTTCACCACACAGGAATGTGAATGGAAGTTCATGTTCAGGTTGAAAATGCAAAATTCAAGAGGAGCTGAAGAAGGATGGAATATTTGCCAAATTTGTGCTTGAAGAAAGATCTTGGGGAAAAATCTCACTGTGAAAAGACAGAGCTGGGTAATCAACAGTGCCAGAATTGTACTCCCAACACAATCTAATCTCATGGCCCAGCATATCCCCCACTCAACCATTACCATCAAGCCAAAGGATCAACCCTGGTTCAATGGAGAGTGCAGGAGGGCATGCCAGGAGCAACATTGGGCATACCTAAAACTGAGCTGTCGATCTGGTGAATTAAGCGATCCCACAACCGACCATTTGGAATCTAACCTCGGCAGTCCTGCCACATCCAGTCATGAAAGGTGATGGACAATTAAACAACTCACTGGAGGAGGAGGATCCACAGATATCCTCATGCTCAACGATGGAAGAGCCCAGTGCATCAGTGCAAAAGATAAGGCTTAAGCATTCACAGCCATCTTCAGCCCAAAATGCCAAGTGGATGATCCGTCTTGGCCTCCCCCAGTAGTCCCCAGCAGATACTAGTCTTCAGTCAATTCCATTCACTCCACATAATGTTAAGAAACAATTGGAGGCACTTGTGCTCCAGAACCTGTCGCTCCCCTAGCCAAGCTGTCCCAGTACAGTTACAACACTGGCAACAATGTGGAAAATTGCCCAGCTATGCCCTGTACACAAAAAGCAACATAAATCCAACCCAGCCAATTATCACCCCATCAGTTTGCTCTCGATCATCAGTAAAGTAATGGAAGGTGTCAGAAAAAGTGCTATGAAACAGTGCCTGCTCAGAAGTAACCTGCTCAGTGAAGTCCAGTTTGGGTTCCTCCAGGTCCACTCAGCTTCTGACCTCATTACGGTCTTGGTTCAAGCATGGACAAAAGAGCTGAATTCCCAAGATGAGGTGAGAATAACAGCCCATGACATCAAGGCTGCATTCGACCAAGTGTGGCATCAAGGAGCCCCAACATAAACTGGAATCAATGGGTTAGGGGGCAAATTCTCCACTGGCTAGAGTCATACCTGGCATATAGAAAGGTTTTTGTGGTTATTGGAGGTCAGTCATCTCACCTCTAGGACATCTGTGCAGGAAGTCCTTTGGGTAGTGTCCTCAGCTAAGTCACCTTCAGCTGCTTCGTCAATGACCTTCCCTCCATCATAATGTCAGGAGTGGGGATATTCACTGATGATTGCACAGTGTTCTACCCTGAAGCAGTTCATCTTCAAATGTAATAAGATCTGGACAATATCCAGGGTTGGGCCGCATAAATGTCAAGCAATAAGAAACCATCTAACCACCACTCCTTGATGTTCAACGGTATCACCATTAATATATCCTCCACTATCAATATCATGGGATTACTATTGACCAGAGACTTAAATAGACTTGCCACGTAAATACAATGGTTTTAAGAGCAAGTCAGAGGCGAGGAATACTGTTGCGAGAACTCAGCTCTTGATTACCCAAAGCCTGCATTGCATAAATCAGGAGTGTGAAGGAATACGCCCCACTTGTCCCGATAAATACATCTTCAATAATTCTCAAGAAGCTTGATACTATCCAAGACAAAGCATCCTGCTTAAGCGGCACCACATGCACAAGCATCCACTCAGTGGCTGTAGTATGCACTATCCACAAGATGCGCTGCAGAAATTGACCAAAGATCCCTCGGTAGCCCCTTCTAAAATGACAATCACTTCCATCTTGAAGGATGGGGGAGCATATACATGGGAACACTATCAGCTTCAAGTTCTTCTTCGAGGCACTGAACATCCTAACTTGGAAATATATCGCTGTTCCTTCAGTGTCATTGGGTCAAAATCCTAGAATTCCCTCCCTAAAGGCAACGTAAAGCGTGTGGACTGCAGCGGTTCAAAAGTGCATCCCTTCTCAAGGGCAACCAGGGACAGGCAATTAAACGCTGACCCAGCCAGTAACACCCACACCTCACATCGGATCATAGAGTAATATAGCATGGAAGTAGACCCTTCAGTCCCGGCAGTCATTGCTGAACATCATCCCAATCTAAACTAGTCCCACCTGCCTGCCCCTGGCCCAGATCGCTCCAAACATTGACTATTCATGTACTTATCCAAATGTCCTTTAAACATTGTAATTGTACCCACATCTGCCACTTCTCAGGAAGTTTATTCCACATTCGAACCACCCCCATGTAAAATATTTGCCCCTCGTGTCTTTTTTTAAATCTCCCCCCTCTCACCTTAAAAATATGCCCCCTAGTCTTGAAATACCCTACCCTAGGAAAAGACACGTCCCATTAACTCTATCTATACTCCTCATGATTTTAGAAACCTTTATAATGTCACCTGTCAACCTCCTGCATTTCAGTGAAAAAGATCCCAGCCTATCCAGCCTTTCTTCATAACTTAAACACTCCATACCTGGCAACATTCTGGTAAACCTCTTCTGAACCCTCTCCAGCTTAATAATGTCTTTCCTACAGCTGAGCGATTAGAACGGGACACATCTGTGTATAAAAAACACACAATATATCCCTTCTGTGCTCGATAATAAAAAAAATCAGTCCAGGAGCTTGTGCAGGCTCCTCCTTCAACTTATAAATCTGCCTTTCTTTGCCTGATATTAAGGATGTTGCCACCTTTGTCTTGGTAAGTATCAGGGGTGATTAGGGGTGATAATTCTTTACTATTCTGTGCAAATACATACAGACAGACACATGCACACACATATACACAGACGCACATATATACAGCCACAAGTATACACAGCCACACATACACAAGACAAAGACAGACACACATGCAGAAAAGCGAAAAAAAGTTGATTGTACACATCACTCCCCTGTTACCTTGCTGCATCACTGCAGGCCCCCTCTGTCCTCCTGGCAGCTTCTTTCCTGTGGCAGCCTCTCTCAACTCACATCCTGTGTCCTTCCCCTATGTTGAGCAACCTTTACCCCCACCCCCAGATGGTCTCCTGTCCCCACCTTCCTCCTCCCCACAGCATCAAAACTCATCTCCCAGCCACAGAGTGTGGGCCCTGGAATCAGAATCTCCTGGTGACGTAGGAGCAGGCTGAGGAATGGTGGGGCTTGATAGTCAATTGATCTGTCACGCCTCACTGGGAGTGCGACTTCTCATTCTCAGGAAGTACATAATTTTCAAGACCACATTCCATTATCTTCTTCGCAGGATGCAAACTACCACATAGAGCTGACTCCTGTCACATTGCTGGAAAACAGGTGCCTCCTTTTCTTGATAATGAATTGTGAGGCTGGATGAACACAGCAGGCCAAGCAGCATCTCAGGAGCACAAAAGCTGACGTTTCGGGCCTAGACCCTTCATCAGAGAGGGGGATGGGGGGAGGGAACTGGAATAAATAGGGAGAGAGGGGGAGGCGGACCGAAGATGGAGAGTAAAGAAGATAGGTGGAGAGAGTGTAGGTGGGGAGGTAGGGAGGGGATAGGTCAGTCCAGGGAAGACGGACAGGTCAAGGAGGTGGGATGAGGTTAGTAGGTAGCTGGGGGTGCGGCTTGGGGTGGGAGGAAGGGATGGGTGAGAGGAAGAACCGGTTAGGGCGGCAGAGACAGGTTGGACTGGTTTTGGGATGCAGTGGGTGGGGGGGAAGAGCTGGGCTGGTTGTGTGGTGCAGTGGGGGGAGGGGATGAACTGGGCTGGTTTAGGGATGCAGTAGGGGAAGGGGAGATTTTGAAACTAGTGAAGTCCACATTGATACCATTAGGCTGCAGGGTTCCCAGGCGGAATATGAGTTGCTGTTCCTGCAACCTTCGGGTGGCATCATTGTGGCAGTGCAGGAGGCCCATGATGGACATGTCATCAAGAGAATGGGAGGGGGCGTGGAAATGGTTTGCGACTGGGAGGTGCAGTTGTTTGTTGCGAACTGAGCGGAGGTGTTCTGCAAAGCGGTCCCCAAGCCTCCGCTTGGTTTCCCCAATGTAGAGGAAGCCGCACCGGGTACAGTGGATGCAGTATACCACATTGGCAGATGTGCAGGTGAACCTCTGCTTAATGTGGAATGTCATCTTGGGGCCTGGGATGGGGGTGAGGGAGGAGGTGTGGGGACAAGTGTAGCATTTCCTGCGGTTGCAGGGGAAGGTGCCGGGTGTGGTGGGGTTGTAGGGCAGTGTGGAGCGAACAAGGGAGTCACGGAGAGAGTGGTCTCTCCGGAAAGCAGACAGGGGAGGGCCTCCTTTTCTTCACTGGCACACTCATGGCAATACTAATCACCTTTGCCCCCTTTATATGAGTCCTCTGGGCCTACAGAGATTCCCCACTTTTGTACCAGTCTCTGAAAACTGTATGGCAATCACCAGTTACTTTGCCTTTTGCTTGCTTCTTTTTCAGTCACGGGCTGCCTCTTATTCATATGAATTAACTCACATTAGAAGTTCAAATAAGGAAGCAAAGGCCATCTTATCTTAATTCCCATTATGTCATTCAGCAAATACATTTGATGTGAAAAGACTCCTCTGAATAAGTGGACACTTCTCCTACAGTCATCCAGGCCAGCCTGTCTCTCTCTGGCTTGCTCTCCAGCACCATTTTATGTAATCAATACAATCGCCCCTTCATCTTTCTTCTCTTCCCTACTTTTCCTGAGCATCTTATATTGGTGACTATTTGATATCCCATCTTTGCCCTTTGGAGCCACTCTCTCCTTATCACCACAGCATATTCTTATCAGCCAAACACTCTTACAACTCACTGACCAGATTTACGTTTGCATTCTAAATCTAATTCGGAACTGAATGCATTAAGTTTCAATGTGATACCACTAAATATCTTAGTTTGTTTTACGGTGGTGCTGTTGGGATCTCCCAATTTTCTAGTGTTAGCTAGTGTTCAGGGCAATCTGCTGCTGTCATGCTCCTTCATTGACTAGGTTTAAGAATCTACTTGGTTTTTAGTTGAAAGCAGTGGTGCTGATGAGTCTTAAAGAAAAGAGGCTCCCAAGCTGAACAAAATGGAGTTTATTGTATGATATCAATTAGTACAAGTTTCATTGGGAAGGAAGGTACAGTTACTCAGTCTATTGGAGACCTGAGGACATAGGATTCTGAGATCTTTCCTTTTACTCACCGAAGCTGCATGCCATTAATAGATTGAGTGGAGTTTAGTGCATTTTCCAACATTACCCTTGCCAGAGCCACTACCACTTATAACATCCACCCTCCTGCCAAATTAATTTAAACCCTTTCCCCATCACTAGCAAACCAGCTCACAAGGAGATTGGTCTCAGCTCAGTGCAGGTCAATCCTTTCCACTTGTGTCCCAGCTCGCCCAGCAATAGTCCCATTACCTATGAAATCTGAAGCCCTCTCTCCAGCCACATATCCATCTGTTCCATCTTCCTATTTGTACAAAACTTGTGTGATGAGCTAGGAGTCATCTGGAGATTATTACATTTGTAGTCCCGTTTCCTAAAGTGAAATATTTTTGGGGTCTGAGTGACGTGGACTGTGGTAGAAATTTGTGGCGAATTGCAACTGAAAAATAACTGGGACAATGACAAGGACAGGCAGTCCGTGTCAGTTTAATAGGCAAAAGTGCAGGATCCATATCCGCCCAATGCTAAGACATTGAAAAGCTAAATACATGAAGCGTGCATTTGCAAACCATGTCTATATTTAAATTTAATCACCATCCATTTGCAATGCATGCAGAGTGAAAGTGTGTAGGATTCGAATACTGGTCAAGGGCAGATTGTCGTTGATCCTTGCAAGTTAAACATTGATGTCTCCATGACGCTGCTCTTAGCGGAAATGACTTAAAAAGAGGCCAAAACTGGCCAAAGGTGAACGATAAACTGTCCAACTTCCAAGGGAGCTGTGGGAGGTGCAGACCATCACTTCATCAACAATGGCCTGAGCTGAATTAGATAAGAAGTGAAATGATTGATGTTGGTGTGGGATAGAAAGGGGTTGGGAGTGCAGCAGGCACACCATTTTGCAGTGATATGTTGGTCACTGTTGGTCATGTCACCAAAGCCAGTCATTTCCAATGAGAGCCCTGTACCTGGCTGCTGCTGGGATGTTGATCACTGTGGCTGCCTTCCTAAAAGGTGAGGGTGGATGCAGGAGGATGAGGGCTAACAGCAAGCCTGGGAGCAGAAACGTGCTGTCACGGAGAACGAGGACTACCTAGCTCAGGGAGAGGTCACAGCTGTGGGGCCTCTCAGGATGTGTGGGTCTACAGGAGCCCATCCATAATGCCATTTCTTGGGCAGTAGGACTCAGGAACACAGTTGGGTATCAATGACTGCACACACATGGCACTGTAAGGGCTGCACCACAATGCTGAGAAATTCATCAACAGAAAGGTATTCCATTTCTTCAATGTTTAGCTGATCTGTGATCACCGTTACCAATTCCTGGAGATGTGTGCCTGCTAACCTGGTAGCCGCCATAACTCCTGTATCCTGAAACCCGCTCATGTTCCTGATGTGTTTGAGGGTCCAGTTACCTTCTGTGAATGTTTACTGATGACAAGGGCTATTTGCTGTGACCGTGCCTTCCTGACAGCATTGCACAATGCCTGATGCAAAGCGCAGAGTCAATGCTGCCCTCTCTTTGATTTGGCCCATGTTTGGGTAGAGTACAGGACTGCTGAAGGTACAGTCCTGCTGCTTGAACTAGTCTGAAGATCCCTCCAGTACGGTCTGTGCAGGATCTGCTGCATCATCCTGATGTGATGTGCACTACAGGATTGGAGGTGATATGCTGAATGCTGAAGAACTGGAGAAATTTTTTTAAAAAATCATTCACAGGATGAGGGTGTCATTGGCTGGACCAGAATTTATTACTCATCCCTATTTGAGGTTGAGAGTCAACCACATTGCTTTGGGTCTGGAGTCACGTGTCTGTCAGAACAGGTAAGGATGGCAGTTTCTTTCTCCAAAGGCCATTAATGACACAGGTGGGTTGTTCTAACAATCAACAATGGATTCACGGTCATCATTGGAACCTTAATGCCATACTTTTATTGCATTCAAATTCCACCATCTGCTATGGTGGGATTCGAACCCAGGTCCCCAGAACATTATCTGATTAATACCATAGGCCATTGGCTAGTGGGAGCAGTTTTCTGAGGAAGAGAATGAGGACAGCAGGGAAGAGGAAGCTTTCCTAACAGTGCTCAGCTGTATTGGGTACTGCAACCCAGATAGGACCTGATTGACAACCAGTTGCAGTAGATGGATGTAGCAGACCATTGTGGAACGCTTAATAGTCACTAGGCATCAGATAGCATTTGGTTTGCATTGTATGGTGGACCACTTTTTGTTTTGTAAGTACTCACTTTTGGTGGTTTATGTACAGGATCATATTTGGAATTGTCAGATTTCACAACTGCATGAAACATTTTTGCCCAACAATGACAAAGATGCAGGTTTATCGTGGGAATTGGGGACAAAGTAGCACTGACTTAGAAAGAACGTTTAGACAGCCCGTAGCTAAGGACACGTAAACTACGTGGCCTGGTGGTTCAACAGTGACTAGTGTGAGAAGAAGGTGTTGTTTGTATGAGAGAATGTCAGCTATGCTGTCTATGCGCTATGTGTGGTCTGGATTTCGGATCACTATGCCATTACATTGTCAGCAAATCGCAGTGCCAGGTTGTCCATTCTTGTCCGCATGCACAGTGGCCTTTCAAAGATGACGTGGCCGCAAGGGATGCTGGTCTTTTGATGGATATCAGCTGATGGGTGAGTTTTGCTGGGGATGGTGCAAGGTAAGATGGACCTAGAAATGGGATGAGAGGGCCTCCAAGGGCTTGGGGCTTGGGGTTGGGGGTGGTTGCGGGAAGTGGTGGGGGAGGTAATGGTAAAAAGGTAATGAGATTAGTGTGGTCAGATCCAGTCAGAAATTTCACTAGGCCTGGTGGCAGGAAACCCACCAAAACACTCAATGCAACATGCATTTTATCCAAAACATTCAGCCTCCAGTGTTTTTCCTTGCTCCTCAATATTTGTCCGTAGAACCGCAGCCCTGTTTTATCCATGTTACCACTATTGATATAGACTACCATCTCTGGCAGTTAATCCTCATCTCCAGTGTGCTCTGTAACTCTGTGTCGACTTTCAGGTTCTTGGAACCAAAGAGGCAACATCCCACCTGGAATCATGCCTGTGGTTCCAGATATCCTTGTACATTCCCCCAAAAATAGAATATTCCATCATTACTACTTTCCAAATCTTGTTTCTACCTCCATGAATGGCTGAGTCATCTATGTTGTTCCATACTTGGCTCTGGATAGATTCCCTAGACAAGAGTAGGCCATCAGCCCCTTGGCCTGTTTCACCATTCAATGAGATCATATCTGGCCTAACTCCATTAACCTGCCCTTGCCCATAGCTCTTAATAGCTTAGCTTAACAAAAATGTAGCTGTCTCAGATTTAAAATTAACAACTCATCCAGCATCCACTGCCCTTTGTGGAAGAGACTTCCAAGAAATCACACCCTTTGTGTGTAGAAGTGCTTCCTATCAGTCTTACCCTAATTCTCAATCTATGCTCCCTGGTTCTAGAATCCCCCACCAGTGGAAACAGTTTATTTGTGTCTACCCTCTCTTTTCCTAATAATACCTTGAACACTTCAGTCAGATCACTCCTTAACCTTCTAAAATCTTGTAAAAGTTGCCCTTAAAATATTGGGAATCTGCCTTCTTGAATCACTGCATCTCACCAAAACTCCTTTGATAGTACCTTTCAAACCCATGATCATCACCACATTTAAAGATTAAGGAAGGTGAGGAAATACAACCAACTACATGTTTTTCTTCAAGCCACACATCATCCTGATTTGGAACTATATCTTCACTATCATCGAATCAAAAGCCTGGAACTCCCTTCCTTACACCACTGTAGGTGCCCCTACACAAGATAGACTGCGAAGGTTTAAGAAGGCAACATACCATTAAAATGAGCAACAAATTTTGGTTTTGCTAGTCATGCCCACGTTCCATGAAAATAATTGTTAAAGAAGTCACAAGGTGATACATAATTTTTTCAGGTGATGTTGGCCAAAGGATAGATATTGACCATGATACAGGGAGAACGCTTTTCACCAACAATATTGGCATTTCACTTGAGTAGAAATAAAGAGATACAGCAAACTTTTAATGAACAGGAACCAATGAGGGCAGGAGAGTAGTAGTTGATCAAATATTTTGTTTGATCAAGAAGTCCACATAAAGCAATCAATGTAAAAACACACTAAGTAATAGAAACATAATGCAGGGCATATACACATCACTGTTATACTTTATTTAGAAATGACCTAAATAATAATGCAACTTTGCCTTCAATAAAACTTACCAGTGGAGAGCCTTCTCACTCGCACCCTCAACTGACTACCCGGATATCCTGGAGATTGCGATAGTGCGGTAAATGTGTGGTATTTCAGGTATATAATTATTGTTATTTTATCATAAGTGCTGGCTCATAAGGTGGCAATTAAAACAAAATTTTCCGCACTTACTGAAGCAGAAGTGTGTAAACTTATGATGTCTCACTGTGTAAACAAGTGTGAGACTGAGTAGAGACTGCTCTTGGTTCTACATTGTTATAGTACATAGAGGTAAACAAGATACCTTGTATCTGAAAATATTTGAACATTTTCTAATGCACAGTGAAAGTTCTGTCATGATGCAGAGGTGCCGGTGTTGAACAAACTCAGAAGTCACATGACACAGGTGATAGTTCAACATACTTATTTGAAATCACAACCTTTTGGAGTGCTGTTCCTTCGTCAGGTGAAGATTTCTGGCCTAGTTCTGATCATGGGTTTTTTATGAAAGATTCTTGCATTGGAAAACAACCACATAGCAAAGGAATGCTTTGGCAGAAAGATGGAGACCTCCCGGTAGATGTTCTGACAGGCATACCACAGTAACTTGAAAAGATTACATGATGAAGGTTACAGAACACTCACTTATCAGAAACAGAAGTAAGAGTGCTCATGACACTGAGATTTTGGTTGCTGTTTTTAGAATTAATGGCAATCTTATATCATAAGTTAACAAAAGGAATGCAATAGTTGGAGACAGGCGTGTAGGGTGAGGTGAAAGTTGGGTGATAGACATTATTTTTTACGTTTAAGAGTTCGGATTTCACACTAATGGCAAATGGGTTCAGTCTTATCCTTGGGAATAGGATTAGGTCAGTCATTTGCAAAATTAGTATATCAAACAGACGTGCCAGAGAGTAGATGACTAAGGGCCTCCTGGACAGTTATTGTTTGCATCAAAAACAAATGTTGCAGTAGCAGGTGAAGGACTTCTGGTGTTCTTTATGTTCTGACATTTTACAACAGGAGAGAGCAAATGTTGAATTTGTGTGCTTGCTTTTAGGTTTGGAATACTCAAGAATTGGGTTCAGCTTAGGAAACGCAAGGACAGGAAAGCTTTTATTCAGATTGAAGAAGACCTGATTGAGGTCAGATGCAAGTCAAACATCTGCAATTATAAAGAAGTAATTAAGTCAACAAATTGCTTGGTAGGAAAATTTCTCTCGATTTCGATTGACTGGAATATAATAGTGTTGGGGAATAGATACGATTTTGTTTTACTGGGTGTTGAAATCTTTTAAACTGAATTGCTGACGGAACCCCGCCCAGGGCCGACGCTGACAGAACCCTGCCCACGGCCGACGACCTCATCGCTCCGCCCACAACCTCCACAGCCAGCAACCCCAGAGAAGACAGCCATACTGAACCCTGCCGCATCTTCACCATCCCCCCAGACCTCCCACTGACTGAGGACGAACGGTCAGTCCTTAGCAAGGGGCTCACCTTTGTCCCCCTACAACCACATATCAACAAATACCAGTCACGTTTGGACATAGAGCAGTTTTTCTGCTGTCTTCGCCTCCATGCCTCCTTCTTCAACCGGGAACCTAACCCTCCATCCACTGACCCCTTCACCCGCTTCCAACACAAGTCCTCCTCCTGGACACCACCCCCAGGCCTCCTACCCTCCCTCGACCTCTTCATCTCTAACTGCCATCGAGACATTAACCGCCTCAACCTCTCCACCCCTCTCACCCACTCCAACCTCTCCCCTGCAGAACGGGCAGCCCTCCGCTCCCTCCACGCCAACCCCAACCTCACCATCAAACCCGCAGACCAGGTGGCGCAGTGGTAGTATGGCGCACTGACCTCTACATCGCTGAGGCCAGACGCCAACTCTCCGACACCACCTCCTACCGCCCCCTCGATCATGACCCCACACCCAAGCACCAAACCATCATCTCCAACACCATTCATGACCTCATCACCTCAGGGGACCTCCCACCCACAGCCTCCAACCTCATTGTTCCCCAACCCTGCACGGCCGGTTTCTATCTCCTTCCCAAAATCCACAAACCTGCCTGCCCCGGTCGACCAATCGTCTCAGCCTGCTCCTGCCCCACTGAACTCATCTCCACCCATCTAGACTCCATTTTCTCCCCCTTGGTCCAGGAACTCCCCACCTACGTCCGTGACACCACCCACGCCCTCCACCTCCTCCAGGACTTCCAATTCCCTGGCCCCCAACACCTCATCTTCACCATGGACGTCCAGTCCCTAAAAACCTGCATTCCGCATGGAGATGGCCTCAAGGCCCTCCGCTTCTTCCTGTCCCGCAGGCCCGACCAGTCCCCCTCCACCGACACCCTCATCCGCCTAGCCGAACTCGTCCTCACCCTCAACAACTTCTCTTTTGACTCCTCCCACTTCCTACAGACTAAGGGGGTGGCCATGGGCACCCGCATGGGCCCCAGCTATGCCTGCCTCTTTGTAGGTTATGTGGAACAGTCCCTCTTCCGCACCTACACAGGCCCCAAACCCCACCTCTTCCTCCGGTACATTGATGACTGTATCGGCGCCGCCTCTTGCTCCCCAGAGGAGCTCGACCAGTTCATCCACTTCACCAACACCTTCCACCCCAACCTTCAGTTCTCCTGGGCCATCTCCAGCACATCCCTCACCTTCCTGGACCTCTCAGTCTCCATCTCAGGCAACCAGCTTGTAACTGATGTCCATTTCAAGCCCACTGACTCCCACAGCTACCTAGAATACACCTCCTCCCACCCACCCTGCTGCAAAAATTCCATCCCCTATTCCCAATTCCTCCGCCTCCTCCGCATCTGCTCCCACGACAAGACATTCCACTCCCGCACATCCCAGATGTCCAAATTCTTCAAGGACCGCAACTTTCCCCCCACAGTGATCGAGAATGCCGTCGACCGCGTCTCCCGTATTTCCCGCAACACGTCTCTCACACCCCGCCCCCGCCACAACCGCCCAAAGAGGATCCCCCTCGTTCTCACACACCACCCCACCAACCTTCGGATACAACGCATCATCCTCCGACACTTCTGCCATCTACAATCCGACCCCACCACCCAAGACATTTTTCCATCCCCACCCCTGTCTGCTTTCCGGAGAGACCACTCTCTCCATGACTCCCTTGTTTGCTCCACACTGCCCTCCAACCCCACCACACCCGGCACCTTCCCCTGCAACCGCAGGAAATGCCACACTTGCCCCCACACCTCCCCCCTCACCCCTATCCCAGGCCCCAAGATGACATTCCACATTAAGCAGAGGTTCACCTGCACATCTGCCAATGTGGTATACTGCATCCACTGTACCCGGTGTGGCTTCCTCTACATTGGGGAAACCAAGCGGAGGCTTGGAGACCGCTTTGCAGAACACCTCCGCTCAGTTCGCAACAATCTACTGCACCTCCCAGTTGCAAACCATTTCCACTCCCCCTCCCATTCTTTAGATGACATGTCCATCATGGGCCTCCTGCAGTGCCACGATGATGCCACCCGAAGGTTGCAGGAACAGCAACTCATATTCCGCCTGGGAACCCTGCAGCCTAATGGTATCAATGTGGACTTCACCAGCTTCAAAATCCCCCCTTCCCCTACTGCATCCCTAAACAAGCCCAGTTCGTCCCCTCCCCCCACTGCACCACACAACCAGCCCAGCTCCTCCACTCCACCCACTGCATCCCAAAACCAGTCCAACCTGTCTCCGCCTCCCTGACCTGTTCTTCCTCTCACCCATCCCTTCCTCCCACCCCAAGCCGCACCCCCATCTACCTACTAACCTCATCCCACCTCCTTGACCTGTCCGTCTTCCCTGGACTGACCTATCCCCTCCCTACCTCCCCACCTATACTCTCTCCACCTATCTTCTTTTCTCTCCATCTTCGGTCCGCCTCCCCCTCTCTCCCTATTTATTCCAGAACCCTCACCCCATGCCCCTCTCTGATGAAGGGTCTAGGCCCGAAACGTCAGCTTTTGTCCTCCTGAGATGCTGCTTGGCCTGCTGTGTTCATCCAGCCTCACATTTTGTTGTCTTGCATTGAGATAATTTGGTTTCTTTTACGTGATAAACTTTTAAATTATTGCTTAAACCAAATCTGTAGCTATGCTTGTGTCTCATTGAAAGATTACCGTGTTAGTTGAAAAGAAAATTAAAATATGATTGACCGAGCCAAACTCCCTGCTGGGACTTTACTTACCAGCAGTAACATCAACTAGCTTCACAACAAATATCAAAGTTAAAAGAACAGAAATAATTTGAAACAGCAATTTTACTCTGTTACAAAGAAAAACTTATCATGGTTTGATATGCCAGAATGATGCTGTTATGGCACTGATTGGACAGAACCTGCAGCTTATTCTGAGAAGTAATTGTAAGGACAAATCAACTTGTTGCATAAGTAGATTTACACTGAAAATCCCCCACTTCCCAGTTATTGATGGAAATGTTAAAGTGGGCTGTACCACAGCTGTTAAAAAAATCTCAAATCTTTTTAGCTCTTTTCGCCCACATTCATGGGAAAGTAAATAGTTCTGCATAACTTTTACATCAGTGAATAAGACCTTTGCACGTAAGAGATATTACAAAAGTTAACTTTTATTTATCTGAACATGCGAGACATCTGTAATAACAAAGATAAGAACATGAGAATGGAAGCAGGCGCAGGCCGTTCAGCCCCTCCAAGTTGCTCCACCATTCAATACGATCATAGCTGATCTCATCTCAGCCTCTACTCCACTTTCCAGCCCACTCCCCATTACCGTTCAACCTGTTACTAATTCAAAATCTCTTCCTGCAGTTTAATCAAGTTTACTTCTCCTGAAGTGTTTTGGCATCCACTGCGCTTTAGGGTAGAGAATTCCACAGATTCATGGCCATTTAAGTGAAGAAATGTCTCCTTTGTTTTAAATATGCAACATTTTTGCCTAAAACAATGACCTTTTGTTCTAGAGATAATGGGAACTGCAGATGCTGGAGAATTCCAAGATAATAAAATGTGAGGCTGGATGAACACAGCAGGCCAAGCAGCATCTCAGGAGCACAAAAGCTGACGTTTCGGACCTAGACCCTTCATCTGAAGCAGATGGTTCCACTTGTGAAGCAATCTAGAACCAAAGGTCAAGATAATAAAATGTGAGGCTGGATGAACACAGCAGGCCAAGCAGCATCTCAGGAGCACAAAAGCTGACGTTTCGGGCCTAGACCCTTCATCAGAGAGGGGGATGGGGTGAGGGTTCTGGAATAAATAGGGAGAGAGGGGGAGGCGGACCGAAGATGGAGAGAAAAGAAGATAGGTGGAGAGAGTATAGGTGGGTGGGGGGGGGGGGGTAGCGAGGGGATAGGTCAGTCTTTTCTCTCCATCTTCGGTCCGCCTCTCCCTCTCTCCCTATTTATTCCAGAACCCTCACCCCATGCCCCTCTCTGATGAAGGGTCTAGGTCCGAAACGTCAGCTTTTGTGCTCCTGAGATGCTGCTTGGCCTGCTGTGTTCATCCAGCCTCACATTTTATTATCTTGGATTCTCCAGCATCTGCAGTTCCCATTATCACTGCTTCACATCTACTTCAAGTAAATCTCTTCTTATCCTTCTAAAACATTAGAGAGTACACGCTTAAACTGCCCAAACTCTCCTCAAAACGCCAACCTTTCATTTCTGGAATGAATCTAGTGAACCATCTCTGAACTGCCTCCAATGATGTTACATCTTCCTCAGGCAAGTGTGCTAAAACTGTACACAGTGCTCCAAATGACAAGATGCAAAATTAAGATGGATGGACTAGTAGCAAAAATGGAATTGAATGATTTATATCTCTAATTATCAACACAGAAGCAAGGTTATAAAGTGTTATAAAACCTGGGAATAAATATTCCAGAGTCCATAATATTTTAGAGATGAAGGCAGAATGGCAAAGGAGGAGAGGTAGCTCCTTAGTAATGGATGACATTTAGGAATTAGTGAGAAAGGATCTGGCCTCAGAAGATTTTGCACTGCAATGAGAACGGGTGAAAATTATGAATAATACAGGGAATAAAATGCTGAGATAACAAGGTGTAGAGCTGGATGAGCACAGCAGGCCAAGCAGTCTCGGAGGAGCCGGAAAGCTGACGTTTCTTGCTCAGAATTTATTCAGAAATTCATTTCTGAAGAAGGATCCAGACCAGAAACATCAGCTTTCCTGCTTCTCTAATGCTGCTTGGCCTGCTGTGTTCATCCAGATGTACACCTTGTTATCTCAGATTCTCCAGCATCGGCAGTTCCTACTATCTCAGGAATAAAATGCTGGCAGGGTTTGTCTATAGGGCATCTGAATGTAATAATAACTTCAGACTGAAAATTTATTGTAGTTTGTGACAAAAATGACGTGATAATTGTGGTAGCTTTCATTCTTCGTATAGATTCAAAACAGCACAACACTGTGGAAGCTGATTATTGATTGTTTTTGTAATAGTTTCTTGGAGTAATGCTTTGTGTAGCTGACTTTGAAGCAGGGTTAATGTGCCATGTTATGGTCAAAGTTTTCCTGGGAAATAATAATTCTATTGAATTCCATGTTAAGTTTTAAAGGAATGCTCTCCAAAGGGGATAGACCTGATTTAAAAGTTCTAAATTGGAGGAAGGCCAATTTTGATGATACTAGGCAATAATTTTCAAAGATTGATTGGGGGAGGCTATTCATGGATAAAGAGACGGCTGGAAAGTGGGAGGCTTTTAAAAAACAAGATAGCCAGATTCCAGAGAGAGTATACTGCTGTCAGCTGTAAGGGCAAGGCTGATAAGTATAGGGAATGCTGGATGACGAGACAAATTGAGGCACTGGTCAAGAAAAAGAAGGAGGTGCATATACCAGGTACAGAGAGCTAGGATTGAGTGAATTCCTAGAGGAGTATAAGGGCAGTAGGAGTACGCTCAAAAGGGAAATCAGGAGGGCAAATACGAGACATGAGATAGCCTTGGCAAATAGGGTTAATGAGACTCAAAGAGATTCTACAAATATATATGGGACAACAGACCACAGGGAGAGAATAGGGCCCCTTAAAGATCAACAATGCCTTCTCTGTGTGGAACTGTATGAGATAGGTGAGATACTAAGTGAGTATTTTGCATCAGCTTTTACTGTGCAGAAGGATATGGACGCTAGAGAAGTTGGAGAAATAAATAGTGACGTCTTGACAAGTGCCCATATTAGAGAAGGGAAGGTAGTGGATATCTTAAAACGTGTAAAGATGGATAAATTGCCTGGGGCTGATCAGGTGTATCCTAGAACCCTGTGAGAAGCTAGGGAAGTGATTGTTGGACCCTTGCTGAGATATTTATATCATTATTGCCATAAATGAGGTGCCAGAAGACTGGAGGTTGGCTATTGTCATGCCACTAAAGGCGGTAAGGAAAAGCCAGGGAACTATAGACCAATGAGCCTGACATTAGCGTTCGGCAAGTTGTTGGAGGGGATTCTAAGGGACAAGACTTACATGTATTTGGAAAGGCAAAAACTAATAGGGAATAATCAATATGGCTTTGTGCATAGGACATCATGTCTCGTTAACTTGATTGAGCTTTTTGAAGAAGTGACAAAGATGATTAATGAAGGCAGAATGGTAGACATTGTCTATATGGATGTCAACAAGGTGTTCAACAAGGTTCGGCATGGTAAACTGGTTAGCAAAGTTAGATCACATGGAATACAGGGACAGCTAGCCAATTGGATACAAAATTGGCTTGAAGGAAGGAGACAGAGGGTTGTGGTGGAGTGTTGTTTTTCAGACCGGAGGCCTATGACAAGCAGTGTGCTGCAAAGATCAGAGCTGAGCCCTCTGCTATTTGTAATTTATATAAATGATTTGGATCTGAATATGGGAGATGTGGTTAGTAAGTTTGCAGATGACACCAAAATTGGAGGTGTGGGGAATAATGAAGAAGCTTATCTCAGTGTACAATGGGACCTTGATCAAATGGGCCAACAGGCCGAGGAGTGGCAGATGGAGTTTACTTTAGATCAATGAGAGGTGCTGCATTTTGGAAAGGCAATTCAGAGCAGGACTTATATACTTAATGGTAAGGTCCTGTGGAGTATTGCTGAACAAAGAGACCTTGGAATGCAGGTTTATAGTTCTTTGAAAGTGGAATCACAGGTAGACAGGAGAATGAAGAAGCCTTGTGGTACACTTGCCTTCATTGGTCAGTGCATTGAGTATAGGAGTTGAGAGGTCATACCACAGCAATTCAGCGTAACCTAAGGTTTAATAATCTTTTGTGCTATTTTACAAGAAAAACTAATAAAATTTGTGAATCAGATATAATGGTCAAACTTGTCTTGAAAACTTCAAAATAGAAGTCCAGTACTAGCAATACATTCATTTCCAAATATTGCTAATTTTGGCTTTTGCTTTTTGTTTTCCTGGGACGGTGAAGAGCATCTCTATGACATCATTACAAAGTTGCTCCCAGGCTCTAGAGCCCTTACACAGCGAGTGTGTTGGAGTCATTATGATGATGAAACATTCTAAAAACATTAATGTCTTAAGGACAAATAAAATTGGGGGAAACTTATTTCCAACTCTTAGGTGATCCAAAAACCATGAACTTTTCAGCAATGCTTTGCATGCTAATCTCCGATGGATATTTTGAGTGTTGGGGATTTCTACGCGGAGCCTGGGAAGGGTAGATGATAAAAAGGATTGTTAGCTGTTGAAACATTGGCTCTTAATGAGGCAGTGTTAATGGAATTAAATTTATCAAATCTTCCAAGTGTGATTCTATTTGAAAAGAGCACTGAAAGTAGTTAGTCCATTAAATTACATGCTGGTCATTCATTATAGTTTAAAGTATACACTTTAATTTTGACAAAAATTGTCATGAGAACAGTTTACAGATTGACCTTGCTGACTTCAACCAAATTCTGACACCCATCTGTCGAAGTGATGAGAGAATTCAATGGACTTACCTTGAAAACAGTCCTCTCGCAGTGAAGTCTAAATTGAAAGAGGACAATTGGAACCACGTAAGATTGTTGGATCTGGAGGTTAATTAAGATAAATGATATTAGGTTTTCAGTATAGGCTTTGAAAGTAGTTACTTTGAAATCAGTTAGTATTCCAAGGAACTGCTTAATCACTGGTGACTAACAGTGCTGAATTCATGACTTCTCGACGTGAAAATATAATGGACTCTGGCAAGATCTTCCAATACTTACTGAAAATTATCTTTTTTTGGAAATCTTAAAAAGCAAATATTCCATCAAAATTGCTGTAGGAGATATATTCAATTTAATAAGTTCTTCAAGATCAATTGTGCCAGTTAGTTCTCTCACTGTAATTCAGCCAAAATTGACCTCAGGAGAAAAGAGCTCAGAAATTTAAATCCTATTTACTTTCAGCAGCCTAAGGTTCAACAATCTTTTGTGCTATTTCACAAGAAATCATGCTAAAGTTAGGCACTATCCAGAAAACTGGTCAATTCTTTGGACCTGAATTAGCTGTAATTGTAAATTTGTATTAATTTGAAGTCAGGCTGACAAACCAGTTTCCAAAATCAAACCGGTTCTTTTTGGTGTAACAACATTAGTAGCTACTGTTTAAAATCTCAGTTATTTTTAACAGCCTGAGAAACTTTTTATTCAATATATCTAGCAATGATCTATTTTGTAAAGAGTCATTTCAGTTTTTTAAAATTTGAGTTACTCACAGGTGGTGGATTCACACTGACATTTTTCACAGTGAACTCATTCAATTGCATTTATCCAACTGCATTAAGTACCACCTTTAATTAGTACAAGACTGTTTTCTAAAACAACATCTGTATAAACCATTATTCAAAAAGTGTGATTAAGGCAGATTTTTCAGTTAGTTATGAAAACGTGTATGAATGGAGAACAAAACAAAATGTTTCAAAATTGGTGCAATTCTGGTTGATTTCGTTGATTTTATCTGAAGTGAAAAATCATATAGCTTTAGCAGTTGCATAGTATTCTGATGGGTTGACTTTGGCTGGGCAGCATCCTTTTATGGCTCTTTGCAATCAGAAATGGGGTGTGAGATATATAAGCACATTAACAATGGAAAGTTCACAAGTTCCCAGGGCCCAATGATCTAATCCCCAGGGTATTCAAAGAGGTGACTATGAAGATTGTGAATACATTGGTAGTCATCTTGCAGAACTCGATAGATTTGGGAGTGGTGCTTGCAGTCATGAAGGTTGAAATGTACATACTATTTTAGAAAGGACAAAGGAGAAAGTGAGGAACTAATTTGCCTGTTGTCAGAGTAGGCAAATGCCAGAAACAATTACAATGGGTGCAATAACTGGAACTTGGAAAATAATACATAGATTTGTGGAGAGGAAATCTTCTTTGGCAAAACCTGGCAATAGTTTTATTTTGAGGATGTTATTAGCAGTATAGATAAGGGGGAGCCAGTGGATTTGGTATTCCTGGATTTTCAGATAGCTTTTGGTAATGTTAAACCACATGAAATACAGGGTCATAGAATAACATGGATTGAGGTTTGGAGAATGGAATATAAAGAAAGAGTTGAAATAAACAGATAATTCTTGAATTAGCAGCTAAGACTAATGGATAATGCAAGAATCAGAGTTTGGGACCCAGCTGTTAAAATCCATACCAATATTTGAAATAGGTGACCCAATGTAATATTTCTAACATTGTAGATGACACAAAACTAGGCAGGAAAATGTGTTGTGAGGAGGATGCAAAGAAGTTTCAAAGGGATTTGGACAGACTGTAAATATCAGGTAAGAACAGATGGCATGAAACATGGATAATGGTGGGATTTCCATTGAAATAACTCCACAGAAGCTGGAATCCTGTCACCAAGTCACCCTTTACTTACACATGGTGAGTCCGTTGTCACTGATTTGGCTCTACTTTAGAACCAGCTCTCAGAGTGAACAGAGCCTCTGACACTCTTGTTTATATCTGTCTGCCAGGGCTCTCTGATTGGTCCAGATTAGCAGCCCCTATAAGGCCATTCATATTCTATGAGGTCCGTCTGGCTGGCCTCATTACAAGCATTACGTCCCTCCCCCTCTGAGCCTGAGGATATAGGCCGGGTCAATTTTTGTAGCTCTTCCTGGGGCGTTTTAGCACTGAGTAGGTTCCTCCAACTCCACCTAGGTACGGACAGTGTGTAACATACAGTAGCTTGCCTCTTGCACTGGGAGCATCTCGGAAGAAAGTCATTCTCCTCTTCAGGTGGCAAAATTGTCGAGGCAGCAACATTGACCCTGTCCATCTCAGATTCCGAGGTATCTTCGACGCTTGATGCAGAGGGAGAACCCACACGTTCCTGAGCAGTTGGAAAGGCAGCCAAGGAGCTGGGCACATTTTACTCCCGCACCGTTTGCAAGTTTGGAGATTTTAATTGGTCCACGTGCTTGTTCAGTACCATCACACCAATCTGAGCTTTTTATGTCACTGGAACTGACCTTGCTTCGACCATGCAGGGCCATTCTCGTGGTTTCTGAAGCAAACTGTTTCTCTCTCTCTCTCTCACTTAGTGGAGTCTTGTTTCTGGCAATGGTGTGCTTGATGCTGCTTTACCCTACCCCCCAGATCTAGGAAGATCAGATTTAACCTGATGTTGAGTCTCATCCTATTAACAACTCTGCGGGGTCTATCCCTGAAGTTGTATGAGGCATGGCCCTATAATCAAATTGGTGTCTAGAGAAGCTGCAGGTTGTTTCTTTAAACCTGCCTTCAAAGTTTGGACTGCTTTTTCAGCAAGATAATTGGATACTGGAAGGTTTGGAGCTCTCCTTATATAACGAATACTATTCGACTTTAGGAACTACCTGCTGGTAAACAATAACCCATCATCTGTGACCATTTAACCAAGCATTTATTTTGATTTGTTTTGAATTTGAATGTTGCTAAATAATTTAACTGCTCCAAACCAGATGTAGGTGGACTTTCCAGGGCGCACACTCTCCTGGACACCAGCCTATGAGTTCTCTTACTCCCTTTGGGTCTAGTGTGACTCCTTAACTATCTCAAGTCTGCATACCAGCAGCATCTACAATGGCTTGCTGGCTAGATCGTGATGAAAATTTTAACTGTTTGGCCAAGGCTGGGCTTTGTTTTAGGGTTTTGCTGTGGGCTGACCAAGAGTCCCTCGGTTCAGGATATGTCCTGAGTGAGGCTGTGTGATTGCCTTCACTCAAGTGGCTTTCCAGCTCAGAATATCCCCCGACTCATATGGTCCACTTGTTGCATTTTTCAATAATATGGCCAGCTGTAGAGCCTGTTTGAAGTCCAGTTGGGCTTCTGCTCGTAGAAGCTTTTGCATGGTTACATCATTAATCCCACATACCAAACGATCTCCCAAGATCTCTTTAAGGGAGAACCTAAAGTCACATGCCTCTCCCAGTCATCTTAATCTAGTCAACAATCCCGATATGGTTTCCCCTTGGAACTCCTGAATAAAATCATTCTTGTCGCAGAAGCAGACAAGGCTTGGGATCGTAATATTCCTTAACTAGATCCATCAACTCTTGAAAGGTTTTAGCATCTGGTTCCTCAGGGAAGCATAGGCTCCTAATAACCAAAAAATACTGCATTCCCACAAGCTGCCCGGTGAATTACTCGTTGCTTTTCATCAGTCCCAATGTCACTTGCCTGGAAAAAATAATGCATGGGGCCCGTTCTTCAATAGCAGGATAGAATGAGTCAAACTTCCCAAATAATGGCATGATGCCAGAAATGCTAACCCCAACTCAAAGATGACTGTTGCAAGTGAATTTCTTCAGGAATTCATTGCCACTGGAATAACTCCAAAGAGGTCACTATCGCATCAACAAGTCACCCTTTATTTACACGTGAAGAATCCTTGACGCTGATTCAGTTTCCTCAAAGCCAGCTCTCAGAGAGGACAGAACCTCTGACCTTCCTGTTTATTATCTGTCAGCCAGGACTCCCTGATTGGACCAGATTACCAGCCCCAATCAGGGAACTCATCTTCTATGAGGTCCACCTGGCTGACCTCATTGCAATCACTACAGTCCATCTGGTGGGCAGGTTGGAAGTGCAGAGTATTTCTTGAAAGGTGAGTGACTGAGAAGGGTTGAAGTTCAAAAGAACGTAGATGCCCTTATATACGACGCACTGAAAGCTAGCATACAGATACAGAAAGCAATTATTAAGCTGAGAAGCATGCTGGACTAAATCTTAAAAGGATTTTAAGGTAGGAGTAAAGATGTTTTGCTTCAATTATATTAAACTTCCAGAAAGAGTTAGCCTGGTGTACTTTCCACAGTGGGAGTGCTGTGGACCTTTGTTGAACTGGTTCTTGGGATAGTGAGGCTGTCTCGCTAGGAGAGATTGAGGAGACTGAGTCTGTATTCTCTGGAGTTTAGACGAATGAGAGGTGATTTCAGAAACTTACAAAATTGTTAACGGGATATACAGAGTAGATGCAGGAAGGTCACTTATCGTGGAGGGGGTGATTGGGACGAGAGCCAAAGGACACTGTCTCAGAATAAGTGGCAGGCAACTTTATGATGGAGATGAAGAAGAATTTCTTCACTTAGAATTATTGGAACTCTCTACCCCAAAGGGCAGTTGAACGTCTGCTATTGAGAATGTTCAGGATAGAGATCGATAGAATTCTAGCTAGTAATAGCATGATGGGATATGTATATTAAAGGAGCTTTCACCTGAACAACTAATGGCTACTGGTGACATCCTACACGAGAAAACATTCTTTCCTTGTAGATAGAAGTTGTAGAACCATAGAAACGATACTATAAAAAGGGACCATTCAACACTTCCTACTGGCATTAGCTGACTAAACAGGCTTGATCCGCTTTCCAACACCAGGTCAGAGCCTTGCAATGTAGCACATCCCAGGTGCAGATCGAGATTCCTTTCATCTGACTTCAGGCTCTCCGCTTCAGCTACTGAACAGGCAGCAAATTCCAGGCACTCAACAATCTCTGTGAAAAAACAGTTTTTCCACAAATCCCTCCAATCACTCTGGTGATCACCTTAAAACTTTATGGCCACTGTAATTGATCTCTCTGCTAATTGAAATAGGTTTTCCCTGTTGCTCTATGCAAATTTCTCATTATTTTGTACACTTCAGTTAAGCCACCCTTCAACCTCCCCTGTCCTACACTAGGCAGAAGTTCCTCAAATCTGCAGTTGTTGAGCTGTGACAACATTATTGTGAAGCTTCCCTGTACTTCTCTGGAGCAATTTTGTCCTGTACCTTCCTGTGCTATGGTGGTCTGAACCGCACACAAAATTTCAGTTATAATCTGACCAGTTTATATAATTCTGGCAATACATCTTTATTTTTGCATTCAATATCTCACCCAGTAGAGGAAAGCAAGCCATGTGCCTTTTTTACCACTGTATTTGGCTGCCCTGCCACCTTCGGGGACCTATTGACTTTAAAGTCTCTTATTTCATCTCCTCTTCTTAATACCCTCCCAATTCTCATGTATTCCCTTTCCTCCCTTCTCAATGCCCTCCCAAATGCATTACCTCTCCCTTCTCCAGATTGAATACCATTTGCCCCCTTCCACCTACTTGACCAAAACTGTTGGTATCATCAAATGACTGAAATCCTCTTCATTCTCAGCTACATGACTATTTTACGTCATCTGCAAATTTCCCAATCATGCATGCCATAATTAAGCCAAAGTTATTACTGTATTTCACAAACAGTAAGACACCCAGCACATTCCACTGTTCCACAGAGACTTTAATCTTTCTTAATGGTCTGCCATTTGAGACTTTGTCAAAAGGCTTTCCAAGCTCCAAGCAGTCACCTACATAGGACCCACTATTCTCAGCAATCCTTTTCATTACTTCATTTAAAATTTTCATTCACATTGGGAAGATGCACCTTCACTTCGAAAACCAAACCACTTTGGCCTTCTCTCCTTTCTCTTCCATCACAGCCTCCAGCGTATTAACTGAAAACCCAACTCCTTGCTTTCTTGCATATTCAGGTATTGCTCAAAATATAAGCCAAGATTGCAACTTGACAATGCTGTTACCACTTCTTGCAGCCACAATGTATCTTCCCCCTCAGGGGCTGCCTAAAATAACTGCAGAGTCTGATATCCCATCACCATATCACCCTTTATTATTTACACATGCATGCACGGTACATGGACTCTGACCAGTTGGCTCAGAGCCAAACCCCAGCATCAGGATAAAACTTTTTTTCATTGGAAACAATTATTTGTTAAGTTCTAGAAATGTCTTAGTCATTGACATTTGCCCAGTTTAATAATTAACCCCAATCATATAGCCAAATTATAGGATTCAGAATACATTGTATCCATTTAATAGGGAAAATAGGTGGCATTCACATTGCAAAGCATCGACCAGTCAGAGAATACTGATTTAGTGTGAGAACTAAAGCTGATAGTTAGCTGTTTCAGTGGCATGCTGCAGCCAATCAGAAGCCTCTTCTCATGTTCTGTAAACTGATGCTCCCTTTTCAAGATAATAAAATGTGAGGCTGGATGAACACAGCAGGCCAAGCAGCATCTCAGGAGCACAAAAGCTGACGTTTCGGGCCTAGACCCTTCATCAGAGAGGGGGATGGGGTGAGGGATCTGGAATAAATAGGGAGAGAGGGGGAGGCGGACCGAAGATGGAGAGAAAAGAAGATAGGTGGAAAGGAGAGTATAGGTGGGGAGGTAGGGAGGGGATAGGTCAGTCCAGGGAAGACGGACAGGTCAAGGAGGTGGGATGAGGTTAGTAGGTAGATGGGGGTGCGGCTTGGGGTGGGAGGAAGGGATGGGTGAGAGGAAGAACAGATTAGGGAGGCAGAGACAGGTTGGATTGGTTTTGGGATGCAGTGGGTGGAGGGGAAGAGCTGGGCAGGTTGTGTGGTGCAGTGGGGGGAGGGGACGAACTGGGCTGGTTTAGGGATGCGGTGGGGGAAGGGGAGATTTTGAAACTGGTGAAGTCCACATTGATACCATTAGGCTGCAGGGTTCCCAGGCGGAATATGAGTTGCTGTTCCTGCAACCTTCGGGTGGCATCATTGTGGCACTGCAGGAGGCCCATGATGGACATGTCATCTAAAGAATGGGAGGGGGAGTGGAAATGGTTTGCGACTGGGAGGTGCAGTTGTTTGTTGCGAACTGAGCGGAGGTGTTCGGTCCCCAAGCCTCCGCTTGGTTTCCCTAATGTAGAGGAAGCTACACCGGGTACAGTGGATGCAGTATACCACATTGGCAGATGTGAGGGTGAACCTCTGCTTAATGTGGAATGTCATCTTGGGGCCTGGGATAGGGGTGAGGGAGGAGGTGTGGGGGCAAGTGTAGCATTTCCTGCTGTTGCAGGGGAAGGTGCCAGGTGTGGTGGGGTTGGAGGGCAGTGTGGAGCGAACAAGGGAGTCATGGAGAGAGTGGTCTCTCCGGAAAGCAGACAGGGGTGGGGATGGAAAAAAATGTCTTGGGTGGTGGGGTCGGATTGTAGATGGCGGAAGTTTCGGAGGATGATGCGTTGTATCCGGAGGTTGGTGGGGTGGTGTGTGTGAATGAGGGGTATCCTCTGGGGCAGTTGTGGCGGGGGCAGGGTGTGAGGGATGTGTTGCGGGAAATACGGGAGATGCGGTCAAGGGCGTTCTCGATCACTGTGCGGGGACAGTTGCGGTGTTTGAAGAACTTGGACATCTGGGATGTGCGGGAGTGGAATGTCTTATTGTGGGAGCAGATGCGGAGGAGGCGGAGGAATTGGGAATAGGGGATGGAATTTTTGCAGGAGGGTGGGTGGGAGGAGGTGTATTCTAGGTAGCTGTGGGAGTCGGTGGGCTTGAAACGGACATCAGTTACAAGCTGGTTGCCTGAGATGGAGACTGAGAGGTCCAGGAAGGTGAGGGATGTGCTGGAGATGGCCCAGGTGAACTGAAGGTTGGGGTGGAAGGTGTTGGTGAAGTGGATGAACTGTTCGAGCTCCTCTGGGGAGCAAGAGGCTGTGCCGATACAGTCATCAATGTACCGGAGGAAGAGGTGGGGCTTGGGGCCTGTGTAGGTGCAGAAGAGGGACTGTTCCACGTAACCTACAAAGAGGCAGGCATAGCTGGGGCCCATGCGGGTGCCCATGGCCACCCCCTTAGTCTGTAGGAAGTGGGACCCTGCAGCCTAATGGTATCAATGTGGACTTCACCAGTTTCAAAATCTCCCCTTCCCCCACCGCATCCCTAAACCAGCCCAGTTCGTCCCCTCCCTCCACTGCACCACACAACCAGCCCAGTTCTTCCCCTCCACTCACTGCATCCCAAAACCAGTCCAACCTGTCTCTGCCTCCCTAACCTGTTCTTCCTCTCACCCATCCCTTCCTCCCACCCCAAGCCGCACCCCCATCTACCTACTAACCTCATCCCACATCCTTGACCTGTCCGTCTTCCCTGGACTGACCTATCCCCTCCCTACCTCCCCACCTATACTCTCTCCACCTATCTTCTTTTCTCTCCATCTTCAGTCCACCTCCCCCTCTATCCCTATTTATTCAAGAACCCTTACCCCATACCCCTCTCTGATGAAGGGTCTAGTCCCGAAACATCAGCTTTTGTGCTCCTGAGATGCTGCTTGGCCTGCTGTGTTCATCCAGCCTCACATTTTATTATCTTGGATTCTCCAGCATCTGCAGTTCCCATTATCTCCGCTCCCTTTTCTAGTCTGTTTCCATGCAAATTAGCTCTGTTGAGTGAAAAATGAAGAGCATCATGTTTGCTTCTTGCAATGTTTCGGCTTAATACTAGCAAACAATTATTTATTGCAGGTACCTCATCGAATTTGCTGCATGAATAAAGGTGGTTGATTGAGGCCTAATATTGCCCATTCCAAGTGCTACTGAAAGGCAGTGTAGTGATTGTACTGAGGGCCAGGTGGAACTCATTGACTATTAGATCCTTGATTGGGATTGTTAAACTGGGCCAACCAAGCAGTACTAGCTGATAGATATAAACAGAAGATCCAGAAAGTGTCCTGATTCTAGGTTCCTTCTAGGACCCTTCTGAGGAACGGTCTCTGGACCCAAAAAGTTAACTCTGATTTTCTCTTCAAAGATGCTGTCAGGCCTGCTGAGCCTTTCCAGCAACTTCTGTTTTTGCTCTTGATTTACAGCATTCAGATTCCTTTGGTTTTCATCCTAATGGATAGTTGATGGATCCAGTTGCCCCTTTAATATTCACCCTCCCATCCTGCTAATGTCATCAAACAAGCTCAATAGTAGGAAAACTTGACAAGTAAACCAGAGAAATTACCAGGCAGATTCAGCACAGTGCTTGCCCTCACAACCTTCTTGGTGGGTGCCAGACATAACCATTCAAGACACACTCAAGAGCACTGGCCTCATGCCCCATAACCAGGGAGAGGAGGCCCGCCTATGTTCCATGTCCATGTAGCAGGGCCTCTAAGTCCTGGCTTGTCTGCCATGTCTGGGGCTAATGTCAGAGACTGTTAAGGCCATCTCCAGATTGACAATGCTTGTCCAAGTACACAATGGGCTTTTAAAGATGGGCTGGGTATCAGTGATACTAGTCTTTTGGCAGATATCCTTTCTATGGTGAATTGTTGTGGGAATGGTACGTGGTAAGTTGGAGTGAAAATCAAACATGAGAGAAGCCCTGGAGGGTGGTTGGTAATTAATGAGCTTAGCTTGGTAAGATACAGTGAGAAATCCTGTTGGGCTTCTTGGCAAGGATCCTTCCAAAAAGCTTGATGTATCTTAGACCCAGGCAAAGAAAACACTAAGATTCGGCTGTATAACTTGAGAAACATTGTTCTTTTTCAAACATAGCCAACCTGCAGCCTCTGCCTGTCACGGGCACAGAGGAAGATGCTGCAGTCTGATAACCAATCTGTTTGGCCACAGTAAGGTCACATTTTCTTTGATTATCACATACTGGGCAGGGCTTGAACCTGGAGCTTCTCTCTTGGAAGCAAGAATACCACGCACTGCACTTCAAGATCTTTCCCTTTTAATGGAAATGCAACCTTCAAAATTAATCCACTCCAGGGAGAAACAAGTGAAATATCAAATAAATGGCGAAATGCCTGAAGACATAAAACATTTGTCGGAAGGCAGGCATATTGATGACCTAACAAGAGATAAAGTGGATCGGTAAATTTACCACTGCAGTGTGACCAAGGTTGATAAAGGACACAAGAAAGCTTTGCATTTATGTAGCACCTTTTCCAACCATGAGACATCCCAACCTGCTAATTAAGCATGTTGGAAGTGTCATAGCTGTTGTGGTATGAGGAAGGGAGAACAACCAGTTTAGAGCAGCAAACTCCTACGAATAGCAAGGTGATGAAGATAATCAACTTCTACAATATTTATTGAGGGGTCATATATTGGCCAACAGAAAACTCTTAGAGTCATACAGTGTAGAATTAGGCCCTTCAGCCCATCATGTCACTGCCATCCAACAGACACTGACCTATGCAAAGTAATATGAGGGGGTCTTTTCTATCCACTTCAGAGAGCTGAGGGGGTTTTAATTTAATTCTCCTAGGACTACACTGTCAGCCAACAACTAGCTCACGTCCTGGGCTGGGCTTGAACTTCCAATCTCTCAATCAGAGATGACAGTGCTACACACAGAGGTATGGTTGACACACCACAGTAAGGTACCTATTCCATATATTGACTTGCAGAATAAATAGGCAAAATAAAGTAGGCTGTAGTACAGTCATGGTGATAAATGATAAGCAGTGCAAAAGGATGTTGCTTCAGAAAAGCAAGATGTGGAATGAGTCCTGTCTGAGCTAAGCAATAGCAACAGGCAAAAGCACTGATGGTATCAGTTTAAAGGCCCCTTCACAGTTATATTACTTTTGGGCAGAATATTAACCTGGAAATTAGAGAAGCACATGACTTTAGTCATGCAATATTGGTGATAAATTTTATCTTATGTACTGAGCAAAATAAATTGGTTGTGAGGAGCATTCATGTGATGCAGTTTTGAACATATGTATTGAACGTAACTAGGAAACAAGTTGTTTCCGATCTAGTATTATGTAATGGTACAGGGTTAAGTGGTTGTCTTTCAGAAAAGGTTCCTCTGTGGAAAATTGGCCAAAGTATGATAAAACTTCAGATTGGGGTCCAGACTTTCATTAAAATGGGCTGACCGATGAAGTATTTAAAAATGGTGGTAAGGTATGGTTGTGGGATTTCAGTCCCATTCTAATTTCCAGGAATTTTTTGCTGGCATGGGATAAGACTATAAACTGCCAGATCACATTCCCTCCTTTGTTGTCACCAGGCTGCCACAATATTTGTAAAGTTAGGTACATAAATATGATCATGGCACCTCAAAGAAGTTTCTTGGTCCCAAAAAAATAGTTCTTTCAGTTTCATTAGTTAGGTGCTATATTTCTAGGTTAGTTTTTTTTAACATCAATGATTAATTATGGGGCTTTATCCAAAAATGTAAATTGACCATCCAAAAATGGTAAATTGACCGGTATATTAACAGAATGATTTGACAGTTGAGATACATTGGGGACTGCCATAACGAAGAGAACTTGGGACTCAGCCATTTGTAACTGTAGGAAAGACTCTTAGAGGGCTTGATGGGCTAAATATTGGGAGGCTGTTTCTACTTTCTGTAGAGTCATCTAGGACCTGGTTTCGGAATAAGAGATAAGTCATTGGACTATTCATGGCATCAAGGAGTGCGAACAAAATATGAGAATAGGAATTCAGCAGGAATTGGGAAATGCCTGGTACAAGGGAGTCTGTGTTTGTGTACGGTCATTCATCTCATCAGGATATCACTGTTGGAATTCCTTAGGGTTGTATTTATGCACCGCCATCTTTAGCTGCTTCATGACTGACCTTCCTTCCATCACAAGGTCAGAATTGAGAATGTTCATTGATGGTTGCACAATGTTCAGTACCATTTGTCAATAGTCAGGTACTGATGCATTCCATGACCAAAGTCAACAAAACCTTTGCAATATTCAGACTTAGGCTAGTAGGTGGCAAGTGACAATTGTGTGGCAACACCATCACTGAAATCCCCCAATATTAACGTCCTGAAGGGTTGCCATTTACCAGAAACTAAACTGAACCGGACTAGACACAAGAATAAGAGCAGGTCAAAGCATGGATTTCTGCAGCAGGAAATTCATCTCTGAACTTCTCAAAACCTGTCCACTATTTACAAGGCAAAAGCAAATTTGATGGATGAATGCCTGGATGAGGCAGCTCCAAGAGCATACAAGGAGTTTGATGCCATCCAGGACAATCTAGTTCACTTGATTCATATCCCTTTGAACACTTCAAACATTTATTCGCTTCAGCATTGACGCAGAGTATCAACAATATGCACCAACTAAAAGATGCATTGTAGCAACTCTTTCCCTTGCAGCTGCACTGGAACCCTTATGTTCCATTCCAAAGCACACACCATCCTAACTTGGAAATTTATTGCCCTTCTATCACTGTTGCTAAATCAAAATCCTGGTATTTCCTTCCTGTGCATATACCTATACTATGTAGACAGTGGTGGCTCAAGGTCACCATCAGCTTCTCGATGGCAATAAATGCTACATCCTATGAAATTAAAACAAAACTTGGAACCAAGAAAGTTTGTCACTTATAGGAATGTGATTCCTTGGAAATGTATAACCCCTGAAAGCTGTGGCCACTGATATTCAAGTGATGAGTTGACACAGAGGAAAAGTGGAATTGACAGACTTCCAGTCATGATCTAATTTAATGGTAGAGAAGTTCTGAGAAGCAATATTGCCTACAATGAACTCAATTTTTGTCTTCTATGTTTAAATGTTCAAAAATAATTTGACCATGTGAACTAAATCTGCTTGTTGGATTTGGTCACACAACAGTAGTCTCAATATTTGTCTGTGCTGATTGCATTAACTTATAACATTTCAGATTGTCTGGAATTCTTCACAGTAAATCCAAGACTGTTTTCGTGGGAACACAATTCTGTTGATATTTCTTCTAGGGCACATTAACCATGACTACCACCAGGAAATTGCTGATAAGCATCAAAAAACAGTTCATTGTTTACATGATGTAGGAGATGGGCTTTGAGATTCAGAGTGAGTACTTCAAATGGCTATTCTTCCAAAGGAATGGAGTGGAGGTTAGTTGAGAGTTTGCACCGAGAATTTCATGAATATTTTGATCTCCCCCACTTCAGGGGAAAAGATCAAAAATGGTGGCTGGTTGCCAGACACCATTCTTGGCATGGGTGACTTTCACACCGGGGTGGGGGAAGAACAATTCTTTTTGTTGATAATGGCCATGATGACACTTTGACATGGACACACACTGGGTCCTGGGGCATTACTTGTCAGGATAGGCAGAGACCCAAGTACCAAGAGGCAGCTGAGAGGGACTGGAGGTCATATTGTCAGCAGAAACCATAAGATTACCAAGAAACAGTGCCGCAATAGAAGCAAGTGGTCACAGAGATCTTTGCCTTTGTTGCTGAAGACCTGACACTTTGTAGTGCCCTTCAATGTCTTCACTTCTACTCCCTGCAAGGACCAAATCTACACCCTAGTGACAACTTGTAAATAGCAGCGTACCATTGCATCTAGTGGGTCATTGATGGCCAATTTCTGGATAATTTTCTTAAAATCCAGACAAACACAGCCGTAGAGGGCAATGAATTTCACAGCTATCACTGAAATCCTCCAGGAGCAGTGCATCATCATGCACCAATGTGGTCTTCAAAGTAACGGAACAGAGAGATCTAAAACTGAAAAAGCTTCCACTCCCTCAGTATTCAGCTTGTTTTCCTGGCTGCTGCCATGATTCTTCCATCCTCAATGTTCTCCATTCCACACCTCAAACTCTGTGGATGAATTCATCGCAAGGTCAGAAGTGGGACTGTTTGCTGCACAATTTTCAGCATCACTCACAACTCTTTGTAAAATGTGATGGGCAAAAGTCTGTTCAGTTAGAAGAATATGAAACAACCATTTAGTGGCCTTTAACAGATTCATTTGTACCGTTAGGTTGAAATTTTGATTATTGCACCCAGGAAGTAGTAATGTTGCTCAATGTGCAGGAGAACTAGGAAGTGCAGTTAATTTCCATGCACTTAAATGGACATAATAACACTGAAAATGCTTGAATAGTTTCCATAGTAATATCTTGGCTAGATCATTCATATTGCTCTCTGGAAAGATAACGTACACCAGTGAAGTGAAGACTAAGGATATGCAGACAGCTCTTGTACAAGTTAAAAGAACACAAAATGATTGTAGAGCCTTCTGCAATACATTCTCCTTTCAAATTCAATGTAGATTTTTCAAACTATGTTGAGGAAGAATCAATATTTCCCAGAATGTTTGTTGGAGATGTTCCCTGGTGAATCTGATGCAAAGAGCAGTTCTGATAAGGGTCACTGGACATGAAACGTCAACTCACATTTCTCTCTACAGATGCTGGCTGACCTGCTGATTCCTGCTCTTGTCCAGCATGTGCATTTCTGGGTTTTGCTTTGAAGAGGAGCAGAACCTACATTCCAAACAAAAACAGTTGGAGACTACAACGGGTCATTCAGCAGCCATGTAGAGAAAGCAAGTTAACGTTTCGAGTCGAGATGACTCTTCATCATTTGTTTTCAGCTTCCAGCATCTGCAGTAATTTGCTCCTAGGATCTATGTTCAGACTGAGAAAGTAGGAAGTGCAATGAATTTGAAGTGGAGGAAATCAACATTCAATTAAAATCATCAGATATGGGACTACAATCTGAAGAAACTGGGATTCAAATGCCTCACACTGATTACTGCAGCAACATTAACCTGGATGAGCAGAAAGATTTTATGGATTTAGATATAAAAGAAGGGTCAGAACACCTGAATGCTGTTGCTTCAGATGCAGTGAACATACTTAGCTCAGGAGAGGGTCTGTGAAAATCAGCTTTGAGTCTAATGTGGTGGTTCAAAACAATCGATGTTCCAGTGAAGTACTGTTGTTTAATTCAAATTCTGATCGGTCACTTTAAGCAGAGATAGAAGGAACTGTCGATGCTGGAGAATCCAAGATAACAAGGTGTAGAGCTGTATGAACACAGCAGGCCAAGCGGCAACAGAGATCAGGAAAGCTGATGTTTCGGGTCTGGACCCTTCAGAAATTCATTTCTGAAGAAGGGTCCAGACTCAAAATGTCAGCTTTTCTGCTCCTCTGATGCAGCTTGGCCTGCTGTGCTCATCCAGCTCTACACCTTGTTGTCTCAGTTACTTTATGAAATCAGGTTTCTTTCCCAATCAGAGGAAGTTAACATTGGTAAAATGACTGTGATAAAACAAGTAAATACATTTGAAAGTAGGGAAATAGGTCTGAAAGCATGTGTGTGTGATAATATTTCTGGTTCATGTATTGAAGAAGACTTTATTGGAACAAAAATGCTGGAGTATTAATTTGACTTAAAATTACAGGAAGAATTTCATGACTCTAATTGGAGCATTGCCTTTGGACACAGGATAACTCAATATAATTTCAAGTGCTGGCAGAGGAATCTACAGAGAAACCAAATAAAATATTTTTTTCTGATTCAAGTAAAGATTTGGTTGCAGATGTTCAGTATTTTTATCCTAGTTTGATGTCGTTTTTACTTAGAACAAATCACTGGGTGCATAGAGAGAACAGAACATCATACTTCTGAGAAATATTTTTTGTTGAGAAAATTGCAGAAGAGTTTAACATGGTTAAATTATTAATCGGAAACTTTGAATTGTTTTAATGCTGTGTTACATGTATCAGGGTGCGTATCTATTATCGTGCCTAAAACGTGTGAAAATAAGTCCACAGCAGGTGCATATTTAGAATGTGAAAATGACAGAATAAATTCAAAATTTAAGAGAAAGATGACAGGAGATTGTTTAAGGACTGCGGTGGAGTTGAATGAGGGTAAATGGATGTATGCTTTGTGTTTTGTTGTCTGTGTGGCATATACCATGTAACAATGTAACAATGTAACAAAAACCAGTTTCATTTATTTTAAGGATGGAGGTATGTAAGAGAATGCATTTAATTTAAACTATGGGCTAAAAATGAAAAAAATGGACATCACTTTAAAAAGAAAAGAATATGCTTTTGTTTACTGGAATGGAAAAAATGAATTAAGAGACATGAGATGTTGCTCTTGAACATCTTGGGGAGATAGTATTAATCCTGCTCTGGGTAATACTTATATTTTCATCAGGACTCCAAGGTAAGCAACCTTTTGTACAATTAAAAAAATCACTCATTATCCTCTCCAGGGACACCTTTACAACAGCAGATATTGTGGCGAAACAAGCTTGATGCCATGGCCTGTTTGATTGGCCCACATTTTCATTGCCCAGCCTCCCTCCCTGCCTCTGCTGCTGCTCATTGGCTGTCAAACTTGTCTGTAGGCCAATGGAAAGGAGCCGCCATATCCAAACTCAGGTTGGTGACTGTTTTCATCCAGTGAATGAAGTGGCCCCCAGCATCCTGGGGATCATAATCCTGCCTCAAGCTTTTTGTCAGTTACAATCCACAAAGGGCTTTTGTGACGAAGTTAACTTTCCAGTAAAATTAATAAATTCTGGAATGGATTTTCTTTGCCAATCTGCACCTCTGCCTCAGTCATATGCTGGATTAATAAATATCCACTGTGTGCTTTTCCAGTGTGCTGATTGTTGTCAACAGCTAAGGACAAAGTGAGCAAAGCAACATTGCTCTGATGAAGGGTCTAGGCCCGAAACGTCAGCTTTTGTGCTCCTGAGATGCTGCTTGGCCTGCTGTGTTCATCCAGCTTCATACTTTGTTATCTTGGATTCTCCAGCATCTGCAGTTCCTATTATCTCTGATTGAAATTGTCTTGCTGTTTTATAAAATACTCTGTAACCCCACCATATTGTGGTTAATGTGGAAGTGGTGCTGAGACTGCTTCATGGATGAGACCAGTGCAGTTAAATGGAATTAGTGTAATTTGGTGTTTGTTGGTTGTCATAAACATGATCGGCTGAAGGGCCTGTTCTGTGCTGTATGACCCCGTGACTGTATATGATAAGAGCACAAGAACATAAGAACTAGGAGCAGGAGTAGGCCATCTGGCCCCTCGAGCCTGCACTGCCATTTAATAGGATCACGGCTGATCTTTTTGAGACTCAGCTTCACTTACCCACCCACTTAACATAACCCATAATTCCTTGACTGTTCAAAAAATGTATCGAGGCTTGCCTTAAAAACATTCAGCGAAGTAGCTTCAGCCACTTCATTGGGCAGGGAATTCCACAGATTCGCAACCCTTTGGGTGAAGAAGTTCCTCCTGACCTCAGTCCTACATCTTCTTCTCTTTGTTTTGAGGCGATGCCCTCTAGTCCTAGTTTCACCTGCTCACCGAAACAACCTCCCTGCTTCCACCTTATCTATTCCCTTTATAATCTTATATGATCTCCCCTCATTCTTCTAAATTCTAATGAGTACAATCCCAGTCTACTCAGTCCCTCCTCATAATCCAACCCTCTCAACTCTGGAATCAACCAAGTGAATCTCCTCTGCACCCCCTCCAGCGCTAGCATACTCCTTCTCAAGTAAGGAGACCGAAACTGCACACAGTACTCCAGGCGTGGCCTCACCAGGACCCTATAGAGCTGTAGCATAGCCTCCTTGTTTTTAAACTCCTACTTTTAGCAATTCATGTGCAAGGACACCCAAGTCCTTCCGCACAGCAGCATGCCGCAATTTTTTACCATATGAAACATAGTCCATTTTGCTGTTATTCCTACCAAAATGGATGACATCACACTTATCAACATTGTACTCCATCTGCCAGGCCTTTGCCCACTCACTTAAACTATCTGTATCCCTTGACAGACTTTCAGTGTCTTCTGCACACTTTGCTCTACCTTAGTGTCATCTGCAAATTTTGACACACCACACTTAGTCTCCAACTCCAAATCATCTATGTAAATTGTAAACAATTGTGATCATCGGGAAATTTCACAAGAACTTCCTGTTAGCACCCATTCAACGTTTACTTCTCCTCTTGCTTATTATCAGCATTCCCTTTGCTTCCTTTATCCTCCCTCTCTCTCTTTGGGCACTATCTCCATCTGTCTGATCCACTCCTTCCTCCCCATCCTCTATCCCATCCCTCGTCATCAGTATAAATACCCCACCATTTTTCGAGCTGCTTGCAGTTCTGACAAAGAATCACTGGACTCAAAATGTTAGCACTGTAGGTTCCTCTCCACAGACACTGCTGAGTTTCTCCAGCACTTCCCATTTCTCATTCCAATTTTTTCTAATTCTTTCACAGCATGAGGGCATCACTGGCCAGGCAGCATTTGTTGTCCATCCCTATTTGCCCACAGAGCAGTTATGAGTCAACCACATTGCTGTGGGTCTGGAATCTGGAATCACATGTAGGCCAGACCCAGTAAGGGTGGCAGTTTCCTTCCCAAAAGGGCATTATTGAACTAGATTGATTTTTCTGACAGTTGATTCATGGTCATTTTTAGACTCTTAATTCCACACTTTAAAACTAAAATGCAAATTCCACCATCTGCTGTGGCAGGATTCAAACCAGGTTCTCAGAACATTACCTGGGCCTTTGAATTAACAGTCCAGCTATAATACCACTCGGCTAGCTCGTCCCTGCTCTATCATCCACAATTGTCTGTTTTATTGCGTCTTATTTTAATCTGACCATCTCCACCTCACACCCTCCCCACTGTCAACCACACAAAACAAAAATATGATAATCTAAAAATGCTCTTCACTGTCAAAATATACATTTGAGTGAAAGAAAATTGTCAGCTTCAGATTGGTCAAAGAAGTGGGATGATTGCTCAGTGGTTAGCACTGCTGCCTCACAGCATGAGAGACCTCGGTTCAGTTCCAACCTTGGGTGACCGTGTGAAATTTGCATGTTCTCCCCATGTCTGTGTTCATGTGGTTTGGTTTCCTCCCACAGTCCAAAGATGTACAGATTAGGTAGATTGGCCACGGGACATTGCCTGAGGTGCCCAGGGGATGGATTAGTCACAGTAATGTGTGGGGTTCAACTGATCATGTACAGGGCTGGGTGGGACGCCCTTCGGAGGGATGGTGTGGTCTCAATGGGCTGAATGGCCCTTTTTTACACTTTTGTGGTTCTATGAAGCTGGTGATCTGAGGAAAGCATTTTATAGCAGCCAGAAGCTAGGAGTTGACAAGGGAAGAAAATACTTTTATTGTGGAAAATTTCCGAAGGTTTATGATGAAGAGTTGGGAGATTATGGGTGTTATACAATGTCCACAAAAATCAACTGGCGTTAAGGTAAATGAAATCAGGGTCACATTTATCAATGTTCCTCAGTACCTCCCTCTATGAATGATTGACAAATGAAAGATAAATCCTTGAACAATGAAATAAAATATCTTGATGACAATGAAAATAAAAATTGGTCTGGTGAATCTCTATTATTACAGAAGATAATATTTTCAAAGGGTTAATATTGGAGACTGCATTAAGCTCCACCCATTTTAATGGTATTGGAAAGGAGTAAGGTAGAACAGGATCTCGTGGAATGAGGACATACATCTACAGATCTTGTCACAGTCTTACGAATCACTGTTTATCTTGCTAATGTGATGTGTAATTGTTATCCAGCAAAAAACAACATCTCACTAAGACAAGAGGTACTTCTTATTAGACTCATTAGCGGTTGATCACATATGGGCTGTTAGACCCAGTGAAAGCAAAGAGGATTAGTGACAGTGTTCTACTTCTCATAAATACCACACCAACCACTTACTCTACATTATTGAACAAGGTCAAGATTTACCCTTGTTTGTATCATATTGGCCCAAATCTTACAGTCACCAGATAGTCAATCACTGGTTGTAACCTTACAGATCCTGGTTGGGCCTGAAAATTGATATAAAGGTAAGCTGGTAATCTTTTCAACTGAACAGTACAGGAAACAGAATTCTGACCCAAACTGGAAAGTTTGGACTATTATTTTTCTCCATAGCAAAGACTTTTGATGGGGTTTCCCAAACCATACTTATACCATAGAATCTCTATAGTGTGGGGATACAGGCCCTTTGGCCTAATAAGTCCAGACTGACCCTCAGAGCATCCCACCCAGATCTGTCCCCCTAATCTACACATCTCTGAACACTGAGCAATTTAGCATGACCAATCCACCTAGCTTGCCCAATTTTGGACTGAGAGAGGAAACTGGAGCACCAAGAGGAAGCCCACACAGACACAGGGAGACCATGCAAACTCCACACAGACAGTTGCCTGAGGGTGGAATTGAACCCAGGTCCCTGGTGCTTTGAAGAAGCAGTGCTAACCATCGAGCTACCGTGCTGCCTCATTTACCTAGACTTTCTCTCAGTGGCGAAGAAATGAAACTGGCCATTTAGCTCCCTTGTGGGCAGATTATCCATTCTATTTGCCCCCACCAGTCTACACTTGATCATTAGTAAAGTGAGGGAAGGTGTCATCGACAGTGCTATTGAGCAGTAGAATATAAGGGATGTAGGGGCATTCTTGTGAGGGAATCAGGAGAGAAAAAAAGGGATATGAGATTTTTTTGGCAGGTAAGGTTAAGGATAATCCAAAGAGATTGTACAAGTACATTAAGAGCAATAAAAGAAGTAGGGCGAAAATAGGACCCCTTATAGATCAATGAGGTTGTCTATTGTGGAACCACAGGAGATGGGAGAGATGTTAGACAAATATTTCACATCAGTTTTTACTGTGGAGAAAGAGATGGAGCCTAAGAAACTCAGGAAATAGATATTGATGTCTTGAAACCACATTACAGAAGAGAAGGTGCCAGAGGTCTTAAAAATAGTAAAGGTAGTTAACAAAGTATATAACACACTTACCTTCATCACTCTGACTATTGAATATTTGAGCTGGTACGTCAACTTGAGGTTGTACAGGAAGCTGGTGAGGTCACTTTTGGAACACCCTGTATAGTTCAGGAATGCTGCTGGGACTAGACAGTTTGAGTTATAAGGATAGGCTGGAACGTTTTTCAGTGGAGCACAGGAGGTTGAGGGGTGGCTTTGTAAAGGATTATAAAATGGTGAGGGGGCATAGATAAGGAGAAATAGCAAAGGTCTTTTCCCAAGGGTGACGGATTTCAAATCTAGGGGGCATATTTTGAAGGTAAGCGGAGAAAGAGTTTAAGAAAGGGCCTGAGGGGCAATGTCTTCATGCAGAAGGTGGCTTGTATGTGGAATGAACTGCCAGAAGAAGTGGTAGACGCAGGTACGGTTACAACATTTAAAAGACATTTTACATGAATAGAAAAGCATTAGAGCGATATGGGCCAAACGCAAATGGGACTGGTTTAGTTTTCAGAAAATTGGTTGGCATGGATGAGTTGGACTGAATGATTTGTTTCTGTGCCATATGACTGTATGACTGTAGATGTTAGTGTGCGCGCCGACCTGGGAGGTTTGATAGCAGACATTTCGTCCCCTTACTAGATGACATCCTCAGTGCTGTCGAGCCTCCTGCGAAGCGCTGTTGTCTTGTCCTGGTTCAAATTTATATGATCTGGTTTTTACTGCTTCCTGTAGGTGCCAGTTCCGGCTGTGCATTATAAAGGTCGGTATATCAGATCTAATTCACTGTGTCCTTAATGAAGTCCGCGGATGAATGTCAAGCCTCCAAGAATCCCTTGGCTGTCCTCTGTTTAGATTGTCTTATGAAAGTGGTGTTGTCCCAGTTGAAAGTGTGGTTTTTCTCATCTGTGTGTATTGAAACGAAATACATCTTGTTTAGTGGCTAGCTGGTGTTTGTGGATGCCGGTTGTTAGTTTTCTGCCTGATTGTCCCATATAGTGTTTAGTGCAGTCTCCACATGGTATTTTGTAGGCCACATTTGTCCTGTCCATTGTATCTGCTGGGTCTTCAACACTGGTCAGTTGCTGTCTTAGTGTGGCTATCGGTTTGTGTGCTGTCAAGATTCTTAGCTGTCTGAGTAGTCTGACTATCAGTTCTGAGACAGTTTTTTCATATATGGTATGGTGGTTATTGTTTGGGCTTTTGGTGTGTCCTGATTGTGTTGTCTGTTGGCGAGGCATCTGTGGATGAAGCTGCGGGGGTATTCATTCCTGGTAAAAGACCTTGTAGAGGTATTCTTCTTCTTCCTTCTGCAGATCAGGTGTACTGCAGTGTGTAGTGGCCCTTTTGTACAGGGGCCTAAGCAGCTCCTATTGTGTGAATTCTTAAACTACTACAGAAACCACCCCAACTCACACAAGAGAAGCTGCTTAGGACTCTGCACAAAAGGGCCGCTACACACTGCAGTACACCCGATCTGCAGAAGGAAGAAGAAGAATACCTCTACAAGGTCTTTTACCAGGAATGAATACCCCCGCATCTTCATCCACAGATGCCTCGTCAACAGACAACCATAAGACCATAAGACATAGGAGTGGAAGTAAGGCCATTTGGCCCATCAAGTCCACTCTGCCATTTAAATCATGGCTGATGGGCATTTCAACACCACTTCCCTGCACTCTCCCCGTAGCCCTTGATTCCTTTTGAGATCAAGAATTTGTCGATCTCTGCCTTGAAGGCATCCAACGTTCTGGCCTCCATTGCACTCTGTGGCAATGAATTCCACAAGCCCATCACTCTCTGGCTGAAGAAATGTCGTCTCATTTCAGTTTTAAATTTACCCCCTCTAATTTCAAGGCTGTGCCCGCGGGTCCTAGTCTCCCCGCCTAACGGAAACAACTTCCTAGCGTCCACCCCTTCTAAACCATATATTGTCTTGTAAGTTTCTATTAGATCTCCCCTCAACCTTCTAAACTCTAATGAGTACAATCCCAGGATCCTTCGCCGTTCATCAAACGCTAAACCTACCATTCCAGGGATCATCCGTGTGAATCTCCGCTGGACATGCTCCAGGACTAGTATGTCCTTCCTGAGGTGTGGGGCCCAAAATTGGACACAGTACTCTAAACGGGGCCTAACTAGAGCCTTATAAGGCCTCAGAAGCACATTGTTGCTTTTATATTCCAACCCTCTTGAGATAAACGACATTACATTCGCTTTCTTAATTACGGATTCTACCTGCAAGTTAACCTTTAGAGAATCCTGGACCAACACTCCCAGATCCCTTTGCACTTCTGATTTGTGAATTTTCTCAGTGTTTAGAAAATAGTCCATGCCTGTATTCTTTTTTCCAAAGTGCAAAACCTCACATTTACTAACATTGAATTTCATCAGCCATTTCCTGGACCACTCTCCTAGACTGTCTAAATCTTTCTTCAGCTTCCCCACCTCCTCAGTACTACCTGCCTGTCCACCTATCTTCGTATCATCGGCAAACTTTGCCAGAATGCCCCCAGTCCCTTCATCCAGATCATTAATATATAAAGGTGAACAGCTGCGGCCCCAACACTGAACCCTGTGGGACACCACTTGTCACCGGCTGCCATTCCGAGAAAGAGCCTTTTATCCCAACTCTCTGTCTTCTGTCAGACAGCCAATCCTCAATCCAAGCCAGTAGCACGCCTCGAACACCATGGGCCCTCACCTTGCTCAGCAGCCTCCCGTGAGGCACCTTATCAAAGGCCTTTTGGAAGTCTAGATAGATAACATCTACTGGGTTTCCCTGGTCTAACATACCTGTTACCTCTTCAAAGAATTCTAACAGGTTTGTCAGGCACGACCTCTCCTTACTAAAACCATGCTAACTTGCTTTAATCTGACCCTGCACTTCCAGGAATTTAGAAATCTCATCCTTGACAATGGATTACAGTGTTGCATGACTACCTTCACCTTCCTCCGAAATTGTTCTATCTACTCTACATCACCAGAGACTCTACTAAGAGTGCCAGGCCCAATCCTAAAGGTACGAGTGTGCACTGTCTGGCCGGTCTTCGTAATGAGGCTGACAGAAACACCTACAGGCAGACTGCTGCAGGCAATGGAACCAGCAGTACAGAGGAAGGGAAGGGGTTAACTTGTTTCTTGAAAGGAAAAGGCCAGTGCAGGTGCAGTTACAGAATTACAGCTCAGAAGCAGAATTAGTGTGGTCACGGATAACCTCAACAACCGTATACGACTTCTTGTGTAAAGTAAATCAATTGAAAAACATTTTGGAAAATAACAAAATAAATATAAACAGAAAAATAAACACTGAGAGCTGATTCAAATGATATCACCAATGTTTGTTAGTTCATTTATCGTAGTCTCTACGGTTTCATGGGCGTCACTGGCCGGGCCAGCATTTATTGCCTATTCCTGGTTGCACTTATAAGGTGGTGGTGAGCTGCCTTCTAGAACAACTGCAATCACTGTGCGGGTGGATGCGGGTTGCATGTAGTGTTTGTGCCACGTAGTGTTTAGTGCAGTCTCCACATGGCATCTTATAGACCACATGCGTCCTGTCCATGGTATCTACTGGGTCTTTAACTGGTCGGTTGCTGTCTTAGTGTGGCTATTGTTCTGTGTGCTGTCATGATTCTTAGCTGTCTGAGTAGTCTGGGTCTAGGCCCGAAACGTCAGCTTTTGTTCCCCTGAGATGCTGCTGGGCCTGCTGTGTTCATCCAGCCTCACATTTTATTATCTTGGAATTCTCCAGCATCTGCAGTTCCCATTATCACTGAGTAGTCTGGCTATCAGTTCTGAGGCTTTTTTAAATTTTATATATGGTATGGTGGTCATTGTTTTGGGTTTTGCTGTGTCCTGATTGTGTTGTGAAAGAGACAGCCTATAAAGTGGCCAAGAGCACTTGGAAATCGGAAGATTGGGAAGGCTACAAAAACAGAGGATAACAAAGAGAGCAATAAGGAAGGAGAAGATCAAATACGAAGGTAGGCTAGCTAGTAATATTAGAAATTATAGTAAAAGCTTCTTTCAATACATAAGAAACAAACGAGAGGCAAAAGTAGATATTGGGCCACTCCAAATTGATGCTGGAAGGCTAGTGATGGGAGATAAGGAAATAGCTGAACTTTATAAGTACTTTGCATCAGTCTTCACAGTGGAAGACATGAGTAGTATGCCAACAATTAGGGAGATCCAGGGGGCAGAGTTAAGTACGGTAGGCATTACAAAAAAGAAAGTGTTAGAAAAGCTAAAGGGTCTAAAAACTGATAAATCTCCTGGCCCCAATGGGCTACATCCTAGAGTTCTGAGGGAGGTAGTTGAGGAAATAGCGGAGGCTTTGGTTGTGATCTTTCAAAAGTCACTGGAGTCAGGGGAAGTCCCAGATGATTGAAAAATTGCTGTTGTAACTCCCTTGTTTAAGAAAGGATCAAGGCAAAAGATGGAAAATTATAGGCCGATTAGCCTAACCTCGGTAGTTGGTAAAATTCTATGCTTTCCTTCATTGGGCGGGGTATTGAGTACAAGAGTTGGCAGGTCATGTTGCAGTTGTATAGGACATTGGTTCGGCCACATTTGGAGTACTGTGTACAGTTCTGGTCGCCACATTACCAAAAGGATGTGGATGCTTTGGAGAGCGTGCAGAGGAGGTTAACCAGGATGTTGCCTGGTATGGAGGGTGCTAGCTATGAAGAGAGGTTGAATAGATTAGGATTATTTTCATTAGAAAGACGGAGATTGAGGGGGGACCTGATTGAGGTCTACAAAATCATGAGGGGTATAGACAGGGTGGATAGCAAAAAGCTTTTTCCCAGAGTGGGGGACTCAGTTACTAGGGGTCATGAGTTCAAGGTGAGAGGAGGAAAGTTTAAGGGAGATATGCGTGGAAAGTTCTTTACACAGAGGATGGTGGGCACCCGGAACACGTTGCCAGCAGAGGTTGTACGCGCAGACATGTCAGCGTCTTTAAAGAAATAGTTGGACAGGTACATGGATGGGCAGGGAGCAAATGGACACAGCCCGTTAGAAAATAGATGACAGGTTAGACAGAGGAACTTGATCGGCGCAGGCTTGGAGGGCCGAAGGGCCTGTTCCTGTGCTGTACGTTTCTTTGTCTTTGTAATCCATTGTCAAGGATGAGATTTCTAAATTCCTGGAAGTGCAGGGTCAGATTAAAACAAGTTAGCATGGTTTTAGTAAGGAGAGGTCATGCCTGACAAACCTGTTAGAATTCTTTGAAGAGGTAACAAGTATGTTAGACCAGGGAAACCCAGTAGATGTTATCTATCTAGACTTCCAAAAGGCCTTTGATAAGGTGCCTCACGGGAGGCTGCTGAGCAAGGTGAGGGCCCATGGTGTTCGAGGCATGCTACTGGCTTGGATTGAGGATTGGCTGTCTGACAGAAGACAGAGAGTTGGGATAAAAGGCTCTTTCTCGGAATGGCAGCCGGTGACAAGTAGTGTCCCACAGGGTTCAGTGTTGGGGCCGCAGCTGTTCACCTTTATATATTAATGATCTGGATGAAGGGACTGGGGGCATTCTGGCAAAGTTTGCCGATGATACGAAGATAGGTGGACAGGCAGGTAGTACTGAGGAGGTGGGGAAGCTGCAGAAAGATTTAGACAGTCTAGGAGAGTATATTACATATATTAACCTTCTCAACAGAGGGAACTAAACATCTGAAGGTGATTCAAACATGAACAAGCAAAGCTCAATTCTCAAAACTCAAGACTTAAAAAAAATGGTAATCTACTCCTTTTTCTCCCCATCTCCCACCATCCCCCCCCCCACCCAAGCCACATTCTTTGTAAACTCATTACCGGTTTTTCCTGCTTGTCAACTTTAATTATTTTGTCAGGTAATAAAACTTGCCTCTCTTCCATTCAAGAAAACTTTAGAATTGGCTCTCCTTCATTTTGACTTGGACTAACTCAGTTTAATTGAAGGATGGTAACTACTGAGAGCCAAACCCCACCCTTGCAATCTCCATCCCACCTTCATGCAGTGCCGGCTTATATTGGATGATTCAATATGCCTCAAGTGGTTGTCATCTAAGTTACAGCCGTGGTCTGTCTGGAGTCACAGTCTCTGATTGGCCAGAAATTCTCAGGAGGGCGGGACATCCACCCCTTGGGTCCTGGATCCTGGGGGAAGGCCCTCTGCTGGGCTGTAACGCACTTGAGGAGAACAGGGTACAGTGGGCCTTTCAGACAAGAGGTGATGAAAGCACTCGACAACTCTCCACCAAGTTTCCAAGATCTACAAGGTTCTGCCTTTTTGTTCCTTAGACATTGCTTTGGAATTCATCCTCCAAACTTAAACTCTTATGTTATTTCTGAAGAAGGGTCCCAATCTGAGACGTCAGCTTTCCTGCTCCTCTGATGCTGCCTGGCCTGCTGTGTCGCTCCAGCTCTACACCGTGTTATCTCTGACTCCAGCATCGGCAGTTCTTATGATCTCTGAGTGAGTTATAACCCCACTGAGAAGCCTCTAATAGGGATACCCACCTTGAAGAAGTTATCTTCCTCCTTCCAGAAAGATGTCTTTGGATCTTTCTCCCACTGAAACCCTCTGGTAATCTCTTTGGCCCTGAAATGCTCGACCAGATAGTGAAGCAAACCAGGTACTACAGTCACATTGCCTTTCTCATTCCCTGCCTGCGGAACCAGATCATCCCCAATAGACTCCAATCTACATTCAGGCCATTCCCATTTTGGCCCTGACCATGGCAACCTCTACATACACAACATCCAGATCCTCCAAAAATGGTTTTCTCTGCGGCTCCTCAAGCACACACTCTCAGCAATGTGCCGGCATCTTCTGGCGCTACAATCAAGCCTACCCCAGCTCAGAGCCTCCTTCTCCCAGGCCCCATTTCCAAAGATGTGTCCTGACCTGAAACGTCAACTTTTCTGCTCCCCTAATGCTGCCTGGCGTGCTGTATTCCTGTAGCTCCACACTGTGTTATCTTATGTTATTGACTCAGTTACTTTGTTCAGTTGGTAGCATTCTCACATCTGAGCCACAACGTTGCATTTTCAAGTGTCTTTCCAGCTGAAGCAATAATAAGGGAGCACTGCTCAGTCAGAGGTGCCTCCTTTGGATGTACTATCAAACCGAGGTCACTTCTACCTCCCGCGTGAATGGGAAAGATACCAAGTGGCACTAACATTCAGAGAACAGGTTTGGCATTCCACCGATGTTTTAACTCAACCACCGCCACCACTCCAAATAAATAATCATCGACAATTTATTTTATTGCTATTTGTGAGCTTAATGGGTACAAATTGACTTCTGTGACTCCTACCTTAGAACAAAACAATGTGTCATCCATAAAGAACCATCTGATGCTCTGAGGCTGATACAGCGACTGAACAAATACAAACCTTTCCTTCTTCGACAAAGCCTTGTAATTTTTGGTCTGGACCAGGGTTCCAAACCAGACGCAATTTGAGCTCCAATCACATTCTGTGAGCAGGCAGAAGATTCACTCTGAGGTAATGTATTCACATTCAATACTTCAGATTAAACAAGAAAAGCAATGAAAAGAACTGTTCAGTTTTAGCTGAAAAACTGTACAAAAAGACAACATCACTTAACACAAACACTACTGATTCAACCTTTTTACTTTGCAGCACTTCTAAGACTAGATTGTGCTTACTTTAATGGAATTAAGTGCATTTGAAAATGGGTTTTAAAAATGTACATTTAATCTTGGCTAGTTGATCTCTGCACTAAAATTGCAGGTTGTTTTTGAAAAATTTTTTTAAACAAACCTCTAACAATGTTACTTTAAGGTTTGTTTACCAAATAGAACTTCCACTCAACTGGCTGAGTTCCCTCTTTACTGGACATTGATACATTTTTAAGTATACTCACAAAAATACATCAGGCTTTATTATGTTACAAACATTTATTCAATATACTTAAAAATGAGTGACTAATGAACTACAGCTGAAAATTTGACAAGTTTGAATAATATATATGTGTACCTTCTCAACAGATGAGACTAAACATTGGAAGATGATTTAAACATGAGCAAGCAAAACTTCATTTTATCTGGAATAAAGTACTCCAGCCTAAAGTCTACTATGGCTGTGTTTAGTTGTCGACTTTCTTTTCAATTCATTCATGGGATGTAGGGGGTTGCTGCCCAGTTTGAGATATAATATTTATACCTAATTACCCAGAGACAGTAAAATGTCACCCATATTGCTGTAAGTTTGGAGTCACATGTAGGTGAGATTTGGTAAGGATGGCAGATTGCCTTCTGTAAATGACATTAGTCAACCAGATAGACTTTCATGATGATTGACAGGGGTTACCATTCGACTAGCTTTTAATTCGAGGTTTTTGTCGAATCCAAATTTTACCATCAGCCATGATGCGTTTCAACTCTGTGTCGCCAGAGCAAATTTATCTACTTGGGCTCTCCCTTCAATCAAGTAAATTTTCTCTCCTAACTGCTTCCAGCTGATCCTTATTTAAAACCTTCATCAAATAATGCCACTAATGAATATAGTGCTCCAAACGTGCTTTCTGAATGCCCTCTAAAACTGAGTATAACCTTACAACTTTTGTATTCAATTTCCATAGCAATAATTGATAACATTTTACTAGCTTTCCTAACTGCCAGCTGTACCTACATACTAACTACTTACAAATCTTTGTACTATGACACCAAGATCCCTCTTCATCTCAAAGCAGTGCAATCTCACATCAGTTATATACTATGTGAGGCTGGATGAACACAGCAGGCCAAGCAGCATCCCAGGAGCACAAAAGCTGACGTTTCGGGCCTAGACCCTTCATCAGAGAGGGGGATGGGGTGAGGGTTCTGGAATAAATAGGGAGAGAGGGGGAGGCGGACCGAAGATGGAGAGAAAAGAAGATAGGTGGAGAGAGTATAGGTGGGGAGGTAGGGAGGGGATAGGTCAGTCCAGGGAAGATGGACAGGTCAAGGAGGTGGGATGAGGTTAGTAGGTAGATGGGGGTGCGGCTTGGGGTGGGAGGAAGGGATGGGTGAGAGGAAGAACAGGTTAGGGAAGCAGAGACAGGTTGGACTGGTTTTGGGATGCAGTGGGTGGAGGGGAAGAGCTGGGCTGGTTGTGTGGTGCAGTGGGGGGAGGGGACGAACTGGGCTGGTTTAGGGATGCGGTGGGGGAAGGGGAGGTTTTGAAACTGGTGAGGTCCACATTGATACCATTAGGCTGCAGGGTTCCCAGGCAGAATATGAGTTGCTGTTCCTGCAACCTTCGGGTGGCATCATTGTGGCACTGCAGGAGGCCCATGATGGACATGTCATCTAAAGAATGGGAGGGGGACTGAAAATGGTTTGCGACTGGGAGGTGCAGTTGTTTGTTGCGAACTGAGCGGAGGTGTTCTGCAAAGCGGTCCCCAAGCCTCCGCTTGGTTTCCCCAATGTAGAGGAAGCTTTCCGGAGAGACCACTCTCTCCGTGACTCCCTTGTTCGCTCCACACTGCCCTCCAACCCCACCACAGCCGTCACCTTCCCCTGCAACCGCAGGAAATGCTACACTTGTCCCCACACCTCCTCCCTCACCCCTATCCCAGGCCCCAAGATGACATTCCACATTAAGCAGAGGTTCACCTGCACATCTGCCAATGTGGTATACTGCATCCACTGTACCCGGTGTGGCTTCCTCTACACTGGGGAAACCAAGCGGAGGCTTGGGGACCGCTTTGCAGAACACCTCCGCTCAGTTCGCAACAAACAACTGCACCTCCCAGTCGCAGACCATTTCCACTCCCCCTCCCATTCTTTAGATGACATGTCCATCAAGGGCCTCCTGCAGTGCCACAATGATGCCACCCGAAGGTTGCAGGAACAGCAACTCATATTCCACCTGGGAACCCTGCAGCCTAATGGTATCAACGTGCACTTCACCAGTTTCAAAACCTCCCCTTCCCCCACCGCATCCCTAAACCAGCCCAGTTCGTCCCCTCCCCCCACTGCACCACACAACCAGCCCAGCTCTTCCCTTCCACCCACTGCATCCCAAAACCAGTCCAACCTGTCTCTGCCTCCCCAACCTGTTCTTCCTCTCACCCATCCCTTCCTCCCACCCCAAGCCGCACCCCCATCTACGTACTAACCTCATCCCACCTCCTTGACCTGTCCGTCTTCCCTGGACTGACCTATCCCCTCCCTACCTCCCCACCTATACTCTCTCCACCTATCTTCTTTTCTCTCCATCTTCGGTCCGCCTCCCCCTCTCTCCCTATTTATTCCAGAACCCTCACCCCATCCCCCTCTCTGATGAAGGGTCTAGGCCCGAAACGTCAGCTTTTGTGCTCCTGGGATGCTGCTTGGCCTGCTGTGTTCATCCAGCCTCACATTTTATTATCTTGGATTCTCCAGCATCTGCAGTTCCCATTATCTCAGTTATATACTATGTTTCCTTTTATTAATCCAGTCAGAATGGACAATTTCACATTTGCCCACACTATACTCCCCTTGCGAAATTTTGTGCCCACTCACTTAACCAATCCATACCTTCCTTATGTGTTTGGGTCCCAGGATTTATTTCCAATAGGAGTGGCATCGAGGGAAATTCGCATGTGGCGGTGTTTATATGCATCTGGTACCCTTGCCTTTCTTGGCAACAGAGATCTTGGATTTTGAAGATGTTGTGGAAGAGCTTTGGTGAGTTGCTGTGGATGACATTTTAATGAAATAGGTTTGATAAGATAATCTACAGTGACATCTCAAATGTCACATTTTCAAAAGTGTTTCAGAGATGTTTGGGTGAAGTATTAAACCAAGGCCCCTTCTGCCTTTTCAAATGCTCTGATTTACTGTACGCTAATTAGTTGTCATGTTTGCCCGCTTGATGTTCAGAAAATTTTGATTGTAATAAATTGTTTAGGGGTTTCCTGAGTTCTAGTATAAATGCAGGTTCTTAAAATATACATGAATGATAAAAAGGTCCACCCTCAGCTGACATTTTAAAACATTTTTATTTCTCTGTTCACATTTGATGTTAAAAATGTATCATTAAGGAAAGTCCTCAAAACTTTATTGTTTTAGCCATAGTGGGCAGTAATATTGTGCATTTCTTTCTTTATTTATGCATTTTGCAACTGGCTATTGGCTACCACATGAGTACTAAGTCTTGATGCATTTCCTTCACTCATAGAATTATATATCAACGGAGGAAGTTTTCCCTGGATCAGTGCTGGCCATATCCTTTCCCCAGCATTCTGTAATTTATTCCCTGTCAAGTATTTATCCTGTACCCTTTTAACTGTTAGCATTAATCTGATTGCACAGCCCTTTTAAGGCAGTGCATTCTAAATCACTACAGCTTCAATTGAATTGAATTAGCTTTATTGCCACATATATGAGTACAGCGAAAAGTTTACAAGTCACCACTTGTAGCATCATCTCAGGTATCACATTACCTAAGTACAAATTCTTGAATACAAATCCTTAGGAAAATAAAAGAACTAGAAATTTCAGCGTGAGGACCCTTCCACGATGATATAATAAAGGAAAAAAAGAAATTTGAAAATGTACTGTATGATTTTAAAAAAAAACTCACCTCCCAAATTCGCAAGCTTCAAAATCTCCCCTCCCCCCACTGCATCCCAAAACCAGCCCAGCTCGTGCGCGCCTCCCTAACCTGTTCTTCCCTACACCTATCCCCTCCTCCAATCTCAAGCCGTACCTCCATTTCCTACCTTCTAACCCCAACCCGCCCCCTTGACGTGTCCGTCCTCCCTGGACTGACCTATCCCCTCCCTACCTCCCCACCTACACTCACCTCTACAGGCTCCATCCCGGCCCCTTTAACTTGTCTGTCTCTTCTCCCCCTATCTTCTCCTCTATCCATCTTCGATCCACCTCCCCTGTCTCCCTATTTATTTCAGAACCCTCACCCCCTCCCCCTTTTCTGATGAAGGGTCTAGGCCTGAAATGTCAGCTTTTGTGCTCCTAAGATGCTGCTTGGTCTGCTGTGTTCATCCAGCTCCACACTTTGTTATCTCGGATTCTCCAGCGCCTGCAGTTCGCATTATCTCTCACCTGCATGCTGGTAGTTTTGCCAATTATTTTAAATTTGTCTTCTCGGGTTTTTGAGCCTTTCAACAGTTTCAAGATAACGGACCGGACAAGAGACCTTTGTGTCTCAAATTAGAATCAAACTCGATGAAATATATCCCACTTTATTTCAGTGATGTCTTCGCCATTGTCCTTCACAGCATTTTTCTTTCACTGTTTCAACAACAGAACTCTAACATCCAGCAGGCTGAGAAATACGAATTGGTGTACGTCGGCCGCCATCGCCTGCTACCAGTTCTATCTGTTCTCTGAAAATTAAATGCATCACCAGCCAAGGAAATTGCACAAACAGTGTGTGCACAGAGCAGAAACTGACAAGCAGTGATTACTGAGGAAATTAGCGGGAAAATATATACTGACCACGTTCTGTATACGCAAATTCAATAACTTGAAACATTTGAGTATAATTTGGAATTCACTGTTTGAAAGGAAGTCACATAAGCGTTAATGAAGTGGAGGAGGTTTTGGAATCTGCATCATCTCAGGAACCAGTGAAAATCGATTGTCTTGCATAAGACCACTGTAACAATACAGTGGATAAAGGTTAATCTGCCCTACAAAACAGAAAGATTCTCCTCAATGAAGTAAGTAAAATAACATCTGTTATATTTGAAATAGAATACAGTTATTTAAGTGAAAGAAAGAACTCCCATTCAATAGATTATATATTTCTCCAGATATAGAAACTGCTTTTGCAACCATCTGTGAAGCTAACGGTAGCGTCTATCAGCAATATTTCAGGATAACACAAGAAATGTGTGAAAATATGAAAAGCAGAATCCAAATGCTATCATTTGAAGAAGAATTTCTACTTAAGTTGCATTGGCAGTTTGCCTCCTTGCTAGCACTTATAAATGTGAATCTGAAATTTGTGGAATTATACCTCTATTCAAGAACTTGAGTGCATCTTTGAAGCTGACAGTTCCAGCAGTGTATTGCTGACAGTGTTAAATCATTTCAGACTGTCATCTGAATCAAAAATGAACATCCTTGAGCACTGATTCATTGATGATGAAGTGCATTGGGATATATGTTGAGGATAAGGCACTAATATAAAGATGAAAATCATTCCATTACTTGTACTGCAGAGCTTATTGTCCAAGAGACAAGTATCAATGCTTCATACAACAGTGGTACTTGGATACTGAAATTGCATTGAGCTACCAGTATCTCATTCCTTGTGGGTTTGAGCTGCTGTATCTAGGTAGGCATCAAAGACAGCTTCCCAGTGCTGCCAAGGTCTGCCTTTATTCTTCAGCCCTGATGGTATCATTGGGGCACAACTAAAATTTCAATTGTTTACCTAAACAATTATGACTTTCCCATCAGGTGAAGATAAGAGAGAAAAGATCCAGGACAAGAGCAATTTGAACTGGTACTTTCCTGGTATGACCAGAGTTCTCTTCAGGAAAAGAAAATGAGGTTTTGGTGATAAGATGGGAATTAGAAAATGATCAAAGGCAAAAAAGGTAAATGTGTGCCGGAGATGAAAGGAGGCAATGATGCACAGGAGAGACTGAGATTGAGAAATTGGGTGAAAATGTTAGCTGAAAGCTCCTAACTTTTAAGATCGGACGATGGAAACTTGATATTGATAGCCCATATTTTACTGATATAGTAAGGGTGTAAATCCTTTCTGCATGTTACCAGTGCTCTGATATTGTTTTTATAATGTGGCAACAGGAGCTCCAAACAGTACTCCGAGTATAGTCTGATCAAGATTTGAGTTTTGTTGTACTTTTTGACACAAATTCCTTGCTCTTGATTTCCTTTCTTGATGACCTGACTAACATATGTCACTACTTTTACTAATTTGCTTCTTTGGATTCTTGCTGTTAACATGCAGTGGGTATTAGGCCTGAGAGGTGTTTACAGGTCTGCAAAATCCTCTGACCTAGCAGGTGATAACAGCAGAAGAGATAGCTGTTCAGTTATTGATAAAAATAGAGCTGGATCCTCTACCGTCACTATACATCGAATAGAACAGCAATTTATTGTCACTTGTACTTTTACATAAAGTACAGTGAAAAGTGTTTAAGCTACTATACTCCAGCACCTACTAATGTCCTACATTAAAATAAAGTTAAGACAAAGTCCACCTTTTTTCAATTCATAGCTCATGGGTTCCCAAGGTTTAAGAAAAGACGGGAACCAAATCCTGACCACTGCAGAACGCTGATATCGAAGCTGCCAAATCTTGGGCCGTTGGAAGATCCAGCATGCAACATTCATGCTTCTCTCACTTTCCAATGCCGTGTTCCCCTTTCAGGCACCAAATGTCTTTGAACATGATGATGGCACAGTTTGCTTCTCAACTCCCTCATCATCATTGGATTCATATCAGCAGTACTGTTATGAGGCCCTCAAAAAGGAATTAAGTGGCCAGCCATTTAGGGGGTGGATGGTATGGTTTGGAAATGGAATCCATGGGCTTTCCTGCCATGGACTGAACTTAGGCAGAGACAGAAACTTTGTGCCCCCACCCACAATCTTCCTGTCTGATTAAGTGTCCTCTCATGCTGGGGCAGGGCAGACCCTTTCAGATCATTAAGACTTGATACTTACCAGTAAACTCAACTGGAGATGGAGAGATTACTTTACACATAGAATGAGTACCCTCTGGAACTGATTTTAACAGAAAGAGTTTCAATTCCCCAACTTGTTAGTGAAGAAATTAATGTCATCTGGTTAATACATTATAACATCATATTCTAACATCTCCAATCATGATTCTCAGATGACCATTTTATGTAGCATTAACCTCATCAATTGCCCACTGCAATGGCCCTATCTGAGAAGGTCCCATTACAGCACTAAGCTCTGCTGTTACTTGCTACTCAGATATTCTGCAGTATTCTAATTCTGACTGCTTCCATTTGGTGTGAGAACACTCTCCAGACCTCTTTTTTTGAAACCACCCTGCCACTCCTCCCCCCACTTAATCTTTCCCCTCTCTCCTTCTTTAAAAACGTACTTGAAACTAACTTTACAACTGAGGTTTCACCCTTAATCTCTTTATCAGCACCAACATTTACTCGAGCAGCTATACTACGTTCGCGATTTTATCAGGCACTCTCTATATTAATATTTTGCTACTTCAACCTGTCATGGAAAAGGAAATAGATAAGCATTGTTTTGTTGCTTTCCGACATGTGAAGAAAATCATCTTGTTTATCAACGAAATTAGTTTTTTGCGCCAAATCTAATATTTTTTCTGTGCTTTATTAAAAAAAGTGCGTTCATGAGATGTGCATGTTGCGAGCAAGACCAGCATTTTTTAACAGCCCTTAATTGCCCTTCAAAACGTAACGGTGAATCACTTTATTGAGTGGCTACAGTCCAACTGGTAAAGCTACTTGCAGAATGCTGTTAGGAATTGATTTCTGAGATTTTTACCTTAGCCACAATGAAGGAATGATAATATAGTTTAAAGTCATGATGGTGTGCGCCTTGGAGGAGACTTTGAAGACTGTGGTACTTCAATACAAAAGTCCCAGATGATTGAAAAACTGCCCTTGACATCCTTCTTCAAGAAGGAAAGGAGATACAACACAGTTAACTACTGGCCAGTTCACTCAACATCTGTCATGAGAAACATTTAGAGTGTATTATAAAGGATGTAATAGCAGAGCACTTAGAAACACAACATACGAAGGAGAAATCATGTTTGAAAAAGTTATTGGAATCAGTTGGGGAGGTAACAAACAGGATAAATAGAGGAAAACCATAACAACCCACGGTGTTGGTGCAGTAAAATGATAAAGAAATGGATCAGCAATCGTTAGGTCATTGAATACCAAGGAGAGATGGTTTGACTCTCTTTATTTGAGGTGATCATTTGTTGGCACTTCAGCATCGCATCTTCATATTTGTCTAACCTCAAATGTTGTCTGTGTTCTTGCTGCATTGTTGGCATAGACAGCTTTACTATCAAATGAAAGTGATATTTGCTCACTTTGAATTTATCCAGCTGAATGAGATAGACAAAACAAAGTACCTGGACAATTTTGCACATTGTCAGGAAGCTGCCAGTATTGTTGCTGTTCTGGAACATACTAACAATGGATGAGAACAGGCCACTTGGTCCTTTGACCCTGCTGTGCTGTTCATAAAATTGTGGCTGATCAGGTCTTAACCTGAGCTCTATATTCCTGCATATCCCCAATAATCTTGTTTCCTCTTGGTAACCAAGAATCAATTACCTTCTGCCTTCAAAATATTCGAAGATTCTTCATCCTCTGCCTTTTCAGGCAAGGAATTGCAAAGACTAGCTAAGCAAGTGGTGTGGCCAGTCCTGGAGCACAAATCACCAATACTGCACACACACCACCCTCACCTCAGCTGCTGCCGCCCACCCCGATCCTCCCACCGCCGACGGAACCCCGCCCACGGTCGACGCCGACGGAACCCCGCCCACGGTCGACGCCGACGGAACCCCGCCCACGGCCGACGGAACCCCGCCCACGGCCGACGACATCATCGCTCCGCCCACAACCTCCACAGCCTGTAACCCCAGAGGAGACAGCCACCCTGAGCCCTGCCGAATCTTCACCATCCTCCCAGACCTCCCACTGACTGAGGACGAACGGTCAGTCCTGAGCAAGGGGCTCACCTTTGTCCCCCTACAACCACACATCAACGAATACCAGTCACGGTCGGACATAGAGCAGTTTTTCCGCCGTCTTCGCCTGCATGCCTACTTCTTCAACCGGGAACCCAACCCTCCTTCCACTGACCCCTTCACCCGCTTCCAACACAAGTCCTCCTCCTGGACACCACCCCCAGGCCTCCTACCCTCCCTCGACCTCTTCATCTCCAACTGCCGTCGAGACATTAACCGCCTCAACCTCTCCACCCCTCTCACCCACTCCAACCTCTCCCCCGCAGAACGGGCAGCCCTCCGCTCCCTCCGCTCCAACCCCAACCTCACCATCAAACCCGCAGACAAGGGTGGCGCAGTGGTAGTATGGCGTACTGACCTCTACATCGCCGAGGCCAGACGCCAACTCTCCGACACCACCTCCTACCGCCTCCTCGATCATGACCCCACACCCGAGCACCAAACCATCATCTCCAACACCATTCATGACCTCATCACCTCAGGGGACCTCCCACCCACAGCCTCCAACCTCATTGTTCCCCAACCCCGCACGGCCCGTTTCTATCTCCTTCCCAAAATCCACAAACCTGCCTGCCCTGGTCGACCCATCGTCTCAGCCTGCTCCTGCCCCACCGAACTCATCTCCACCTATCTGGACTCCATTTTCTCCCCTTTGGTCCAGGAACTCCCCACCTATGTCCGTGACACCACCCACGCCCTCCACCTCCTCCAGGACTTCCAATTCCCTGGCCCCCAACACCTCATATTCACCATGGACGTCCAGTCCCTGTACACCTGCATTCCGCATGGAGATGGCCTCAAGGCCCTCCGCTTCTTCCTGTCCCGCAGGCCCGACCAGGCCCCCTCCACCGACACTCTCATCCGCCTAGCGGAACTCGTCCTCACACTCAACAACTTCTCTTTTGACTCCTCCCACTTCCTACAGACTAAGGGGGTGGCCATGGGCACCCGCATGGGCCCCAGCTATGCCTGCCTCTTTGTAGGTTACGTGGAACAGTCCATCTTCCGCACCTACACAGGCCCCAAACCCCACCTCTTCCTCCGGTACATTGATGACTGTATCGGCGCCGCCTCTTGCTCCCCAGAGGAGCTCGAACAGTTCATCCACTTCACCAACACCTTCCACCCCAACCTTCAGTTCACCTGGGCCATCTCCAGCACATCCCTCACCTTCCTGGACCTCTCAGTCTCCATCTCAGGCAATCAGCTTGTAACTGATGTCCATTACAAGCCCACCGACTCCCACAGCTACCTAGAATACACCTCCTCCCACCCACCCTCCTGCAAAAATTCCATCCCCTATTCCCAATTCCTCCGCCTCCGCCGCATCTGCTCCCACGATAAGACATTCCACTCCCGCACATCCCAGATGTCCAAGTTCTTTAAGGACCGCAACTTCCCCCCCACGGTGATTGAGAACGCCCTTGACCGTGTTTCCCGCGACACATCCCTCACACCCCGCCCCCGCCACAACCGCCCCAAGAGGATCCCCCTCGTTCTCACACACCACCCTACCAACCTCCGGATACAACGCATTATCCTCCGACACTTCCGCCATTTACAATCCGACCCCACCACCCAAGACATTTTTCCATCCCCACCCCTGTCTGCTTTCCGGAGAGACCACTCTCTCCGTGACTCCCTTGTTCGCTCCACACTGCCCTCCAACCCCACCACACCCGGCACCTTCCCCTGCAACCGCAGGAAATGCTACACTTGTCCCCACACCTCCTCCCTCACCCCCATCCCAGGCCCCAAGATGACATTCCACATTAAGCAGAGGTTCACCTGCACATCTGCCAATGTGGTATACTGCATCCACTGTACCCGGTGCGGCTTTCTCTACATTGGGGAAACCAAGCGGAGGCTTGGGGACCGCTTTGCAGAACACCTCCGCTCAGTTCGCAACAAACAACTGCACCTCCCAGTCGCAAACCATTTCCACTCCCCCTCCCATTCTCTTGATGACATGTCCATCATGGGCCTCCTGCACTGCCACAATGATGCCACCCGAAGGTTGCAGGAACAGCAACTCATATTCCGCCTGGGAACCCTGCAGCCATATGGTATCAATGTGGACTTCACCAGTTTCAAAATCTCCCCTTCCCCCACTGCATCCCTCAACCAGCCCAGTTCATCCCCTCCCCCCACTGCACCACACAACCAGCCCAGCTCTTCCCCTCTACCCACTGCATCCCAAAACCAGTCCAACCTGTCTCTGCCTCCCTAACCGGTTCTTCCTCTCACCCATCCCTTCCTCCCACCCCAAGTCGCACCCCCAGCTACCTACTAACCTCATCCCACCTCCTTGACCTGTCCGTCTTCCCTGGACTGACCTATCCCCTCCCTACCTCCCCACCTACACCCTCTCCACCTATCTTCTTTACTCTCCATCTTCGGTCCGCCTCCCCCTCTCTCCCTATTTATTCCAGTTCCCTCCCCCCATCCCCCTCTCTGATGAAGGGTCTAGGCCCGAAACGTCAGCTTTTGTGCTCCTGAGATGCTGCTTGGCCTGCTGTGTTCATCCAGCCTCACATTTTATTATCTTGGAATCTCCAGCATCTGCAGTTCCCATTATCACCAATACTGCAGTTGGGATGAAGCCTCTTGGTAGGTCAAATCAGGGCAGGACTTATACACTTAATGCTAAGATCCTGGGGAGTGTTGCTGAACAAAGAGACTTTGGGGTGGCTGGTTCAAAGTTTCTTGAAAGTGTGATTGAAGCTAGACAGAATAGTAAAGCAGGAGTTTGGTGCACTTGCCTTTATTGGTCAGCCCACTGAGTATAGAAGGTAGGAAGTCATGTCGCAGTTGTTCAGGACATTGGTTAGGCCACTTTTGGAATGCTACACCCAATTCTGGTCTCCTTGTTATATGAAAGATGTTGTTAAAACTTGAAAGGGTTCAGAAACAATTGACAAAAATTTTGCCAGCATTGGAAGGGTTGAGCTACAGGGAGAGGCTGAATAGGCTGGGGCTATTTTCCCTGGAGCACCAGATGGTGAGCCTTATAGAAGTTTGTAAAATCATGAGGGGCATGGATAGGGTGAACAAAGTCTTTTTCCTCGTGTATAGAAGTCCAAAACTGAAGTGCATAGGTTTAAGGTGAGACAGTAAAGGTTTAAAAGGGACCTAACGGACAACTTTGTTCATGCAGCGGGTGTGTGTGTATGGAATGAGCTGCCAGAGGAAGTGGTGGAGGCTGGTATAATTACAACATTTAAAAGGCATCTGGCGGGGTACATGAACAGGAAGGGTGTGGAGGGATTTGGGCCAAGTGCTGGCAAACAGGACTAGATTAATTCAGGATATCTGGTCACATAGACGAGTTGGATCAAAGGATCTATTTCTGTGCGACTCTGTATGACTCAGCGACTCTAGCCCATTCAATTGTTTCTTGATATCACACTGAGTGAATCGAATGCTGACATCTGGCATCTGTGAGGCCATGAACCTCGAGAGGAGGCTGAGATGAATCATGTACTTGACTCTTCTGGCTGAAGCTGGTTGCAAACATTTCAGCCTTGACTTCTGCATGCGCAAGTTTTTGACTGCCATTATCGAAGAGAGCAATGTTCAGGGATTTTCTTCACTCATTGTTAAATTGTACTCCATCCATTCACAACTGACTGCAGCAGGAGTGTAAAACTTTGAGATCTTATCTGCTGGTGGGTGACTCATTTTGGTCTCGAACAAGTTTCTTTCCCTTCCAGCTGGGTCAGACTGCACTCCCCTGTTCCCCATTCTTATTGATCAGAGATTCACCTACAGTAGCTTCTGCTTCTGTTACTGCACTACTTCCACCGATGACCTCTTTGATTGTCCTCCACTTATTTCTGATGTACATGCTGCCTCTTGTTCACATCCTCTGAAGAAACAACATTGCTTTTCATATGTATGCTGACAGCACTGAGCTCCATCTCAGCAGCATTTCTCTTATTTCCTGTACTGTGACTAAATGATCGAACTACCTGACATTTAGTGTCATTTTTGGCCTCAGCAATCCAATTAAAACCCTCTCTTAGCCTTGCTTGTGTGAACATGTATCATTAATAGAAAGAATCCCTCACTGTTTAGAAAGGTTTATCAACTAGTTGCTGAATCATTTCCATGGACTCTTTCTGATTTTGTTAAATTGGTGTGAGTTATTTAAAGTAGCAAAGTGAGCAAGAAGTGGTGTTGCATGTGGTTCAAGCTTTGGTTTGGATTCCAAGAGCTCCTATCTGCTGACTTCCATCCAGTAATTGGCAGTGTAGTTTGCGTTTCTTTGACAAACAACATGATATGCAGAATGATCAGAGGCACTTCGGGGGGCGGGGGGGGGGGGCGCGCGCGGTGTAGAGGCTGCTCATAAATGGAGAAAGACTCAGTAGGAGCACCATACCCACGAGAACCTTCAAGGACCATCTCTCTTAACTCAACCTCACTATAGTCGAGCGGTAGCTCTGTTTTAAGAAGGAAGTGGTCACTGACATTTGCTGTCTACAGTCGCAGAGCAGGGCAAGGATGGCAATGCTAGTGGCAGTGAGGATGGCTGTGAGTTTATTAACATTGGAGTTTTTCTAGGCTGGCGCAGACAATCTCTCCAAGCAGATGACCAGTGGTTGGATAAAGGGAATGACACGCACTCAGCATTCCCTACGCGCACGGCTTTGCTAAGATTGCACTTTTCACATGGTGCAGACTGCTACCGATTGCACACATGGTGTTTTTCAGCATTACATTAAATTCAGGGATGGAGCATAACTGTAGAGGTTTTGGATTCTTTGCTGCTGGTGTGAGGTTCCTGTTGTCTTCTTGCTGCTTTGGCATCTTCTCAGCGATACGGAAAGTGAGGATGGACTGCCTGTTTGGAGTGAATTAAGCCACTGAAGTGGGCAATTGAGGCCCTGCCTCCATTTTTGTTGGCATTTCTCCTCTGCTGAATGGCCCCGCTTCCGTGGGAAACTGTATGGTCAACTTTAGAGGCCTCGCTTCAGGCTTGGGCCAAACATGGAGGATTTCCCAGGGCTCAGGATAATCCACTCTCATCAATAACACACCCCAAGCCTCAATCAGGCCTGACCTGATTGGCCCTGGCAACACCAGATTTGACTAGACAACCTGCTCCCAAAGGATGCTCCCTGCCAGGGAGAGGCGCCAGCTTTGGCCACTGAGTGGTGCTGCTGAGACCACTGAGCTCCCAGGCCTCCCCCACAACCCCCCAACCCAATTGGCCACAATAGCAATTTAACAAAAAAGGTAAGACTGAAGCAATCACAACAATCTTCAACCAGGAATGCCAAGCGGAAGATCCATCTTGGCCTCCTCTAGTGGTCTCAAGCATTACAGGTATCAATCTTCAGTCAAATCACACCACATTTTATCAAGAAATAGTTAGTAGCGCAGGATACTGCAAAAGCGATAGGCTCCGACAACATTCATGCTCCAGAACTCGCCATTCCCCTAGCCAAGCTGTTCCAATACAGCAACAACACTGGCATCCACCCAACAATATGGAAAATTGCCCAGCTATGCCCAGTATACAAAAAGCAGGACAAATCCAACCCGGCCAATTACCGCCCCAATTTCTGCCAGGGCCACTCAGCTCCTAACTTCATTACAGCTTTCAAACAAGGACAAAAGAGCTGAATTCCAGAGGTGAGGTGAAAGAGACAACCTTTGACATTGAGGCCAGATTTGACTGAGTGTGGCATTAAGGACCCCCAGCAAAACTGGAATGAAGGGTATAAGGAGGCAAACTCTACACTGGTCGGAGTCATCAGAGATAATGGGAACTGCAGGTGCTGGAGAATCCGAGATAATAAAGTGTGGGGCTGGATGAACACAGAGGCCAAGCAGCATCCTAGGAGCACAAAGCCTGACGTTTCGGGCCTAGACCCTTCATCAGAAAAGGGGGATGGGGAGAGGATTCTGAAATAAATAGGGAGAGAGGGGAGGCGGACCGAACATGGACAGAGGAGAAGATAGGTGGAGAGGTGAGTATAGGTGGGGATGTAGGGAGGGGATAGGTCAGTTCAGGGAGGACGGACAGGTCAAAGGGGTGGGATGAAGTCAGTGGGAAGGAAATGGAGGTGTGGCGTGAGGTGGGAGGAGTGGGTAGGTGAGAGGAAGAACAGGTTAGGGAGGCGGGGACGAGCTGGACTGATTTTGGGATGCAGTCGGGGGAGGGGAGATTTTGAAGCTTGTGAAATCCACATTGATACCATTGGGCTGCAGGGTTCTCAAGCGGAATATGACTTGCTGTTCCTTCAACCTACGTGTGGCATCATTATGGCACTGCAGGAGGCCCAGGAGGAGGAGTTAAAATGGTTCGCCACTGGGAGGTTCGCAATAAACAACTGCACCTCCCAGTCACGAACCATTTTAACTCCCCCTCACGTTCCTTAGACGACATGTCCACCCTGGGCCTCCTGCCGTAATGATGCCATCCGAAGGTTGCAGGAACAGCAACTCATATTCCGATTGGGAACCCTGCAGCCCAATGGTATCAATGTGGATTTCACATGGCTCAAAATCTCCCCTTCCCCCCCACCGCATCCAAAAACCAGCCAGCTCGTCCCCTCCCCCCACCTCATCCCAAAACCAACCCAGCTCATCCCCTCCCACCACTGCATCCAAAAACCAGCCCAGCCTGTCTCTGCCTCCCTAACCTGTTCCTCCTCTCACCTATCTTCTCCTCCCACCTCAAGCCCCACCTCCATTTCCTACCTACTAACCTCGTCCCACCTCCTTGACCTGTCTGTCCTCCCTGGGCTGGCCTATCCCCTCCCTACCTCCCCACCTATACTCTCCTCTCCACCTATCTTCTCCTCTATCCATCTTCGGTCCGCCCCCTCTCTCCCTATTTATTTCAAAACCCTCTCCCCCTCCCCCTCTCTGATGAAGGGTCGAGGCCCGAAACGTCAGCGTTTGTGCTCCTGAGATGCTGCTTGGCCTGCTGTGTTCATCCAGCTCCAAACTTTGTTGCCATGTTCAAATGCAACAGGATTTGGACAAGATCCAGGCTTGGCCTGACAAGTAGCAAGTAACATGCTCGCCACACAAATGCCAGGCTATGATGATCTCCAATAAAGGACAATCTAACCACCACCCCTTGATATTCAATGGTGTTAGCATCACTGAATTTTCTATCATTAACATCCTGGAGGTTACCATTGACCAGAAGCTCAACTGGACTCGCCCTATAAGCATGGTGGGTACAAGAGCAGGTCAGAGACTAGGAATGCTGCAGTGAGTAACTCATCTCCTGACTCCCCAAAGCCTGTCAGCCATCTACAAGTGTCAGGAGTGTGATATGATACTCTTGTTTGGGTGGTTACAATTCCTACAACATTCAAGAATCTAGACACTATCCAGGACAAAGCAGCCTGCTCCTTGATGAGTATTCCATTCTCAAGCAACCATTCTCTTCACTGCTGATGCTCAGTAGCAGCAGTGTGCACTTCGGAAATTCACCAAAAACATTCAGACAGCACCTTCCACACCTACAACCAATTTGACATAGAAGGACAAGGGCAACAGATACATTGGAACACCACCACCTGCAAGTTCCCCTCCGAGCCACTCACCAGCTTGTCTTAGAAATGTATCACTGTGTCTTCACTGTTGCTGGGTCAAAATCCTGGCTCTTAAAGGCATTGTGGGTCAACTACAGCATGTTGGCTTCAGTGGTTCAAGAAAGAAGCTTGCCACCACCTTCTCAAGTGTAAGTAGGAATAGGCAAGCCAAAGACACCCATATCCCACCAGAGATGAGAAGAAATCTTTGCTCACAGTTGAAAAATGTGGCCGGGAGTTTTCCTCAAACAGCAGAGGTGGGAGTACCCCTGAATTTTGGGCCTGTCATCAGGCCTCTGCTGCTTTGGCAGAATACCAGCTAAACAATGCAAATTGTACCTCTATATTACTCTAAGATTGGTGGCTGGGAGTTTGCGATCAAGAGACAGTGTTTTTATACACAGTCTTTAGTTCTTCTTGCATTTGGTTTGCTTGTATCACTGCTTGGCAAGGATGCTGTTAATTGTAGAAAGATACAAGGATAGCATCAGGGCAAAACAGGGAGTACAATCTTAAACTATTTGTACCTTGGGATTCAGAGAGATTGTGTGAAGATAGGTAAATAGGATATGAGAATAAAAGACTAAGTGTGATCATCAGAGATAGTAAGACCTGCTAATGCTGGAGTCAGAAATAATGCGGTGTGGAACTGGAGGAGTACAGCAGGCCAGGCACCATCAGAGGAGCAGGAAAGTTGACGTTTCAGGTCGGGACCGTTCTTCAGAAATGGGGTTTAGGGTTAGGTTTAGGATTTCTGAAGAAGGGTCCCCACCCAAAGTATCAACTTTCCTGTTCTTCTGATGCTGCCTGGCCTGCTGTGCTCCTCCAGCTCCACACTGTTGTCTATAAGTGTGATCATACTGTCACGTTCAATGGCTTGAGCCCCTCCACTGTCCACATTTCCTCAGCTGAGTGAGGACTTACAGTCGTGCTGATCCTTTCAATAGTTAGTGCTGCTGACTGTTGTTCTACAGTTCTAAGTCCTTCAACAAAACGTGAACTGTGTCAGTGAGTGTCTAATGTATTGGCTGACGTTATTGAATAGCTGGCAGTGTCCGTGAGATGTGAATTGAGAATGTGAAGCTTTCAGGCTGTTAAACGTGTGAAGGTGAGGTGAAGCTATGAGTGTGAAGAATGTATTATTCTGAACTGCTAGAGTTCAGGGAACAGTCTATGAGGCTAATGATCCATTTGTAAGGAAATGACGTTTGAAGTTTCACTCCCTTGCCTTGATAACTTGGGCTTTGTGATTGAACTTCTTTCAATATTGCATCCAGATCCTCAGTGCTGACAGGAACATGATGAACATTTCCTCTCCCAACGCCTTCTCAGAGTTTTTCTGGACGCTTTCTTAACCTGTGTGGACAGAAGATCTCTTTCCCCCATCCAGTGCTGTTCTGCTTCTCATTGCATTGTTATTTAACGTTCTTCCTTTTCAGATGCAGCCAGAATGCATCTCCTCTTTCAGAGATTCAGATTGGTTTGAGACTGTACAACTGGCCTCACATGATCTTGGTTTTCCTGCTTAGCAGTGTCCTTTCTTTACATTCATTCACGGGACATGGTGTGGCTAGCTGGCCAGCATTGATTTCCCATTCCTGAAGGAGATGGCGGTGATCTGCTTCAAACATGTTCTCTATCATTTCAATTTAGTTGTTAAAATGACTGCTTCTGACATTGTCGACCCCAGTCCAACACCGGTGCCGCCACATCATGCACTCAAGCAAATTGATGATCTGTTAATCAATCACCATAGCTTCCACTCCTGCTTGCTGCTTTCACCCTAATTTTCCCCCAAAGGCATATAGTCACAATATGATCAATTATCACCCGTAATTAAAATGGGAATTATTTCATGATTGAAAATATGCAAATAAAATGCTCTCATTTTCATTTAGTCTTTTTATCTGCATTAAAATGCTACGGAAATTACTATTTTGGGTATTAGTCTCAAATGTTAGCTTGGTTCAGTTGCTAACTCACCACTGGCTATTCTGAAGTTGTGGGTTCAAGTTCCACTCCAGTATTTCACACATATAAGATGACGTCACAGTGAGACCAGAGAGACTCACCTTTGGATGAGTTAGGGTTTTCGTTTCCATTCTTTCATAGGGTATGGACAATACTGGTAGCCTGCATTTGGCCACCCATCCATAGAGGGGATTTGAGTCTCTGTTTCCCAAATCATTACCTAGGGCCTGTGGATGCTAACCCCGTAACATTACCAGTGGCCCTGGTTAAACTGAGTGTTCATCTGTTTAGGTGACAGTTTAAAGGAGAACACATGTCCTGGTTAGTATTTTGTTGTCTAGTTCTTCCTTAAAGCAAATTAGATAATTCCTACCAGAATGTAGTGAATGACTTTGCTCAGGTGTCCCACAATGCCGGAGCGGTCAAATTGATATGAACAGAAGCCGGTACCAATGCAAAAGAGTACCAATTTTGTTAAGAGACAAGTTACAGTTACCTTCAATACTAAACAGACTACCTCTAATGCTATTTGCCCATAGGTTATAGTACTTCCCAAGTCTCCTGTAGATTTACGCAGTTGCTCTCTCTCTGGCTCTATCTCTGGGTCTGCAAAGCTGCTTTCTCTTCCTCTCTGTCTCTCTGATGCCCTGCTGGTCTCCTCAGAAGGCCTCCAGTAGATTAGAGAGAGGTCTGCAGATGAACTCTGTTTTATGCCTTTTTAGATAGTTTTCTGGAACTTCTTATAGTTCTGGCCATTCAGGGAGACTCACTTAATACTTTGAGACAGTGTCAATCATTTGGATGGCATGCTAATGTTAGTTTCTTTGAGTAACAGAACCCAGTGCCTTTCTGGCTGGGCTCTCCTTTGCTCAGTGGATAAATTGTTTGAGTTTTGTCTGTACAGGATAATTGTTGTCTTTTAGTTATCCTAATGTCATTAGCACCTGACTGCTGTGTTGGCACTGTGTCTGTCATGCAGGTTTTGTGATTTTAGAGTTTTACTTGGCCAATTTACCCAGCATCCCTTGCTGTTGGTCAAGGTAACAATCTGTCTGTGTTTTAACAGCCAAGAGGCTGCTACAAATTCCTGTCTCAGCTAACACCACCAAAAACAGATCTACTCAGCAGTCATCTCGTTACTGCCTGTGAGATTGTGCTTTGTGAAAGTTGGCTGGTAATTTTGCATTGCAAAGTTGCTTCAATGAAAAGCGTGACAAGGTGCTGTATAAATACAGGCAGTATCTCCCTAAACTGGGAGGACAGGTTCAGAGCCTGTGCCCGATCAGAGAATGAGAGAAAATAGGAACTGCAGATGCTGGAGAATCTGACATTGCAAGGTATGGAGCTGGATGAACACAGCAGGCCAAGCAGCATCTTAGGAGCAGGAAAGCTGACGTGTCAGACCTAGACCCTTCATCAGAAGTGGGCATTTCTGATGAATGGTCTAGGCCCAAAACGTCAGCTTTCCTGCTCCTAAGATGCTGCTTGGCCTGCTGTGTTCATCCAGCTCTATATCTTGTTATCCCAGATTAGAGAATTGACTGGGCAGTGTGATGTCAGGTATACTGAATGTTCAAATATTTTAAAAGTGAAAACATCACCTTGACCTGTATCAATTACATGCCTAACAAAAGAAAGGGTTTCCGATTGGGCATCAAAAACAGGAGTTAGTACCCAAACTGGACAATGTGGAGCAAAAATTAAAATGAATAAAGACTGATGCAGCCACGTTACACGGAGAGCCATGTGGTGTGATTGGCGGATCACAGAATTTCCTGGACAAGGAAGGTACACATTGCATAAACCTTTTCACATATGCAAACTAGCTGCCCAAGCTTATTCAATATTCAGCTATAAAGGCAAAATAGTGCAGATGTTACAAATCTGAACTAATAATAGACATTTGTGAAAATACACAGGACAGCTGGCACCATTGGTAGAGAGAAAAACAGAAATAATGGCACGGAACTTTCATGGATTGGCAACCATCATCAGGTTGTCAGTTTGCACAAACCTCTCCCATAGCAAAATGCTGCTTCTAGTTTCTAGCTAGATCTTCCAGGTATAAATTATCTAGAAGTGAAGAGCATAGCATCCATCTGACAGTTCCAGAGCTGTACTGCCTGGGGAAGATGGCACATGGTGTCTTTTTACAGCACTAGCTACCTTGAATGAAGTTTAATGGCCAAGAATGAGTTTAGTGAACGGATGGGTGGGTGGGTTAAGAAACTGAATACGTTTGTAAGTTTATAGTGGGCGTTGTAGTAGCATGGTTAGTGGGTTAGGTGGCAGGTGGATGAGGTAGTGAGTGGGCAGAGGAGTTCACCCTATTGTGTCATGCGGAATGATGGAGTGGCTGCATGGTGGGTGTCAGTCAAGTTGGGTTGGCAGGGAGAGCTTGGGGTCTAATTAGAAATCTGAAGGTTAGCATAATTAGTTGGAGTAGTTGGGCTGTGTTGGTGGAGGCGGTGTGGGAGTGTTAGGAATGTTTGGATCAGCAGGAATTTGAGTGTCAGTACGCTGGCCAGTTTGGATGATTGGGGAGGTTATGGGGCTCATCAGTCAATCAGAGATATATGGAGTGCATTTGATGTGAAAAATTGTAGACACTGGGTTTGGAAGAAAGGAGTCAGTTGTTTCATCATCCGAGAGTCAGACTAGGACATTTTGTCTAACAGTACCTGGGTAACCATCCAGGAACTATGTGAAGTCTCGGAATTTGGTTGAATTTTAGAGTGGGAGTGTTTTGTAGACACAAGGGGAATTCCCTATTGGAAGTTCAAAATTTCTGGGAAATTTTCATGAACATCCGTGTAACAGCACTTTGGTGGAGTTGAAACAAGCAACTTGCATCAGATGTCTGATCTCAGACCAATCACAAAACCTGAGGTGACATTCTGACAAATGTTACTGGCAGTCTTTTGGCTTGCCAGGGTGAAGTTACATTGTCTGGGTAAGAAATCCCTGCTGATACAACAAGGTGCATGCTTGCTGCCAAGCCAATGAGCTAGTCATAGAATGCTCCTTTTGTAGTTGTGATAATTAACATATGCTTTCCCAAAACCAGTGTCAGGGTCGATTTTATTTTTCCAGGAAGCCAGTTTACCTTTGAAGGAAGAGTAAACATAATCTGCATTCGCTAATGAAATCCTCCCACCCTTTCCTTTATGTGCAGTTGCTGGGAAAGTTTGGGCAACAAATGGGTTCAGAACAGAGTGCGAGGGTAGAGAGTAGGGACGGTGTGCTTCAGGCAACCAAGGAAATTGCTCTGCCGTCTGCAATTTCTGTTGCAGCATTTACAGATGTAAAGGCTGAATCCTGGATAATAGTTAGGAAAAATAGTTGCATTAAAATTGATGCCAGTGTTCAGAAAAACAATTTTGAGCAGGTTATGTCTGAAGTAGAATGTTACTTTTTTAATAAAGAAACTACTTAACTCCAAGGAACCATGTTTTTAATACAAAAAGGAGAAGAGGGGATAAAGACATGCCTTTCCTAAGTAAAATTCTTCTTTCATTCAATTTCAAGTGTTCCAAATACTAGAACGTGACCACGTGTTGGAGCCAGATATTGATCTCCGCTCCACCAGGATAAGTGCCACAACCTTCCACATCATCTGTCTCTGCTACTGCACCCATGAAGGTTCATGCTCTTCTCCCTTGCAATTGCCTGCAACCTTTTCCTTTCCTCGGACTCATTTCCCCCTCTACCTTCCACACTGTGATGCCTGCTTTGCTCTCTGTGCTGCCTACTCACTCGCCACTGAAACCTTATCATATTTTGGTCAGCTGCACCAGTACTAATGGCTGTGCCAGCCACTTTCACCCCATTCAATGCAACTCCTCCTACCCTAGAAGGGTGAATTTCAGGATTAGCAGATGGTGGGGCAGAATGACAGTGAGATTCACTCATCTCTTTGAAAAGAATGGTCAGGCTTTATCAACGTGGAGAAATGGAGGAGGAATTACTTCACCTGGAGGATAGCGAACTCAATGCTACTGTGGAGGCCAAGTCATTGAGTGTACTCAAGACAGCGGTAGATAGGTTCTTGATTGTTGAGGGGGCCAAGGGTTATGCGGAGAAGGCAGGAGAATGGATTTGAGAAACATATCATCCATGATATGGCCTTCAGATTGGTATGACAGGTTGGCACAACATCGAAGGCCGAAGGGCCTGTACTATGCTGTAATATTCTATGTTCTATGTTCTATGATCGAATGGCAGAACAGATCGGACGAGCCAGTGGCCTAATTCCGCTCCTTTATCTTATGGAATTGATGCACAAGCATGGAACTATTGTTCCTAAACAGCTGATTGGATTTGGTGAGAAAGCTGCAAGTTTGAACCTTGAATCTCAATTCAAATGCACACATTTTGGAAATAAGAAGTCAGTGCAAAAAAAAGGTTAAAAACAAGCCATACAGATCAGTCTCGTGAATTGTTTGTGAAGAGCAGAGAGTTGGGTGATACAGCTATTGTCGTGGGTGGTACCTGTACTATTGATCTTGGTAGTGAAGTGGGATGAAACTTGGATGTGTAATAAATCACGTCAGAGATATTAATAGATTTGAAGAGAATGGAGACAGGCTGGTGGAATAGTCAGCTGTGTTAGCAACATAGGCTGATATATGGCAGTTACAACAATGCAGAAAATTGTGAAGTGATTATGTTTTGGTGGGGAGAATGCAGAGAGACGCTACATGCTAAATGGTACATTTGTGAAGGGGTTGAAAGAAGACGGAGATCAGTGTGTCTATCTGTTTATATCTTTGAAGGTGCAGAACAAGTTAACAAAGCAATTGACAAAATATTTTGAACACTGAACTTTTTATAAGTTCAGGCATTGAATTGCAAAAACCAGTAAGCTACCCCCAACCGAAGAGAAGAATAGTTTAGCTCCAGCTGGACTATCATGACCACTTCTCTGCAGTACAGTTTAAGAAGGATATGAAGATTTTGGAGAGTGAGAAGACATTTACTAGAATGCCCTCAGGGCTGAGGGATTAGTTACAAGGATGGACTGGAGAAGCAGAGGTTAATCTAATTAGCCATGATGGGGAGGTGCCAATGTTGGACTGGGGTGGAAAAGGTCAAAAATCACACAACATCATGCTATAGTCCAGCAGGTTTATTTGAGAACACAAGTTTTCAGAGCACCGCTCCTTCTTCAGCTCCTTCTTCCAGATTCTGAAAGCTTATGTTTTCAAGTAAACCTGCAGGACTATAACCTGGTGTTGTGTGATTTTTGACCTAATCTAATTACAGCAGCAATAGCTGGGCAAGACTTAAAATTATGATGATCCGGGTAGATAATAAGACACAACTTACTTTCAATAGTTTCAGAGATAATGGAAGGGTCTAGGCCTGAAACGTCAGCTTTTGTGCTCCTGAGATGCTGCTTGGCCTGCTGTGTTCATCCAGCCTCACATTTTATTACTTTCAATAGTTTATGGTTTCATAACCTGAGGGTACAAATTAAAGGTGATTGACACAAGAAATACAGCAATACGAGGGAAAAAGAATTCTAAAACTGCGTGGTTGGGATTTGCGGAACGTTGTCTATTAGAATTGATAGTAGCCTTCAAAAAGAATTGGATAACTAGTTAAAGGAGAAGTTCAGAAGTTCAGGGGAAAGAGTGAGGGATTAGGTCTAATTGTGTTGGTCTTCAAAAAAGAACTTGATAGTCTGCCTGGCCTCCTTCCTGTGCTGTATTGTTCTACAACTCTGGGAAGGCAATGTGGGTGAAGAGAAGAGATTATGAAGGTAAAGAAGTTTTTGTCACCTTATCTCAAGGATGGAATACTTTCATTTCCAGTGAAGAACCGTTAGCCATTCCACCAGGCAGACCCAGGAGAACTTCCTGATAAACCGATGTTACCCCAATTTTCCAACAAATTTCCACATGACAAAAAAGGGTAAGCTAGGATATGGAGGAAAGTTCTAGAGGATTGTTCACCATCTGGTTGGGGTGTTCAGGGTCCAATGTAGAACATGACTAGACTTCATGAGATCAGGCAAGAAGGCACAAACAGCAACTGAATTGTTCTGACTCTTTAAAGCTTACGGTTTCCAGTTTACTTTCAACAGGACCATTAGCTTCATCTCATTCTCCTGATTGTGACAGCAAGTCCACAAAAATATATGTGATGATTTTAATAAAAGAAAACAGAATATCGAAAACAATCCACAGAGATGAAAATAATTCCTGGTAACACCTGGCAGTTTGCTGACATCTCAGTCAAAATAGACACATCACGCATTTTATTTTGATTAGCGGGGCATTGATGGTTGCAACTGTAGTAATGAGATGGTTAGGACTTGAAAGGTTTTTGGATTTGGCTCTGCTTTCTCAGGATAGAATGGATTGTTCTTGAGAGCTAAATGTTGAGAGTGGCATGTAATGTTTCCAAAATATATGCTAAACTCATTCAATAATAACAAGAGAAACAGAAATTGCTGGAAAATCTCAGCAGGTTTGGTAGTATCTATGGAGAGAAAGCATAGTTAATGTTTCAAGTCCAGTGACCCTCCTTCAGAGCCCCAGTTTCTGATTTTCAGCATCCGCAGTTCTTCGATTCTTTTTGTTTCAATGTTTATTTAGGGTTGTGTTAAGCCTGAGGTATCACAAGAGACTCTTATGCATCGCAGATCGCTACTGTAATAAGTAGCATGCATTCTATTTAATCAAGCCTGAACCCTTTCCTGTCTAAGTCTTGTGAGGATCCTTCCCTACTGGATGTCAATAACCTATACTAATACCCACAAGGAAGAATGGTGGTATACAATCTATCCGGAACATTTTAGATGGTGAAAGGTGGAAACCAACAAATATAAAATGGTGGCTACTGTGGGATCTGAAGATAGTAGCAGTGGTGGTTATCTAATGATCTAACTTAGCCACACAACAGATACAAAATGGTAGCAGCGGTGCAGATTTTGGCCAGTGAGTAATGCCAGGAAAGAAATCTTCAGTTCTACAAAAGCCACAGCTATCCAAGGAAAAAAGCAAAAGAAAACAACTTCCAGTCAGGAAACTGTATGTGTATCGTCAAATATTCAGCATCTTAAATGTGCTCAGAACTGGTCAACCTTCTGTGAAAACAGTAGGCAACAGAAGCCATATCAGCACTAAAACTAAATGTAAAGGCTCATGCTTCTTAAAAAAAAATCATTAGTGGCATGTGTGCACCACTGGGTTGGCCAGCGTTCATTGCTTATCCCTGGATGCCCTTTAAAAGCTGGTCGTGAACTGCCTCCCTGAACTGCTGCAATCCATTTGATGCAGCTATGCTCTGGGATTTCTACCCAGTGACCGCGGAAGGAATAATATATTTCCAAGTCAGGATGGTGATTTATATTGGAAGGGAACCTGCAGGTGATGGTGCTCCCATGTATCTGCTGCCCTTGGTGAATTTCTGTAATGTGTCTTTTAGATTGTACACGCTGTTGCTAGAGTGCCAGTAGTGGAGGGAGTAGATGTTCAGGGATGTGGTGCCCATCAACATCTTCGTCCTGGACGGTGTCAAGCTTCTAATGTACCCTTGGAACTGAAATATTTTGCACTAACAAGGTAAATTTTAGGCTCAGAAAATAAAATAAGTCTTAAAACACCGTATTAAATGATAGAACATTGTTACAAATGGTCAAAAGTATCAGGTAAAGCTTTGGGAGAAATCTTTGCAAAAAAAAAACACTCCACAAGAAAGTCATTGTAACAGTGTCATAATTTGATAAATGAGTAAGGTGAAATACAAGTTCATTAAAAGAGATTGGTGGCAAAAATGAATTTTTATGGTGCGTCTGAAAATATTTAAAATGCAATGTTAGCACAAAGGCAATTTTCTGTACAGCAATGGCTGACAAAGCATGTTGGAGAAGCAGAAATGCTGCCACTCATTCATTGTGATAGAAAGACCTAGAAATTACGAAGAGAAAAGAGAAAATTATGTTGATTTTGAGGGTTCCTGATCACACTTACCTAATAACTGACTTGCAACAATTTTCTGACAGTTTGTGTTTGATAAGAAGTAGCAATTTAGATAAGATACATCAGCTAATTAGGCAAGGAAAGTATCCACCCATGAACAGCAGGCCAGGCAGCATCAGGCGAGCAGGAAGATCGAAGTTCGGCAGTTCTTACTATATCTTTACAATGGAGAAAGTAGTTTGAGGAGGGTGTTTTGAATTGGTGTCTTCGTCTTTGTTCTTCACTTGAGCTGACATCGAGGATCTCCTAATCTTCACAAATGAGATGGTAGCTCATTTCCCTGGACCCCCTCGTTTGTATCTGTCTCTTCCCACCTATTCTTGTTGATGTACATTCTTTTAGAGGCAGGCTGTCTATGCTCTATCAATCACCTGACTAAACTCTCTGGACCGATGACCATGGGACAGCCACTTATGATACCAAATGACTGTTGTTCCCTTGTGCACCTCCATTTGAAGGTTAGTTTTCATTCCTTCTAAGAACAGAGCCTTCTTATCTCTAAAAATACTGCACTCTTAATATAGTAATGTGGCAGCTGATAATATTTTTATATATACTTGTGAAATGCTAGTTACTTCTGTGGAACACAGTTAAATGAGGTGTCATGCAACACAGGAAATACCAAATACGAAATACTAAGTGAATACAGGTTTAAACAGGACATCGATTTCCCGTAATGAACCAAGAAAACAATCTTTCCTCTATCTTGGGAGGAACGAAACAAACATAGCATTCTTCATTTTAAAGCATTTGAACAATTTTTAAGTGCTTGAGAACAATGTTTGCACTGAAAATATTTCCATCTTATTTAGAAGGCTTTCTATTTCAATTCACAGAAATTAAAGAAAAATTTCTGAAAAGGAAAACAATGTTGGAGTTGATATTCTTTATTCAAGCAGCAAGGCTCATTAATGACAAAGCTTCAACCTATGATTATCTAGAAGAATCTCAAAAGAAGTTACACTTCATGAAGCTCACAGAAAGAGAGTAAGCACATGGGTGGAGTACGAATGTTAACTACGGAAGCAAAGAGAGGATACAAACAAATACTGGTTGACAGAATTAAGGAGAATCCAAAGGTGTTTTATCAGCACATTAAGAGCAAGAAGCTGACGAAGGAAAAGTTTCAGGTTGGGCCTATTAGAAATATGCACGATGACTTGTGCGTGACTGCTAAAGATATGGGCAGGGTTCTGAAGGAACATTTTATTTCTGCCTTCAGAAAGGAGAGAGATGCAAACATTTTAGTTAAAGATGAAGGGTATGAAATAATAAATGAAACAAGGATAATGAAAAGGGAAATACTGGAGAGACTGACCATAAAGACAGATAAATCGCTAGGGCTGGATGAATTTTATCCTTGCCTGTTAAAGCAAGCCAGGGAGAAGACAATGGGTGCTCTGAAGATCATTTCCCATTTTCACTGGATACAAATGGGTTAGTGAAGAGTGAAGGTCTGCACATGCTGCACCAACATTCAAAAAGAGTGTGAGGGGTACTCTGAGTAATTATAGGCCACACAGGCTGACATCAATTTTGGGAAAATAACTGGAATCAATATTGAGAGATAAGACTAACTGTTACATGGGGAAGTATGGATTAATTAGGAATATTGCTTTCTTAAGGGACAGTCATTTCTTACAAACTTTATTGAATATTTTAAAGAGGTTACAAAGAGAATGGGTAGTGGATATTGTCCACATTGATTTTGGTAAAGCACTTGAGAAGGTTCGTCATGGAAATTTATTAATAAAATTTAAAACCCATGCTGTGCAGGGGAATATGATGAGTATTATCTAAAATTGACACATGGCAGAAAACAAAGAGCAGTAGTTGACAGATGTTTCCTCAATGGAAAGCAGTTTGCTGTTGTATTCCCCAGAACTAAGTTGTGTTGCAAATATTAATGATTTATACTCAAATGTTAGGAAGCATGATTAGGAAATTTACGGATGAGACAGAAATTGAGTAGGTAGTTGATGATGAATCTGTCGACTGCAGGAAGATTTAATTGAGTGTGTTGAAAAGTAACACGTGGAATTCAATCCGGTGAAGTGTAAAATTATGCATTTGGTGAGGGCAAACAAAGCAAGAGAACACAACATAAACTCAAGGCTATCGAGAGTTGGAGAGAAAATGAGAGATCTTGGAGTGCATATTCACAGAGCCTTGAAGGTTTAAAAAAAGAATATGGGTTGTTTTCCTTCATTGGGTGAAATATTGAATACAAAAACAGGGATATAATGCCTGCGCTATTTAGGACTGGTTGGGTCACAGTTGGAGTTTTGTTTGCAATTCTGTTCATCACATTACAGGAAACACATAATTGCTCTTGATGGAGCACAGTGGAGATTTATAAGAATGTTGCCAGGGCTTGAAATTTGCAGCTCTTGAGAAAGATTGAAGAGTGTAGGATTACTTTCCTTAGATCAGAGGATCCTGAGGAGTGACTCAATCGGGGTGTAGGAAATAAAGATGGGTTTGGAATGAGTTGATGGAAAGACTTGTTTCCTCTATTGGAAGGGTCACTGACCAGGGGCTCAGATTAAAGGTGATTGATTGAATGATTAGAGGGAAGACATGAAAAAGCTTTATCATCTAGAAGGCGGTGGGTGTTTGGAATTTGCTGCCCAGTTTGGTAGCTGAGTGGAATCTCTTGAACTCATTTAAAAGGAATCTGGATCTGTACCTGACAATCTGTAACCTACAGGCTATGAACCATGTGCTGTTAAGTGAACTAAGAATAGGAAGCCTGTTTATTGCACGAGCACAGGTACAATTCTATCTGGACTCCATTTTCTCCCCCTTGGTCCAGGAACTCCCTACCTGCGTCCGTGACACCACTCACGCCCTCCACCTCCTCCAGAGCTTCCAATTGCCCGGTCCCCGACACCTCATTTTCACCATGGACATCCAGTGCCTATACACCTGCATTCCCCATGCAGATGGCCTAAAGGCACTCCGCTTCTTCCTGTCCCGTAGTCCCGACCAGTCCCACTCCAACGACACCCTCATCCGCCTAGCTGAACTCGTCCTCACCCTCAACAAATTCCCTTTCAATTCCTCCCACTTACTACAGACAAAGGGGGTGGCCATGGGTACTTGCATGGGCCCCGGATATGCCTGCCACTTTGTAGGTTATGTGGAACAGCCCCTCTTCCGCACATACACTGGCCCCAAGCCCCACCTCTTCCTCCGTTACATTGATGACAGTATCGGCGCCGCCTCGTGCTCCCAAGAGGAGCTTCAACAGTTCATCCACTTCACCAACGCCTTCCATCCCAACCTCAAGTTCACCTGGACCATCTCCAACATATCTCTCACCTTCCTGGACCACTCTGTCTCCATCTCAGGCAACCACCTAGCAACCGATGTCCATTTCAAGCCCACCGACTCCCACAGCTACCTAGAATACACCTCCTCCCACCCACCCTCCTGCAAAAATTCCATCCCCTATTCCCAATTCCTTTGCCTCTGACGCATCTGCTCCCAGGATGAGGCATTCCACTCCCACACATTCCAGATGTCTTCGTTCTTCAAGGACTGCAACATCCCCCCCCGCAGTGGTCGAGAACGCCCTTGACCGTGTCTCCCGCACTTCCCGCAACTCATCCCACAAACCCTGCCCCTGCAATAACCGCCAAAAGAGAATCCCCCTAGTCCTCACATACCACCCCACCAACCTCCGGATACAATGTATCATCCTCCGACACTTCCGCCATCTACAATCCGACTCCACCACCAAAGACATTTTTCCATCCCCACCCTTGTCTGCCTTCCAGAGAGACCACTTTCTCCGCGACTCCCTAGTCCGCTCCACACTCCCCTCCAAACCCACCACGCCTAACTTTCCCCTGCAACTACAGGAAGTGCTACACTTGCCCCCACACCTCCTCCCTCATCCCCCATCCCAGGCCCCAAGATGACTTTCCACATCAAGCAGATGTTCACCTGCACATCTGCCAATGTGGTATACTGCATCGGCCATACCCATAGTGGCTTCCTCTAGATTGGGGAAACCAAGCGGAGGCTTGGGGACTGCTTTGCAGAACACCTCCGCTCAGTTCGCAATAAACAACTGCACCTCCCAGTCGCGAACCATTTTAACTCCCCCTCCCATTCCTCAGATGACATGTCCATCCTGGGCCTCCTGAAGTGCGGTAATGATGCCACCTGAAGTTTGCAGGAACAGCAACTCATGTTCCGCTTGGGAACCCTGCAGCCTAATGGCATCAATGTGGATTTCACAAGCTTCAAAATCTCCCCTCCCCCACTTCATCCCAAAACCAGGCCAGCTCGTCCCGGCCTGCCTAACCTGTTCTTCCTCTCACCTATCCCCTCTTCCCAACTCAAGCCGCACCTCCATTTCCTACCTACTAACCTCATCCCGCCTCTTTGACCTGTCCATTCTCCCCAGACTGACCTAACCCCTCCCTACCTCCCCATCTATACTCTCCTCTCCACCTAGCTTCTCCTCTATCCATCTTCAGTCCGCCTCCTCCCTCTCCCTATTAATATCAGAACCCTCTCCCCATCCCCCTTTTCTGATGAAGGGTCTAGGCTCGAAACGTCAGCTTTTTCACTCCTAAGATGCCGCTTGGCCTGCTGTGTTCATCCAGCTCCACATTTTGTTATCTCAGATTCTCGAGCATCTGCAGTTCCCATTATCTCTGATCACAGTTGTTTGAATAGTTTCTTTCCGTACTGTAACATTCTACAGTTCTCTGGTTCTAGCCTATTGTCTGGAAATCACAGAAATCCAGAAGTGAAATGGTGCAGAAAGATGCTGTTTGACTCATCATATTTGCAGCGGCTCTTGAAATGAGCATGATGGCTTAATGCTATTCGCTTGTCATTTTCCTTTTTACTTAAAAAAAACTAATGTCCTTTTGACTGCCTCCTTTGAAGCTATCTCCTCCACACTTCCAAATAATGCATCTGAGAGATTAAAAAGTTATTTTTATATTTCACATTTACAAATCACTTTAAATCTGTTCCCTATCGATTTCAATCCTTTTGTAAGTGGGAACCATGTCATACTGTTTCCCCTTTTAGATTTTGAAATATTCCATCACATTTCTTGTCAGCCTTCTCCTTTCCGAATAGAATAGTCCCAACCTCTTCAATCTATCCTCATAAATGAGGATTCTCGCCTCAGAACAATTCTCGTGAATCTCTCCAGTGCATCCACATGCTTCCTATAACGTGTCACCAGAGCTGTACACAATACTCCATCTGAAGTCGTGTGTAAATTCAGCATTTATACCTCAATTAATACAATGCTGTATGCTTTATTATCTGTTTAAATTAGCTGCTTTAGTAATGCAAATAATTGCAGTGCTTGAAATAAAATAAAAAGTCAGTGAAAAGCACTCAAATTTAATACAACTGAAGTAGTTCTAAAATTTAACACACTGAAAAACAAAACAAGCTGCGTATACCGAAAGAAAAAAAATTAAAGTACCCACCGCAGCCATTTTTCTTAATCATGTGGGGCATGGGCATTGCTGCCTGGTCAGCATTTATTGCTTGTCTCTAGCTGTCTTTGAGAAGGTGGTGAGCTGCCTTCTTGAACTGCTGCCATCGTTAAACCTACTGCAACTGTACTTTATGGGGCTCCTTCAGTTATGTTGGTTAGTTTTAATTTTTGATTTTTAATTAGCAATGGATTGAAGGGTGACAGAGAATGGGCACAAAAGTGGAGTTAAGGCCAAGATGAGATCAGCAATGATCAGCTGGGTTGGCGAATCCAGCCCCTACTTCTCAAGTTGTTTCAAGTGAATTGAAGAAATAGAAGCAGTTATATATTTTGGCGATGGAGAAGGGTCGTTCATCTCCAAGTAGATTTTCAATCAGAAATACTTCAGAAAAAGAATCCCACTGAATGTTATGGAAATTGCACTTTATGCAGCGTGGAGTTTTTTCAGGGCTACAGAAAAACTCTAGAAAAAGCAAGCAAATGTATTTAATTATTCTGTAAGGTCCTGCAGATGACTTTAAATTAAGTATTATGTAATGGGGAGAAGGAGATTTAGCAAAAAAAATGCAGCCTTGTGTGATCATGTTGACAACTTTATCAATAACCTTGACGTAGGGTCGGAATTAGGGGAGGCAGTGGCCTAGTGATATTATCGCCGGGACTTTAATTTAGAGACCCAGCTAACATTCTGGGGACCTGGGTTCAAATCCTGTCATGGCAGATGGTGGAATTTGAGTTTGATAAAAATACCTGGAACCAACAGTCTAATGATGATAGTGAATTGGATTGCTGAGGGAAAAACCCACCTGCTTCACTAATCCCTTTTAGGGAAGGAAACTGCCATCCTTACCTGGTCTGGCCTACATGTGACTGCAGACCCACAGCAAAGTGTTTGACTCTTAACTACCCTCTGGGCAATTAGGGATGGGCAGTAAATGCTGCCTAGCCAGCAACACCCTAATCCTATTCATGAATAAAAAGCATTTTGTGATTATGATGTTTTAGAACAAATACTTTCAAAGATGTTATAAGCGTAAGAGGATATAACAATGGAAAGAACTATTCAGATAGTGATAGATGCTGAAAGCTGAAAATAGCACAAGGGAAAAATCGACCTATTTCAAGAAGTTCATCAGACTTTGTAAGTTTTCTGAGGTACAATATGATCAAAGCATCATAAGGTAGATCAGCGAAACATCTTTATATTCTTTGATGCTAGATATGGCTTTGCCAGAGGTGAACTCAATAAAACTCACTCACAGAAACAGCATCCAGCTTTAATAGGCCAAAGCAGCTTTTGTTCAAAAAAGACTTCTCAGAGAATGTGCAAAGTATAAAGATATCCTTTGATCATAGAAATAATCATGCTCATTTACGCGAAGAACTTAATATACTATAATGAGAAATATTAGAATAAAAATGCGGATCAACAAGACTTACCTTCATTGAAACATATATCATTACATGAAATATTTCCTCTGGAACAGACGACATTTCGAAGAGGTAATAGGTGACTCACTTGAATAAAATATGACAGGTCATGGAGGTCATAACTCATCCAACTAATTTCAGACATAACAATGGAGTGAGTATTATACTAGTTTCAAACAAGGTTCTTTATTTGAAGAGAATAAAATGACACTACCTAACTGAGAATTGCAAGGCGAAGGCAGAATGCTAGTTAAAATTAAGGGAACGCTCAGACCAACTCTGTGTGGCACAGGGGTACAATATCAAAAACAACACTTCTTATGTCTGAGCAGAAAATTCTACAATTTGTTAAAGAACCTCAACCAGCTCAGGAGCCAAAGAATCAACATAAATGTATACAATACAAAAAGGACCTCACACATTTCTGAGCAAAGTCTACAGAACCAAAAGAAAATAAAATTGGAGTGATTGGAATAAGGTCATTCAGCTGGATTTTACACAATATGTGTTCCCTGATTGGGGGTATCAATCTGGTCTAATCAGGGAGCTCTGGCTGACAATATAAAAAGGGGAGTGTCAGAGATGCTGACACTCCAGTTGCTGACTCTGAAGAGGTAGTACTGTAGCCAAGTACTGTTCATGTGTAAATAAAAGGTGACTTAGTGGCAGATACCAGCCTCTGTGAAATTATTTCAATGGCAATGGGAGTAAAGACAATCCTGAAGAAACTTGCATACAACAGTTTTCTTTGATTTGTGGCAAGCATTTCTTTCATCATGTCTTTGTTAGGGAAGCTTGACTCATTTGATCCTGCTGTCAAGGACAGGGCCCAGTTTGTGTGAAGATGCATTTTCTTTTCAGGCAAATGACATTGTGGCAGATGAAAAGCAATGGGTAATTCTTCTGTCAGTAATTCTTTTCACAGCTGGATAAATACCAATACCTTGATAGAAGGACTGCAAAGCTGGTAGGGGGGGCCATCCTTCATGAAGCTGGACATGAACCACAACTACTTTCAGTTGCATTTAGATATGGATTTGCAACAGAATGCTACAGTTAATACCCATAAGGGCTTGTGCCAATGTACAAGATTGCCATTTGGGGTATCATCAGCCTGTTCAATTTTTAAGCGGATAATAGTGAATGTTTTGCAAGATCTCTGTCACGTTGCTGTTTACCTTCATGAGCATTTCCTAGAGAACTTGGATATAGTCCGAATGCATTTTTTTCCGAGGTGGCAGGTGGATGTCTAGGAAGGGAAAAATGTGTATCCAATGTCCCTGAAGTTACCTACTTGGGGAACAAAGTCAACAAGACCGGGTTATACCCATTGAAAGATGAAGTGAAGATGACCAAAGTGCCCTGGCTTCCACGTCTGCCCAGGAGCTTAGGTCATTTTTTCCTAAATTATTAAGAAAAGTTCACACACCATGGCATCCATCCAGGCACCTTTGCATCGACCTCTTGTAAAAAGGGCCAGCCTTGGATTTGGTTGCATAGACAGGCCCTAGCTTTCAGTGAAGTAAAGAAACAGCTTTCCTCCTCTAAGGTGTTGAAACACTGTGATCCCAAGAAAGATCTGGCATTGACATGCAATACCTCCCCGTACAACATTGGAGTGGTATTTGCAGATAAGCCCAATAGAGACGAACACCAAATAGCATATGCACCCAGCACTTTGGCTAATGCAGACTGTAAATATGCCCAGGTAGAGAAGGAGGGATTGGCAGTTATATTAGAATACCAATACCATTATGGATAAAAATTTGAGAAAATCCTGACCACTTGATCTGCCTAACGAGGTCAAAGCAGTGCCTCCCATAGTCTTGGGCCACATTCAACAGTGGTCTCAAATACTAAGTGCTCATATTTACAAGTTAGAACATTATACTCAGTAGCTGAGTAGTGACTGTCAATGCATTGAGCTGCCTCCCATCAGCAGATAAACCACCAGTGCCACCCTCAATGGAACAGTCTGTAGTGATATTAAATTTTCTGGACACACTCCCCGTCACACCTGACAATATCAGACTTTGGATGCAGAAAGATCTAGTTCTTTCAAAACTGAAAGGACTGATTTTAATGGGGGATACCAGAGGGCCATCACAACCAGAATGAAAACCTTTTTTTGGATCCAGAGAGATCAGCTCACCATACAGGATGGCATATTGGTACGGGGAGCTAGAGTGTCGGCCCTGAGCAAAGCTCGCTGACTGATACTGGTTGAGTTCCACCAGGGCCATCCGGGCTGTCTGAAATGAAGATGTTAGTGAGAAGTTATGTCTGGTGGCCAGAATGTGATGCAGACATAGCTGTGTTGGTGGGGCAGTGCTGAGAGTGCCAATAGGACAAAAAGTACTGCTGGTGGGAATGAAACCTTGGACTTGATTGTATGTCATTATACAGATCCTTTCATGGACTCAATGTTTTTGGTAATTGTAGATGCACACTCAAAGTGGTTGGACATGCATTGTTCATCAAACGTGGGGATGACAGTAGAAAAATTGCGTACATCTTTTTCAACACCCGGAGTCCCAGAAGGGTTGGTCACACAAATAACGGGCCATCGTTTACCAACAGGGAACTTGGTTATTTCCTAATGTCGAATAGTATTTGTCCTATAAGGACAGCTCCATACCACCTATCGACCAATGGCCCGGCAGAAAGAGTAGTCCAAATTTCGAAGGCTGGTTTGAAGAAACAGCCTGCAGTCTTGCTAGATACCAATCTGTCATCGTTCTTGTTTGATTGTAGCCCACATGCAGCAACAGGGATAGCTAGAAAAAAGTTGCTGATGGGTAGAAGACTTTCCACAAGGTGACGTGCAATTATCCTGGACATGGGTGGGAGGGTGAAATGGCGTCAGGAACACCAATGCCGGGCTCAAGACGTTCCCAAGCAAGAGAGACAGTTCAGTACAGGGACGACGTTTGGACCATGGAAATTGCCCTGCATGGGTAGGAGGTGTGGCTGACGCGAAGTCTGGTCCAGTGATGTACAAAGTTCAGGTTTGTGTGACAGTTCAGAACAAATGATTACCATTTGAAAACCGCAGAATTGCAACCAGAGTGGGAGCAGTCTGAAAGGCTTTTCGAACCCGTGGGCTCACCTTATCCATTAAAATTATCGACTCATCAGAATCTGAGATGGACATGACATACGTGGCTGCCTCAATGCCTTTGCTGCCAGAAGAAGAGAATGAAATTCTGCCAAGGTCCTCCTTGTGCAAGAAGCAAGTTCCTTTGTATTTCATGCACCTATATTGGATGCCGAGTTGGAGGAACCGAAACCGGTGCTAAAATGCCCCAGGAAGCTCTGTAGGAAAAAGGATGAGCCAATGTCCTTTGACTCAGAGTGGGAGAGATGTTGTGATTGTCATAAGGTCAGCTTCTGGACCTCGTAGAAAGTGAGTTTCCTGTCTAGGGTTGTTGGTCTTGGCCAATCTGGTCCAGCAGGCCTGGCTGTAATATAAAAAGGGGAGAGTCAGAGATGCTGACACTCTGGTGGCTGACTGAATATTAGCAGTACTAAAGTAAAGGACAGTTCATGTGTTAATTAAGGATGATCTGGTGACAGGTACCAAGCCTTTGTGGAGTTATTTCAAGCATTACTTACTTTAATGTATGACAACTCTTCATAACTGAGAGATCAGGAGTTTTCACAGGTTTGGAAGAATTATTCAATTGCCTTCTAACTGCAGGCAAATCTTATCAAAATCTGGAATTGGACAGTTTTAACTCCACATCCACCAGAGATTAGTGCTACACTCTTGATAAAGTCAAACCCTTACTTATAAAAAGCAGTACCAAAACAACAGTCTGATAAAATCTGATAAAATGTTCATGTTACCCAGAACAATATGCCTGAGGATGGCTCATTACAAAGTAAAAAGGAGCCGTGCCCGTCTTTCAGGATCACAGCTACCTTCTCTGATAAAATTTGAGGAAACTAAAAATCGCCTAAGAAGACCAAACATTAAGCACCACCATTGATGGCAGAACATGCCCTCTGCAAAAGATATTCAAGAAATCAAAGATCCACCAAGGTTTCAGTGTAGCACTGAAATGCGCAACAAAATGTCCCCCAGTGCAAGACTTTGAACCAACCATGCAATCTACCATTTTGTACACAAAGGGATTTGTGGGGAGAAGGATAGCAGTCAACCTTCCCTACTTACCAGGAACAATTGTGTAAATTGTTTAATAAGCAGCAAAAAAAGATTGAAGCGGTTACATTGTGTAAGACAGTTTGGACCCGCAAGTATTACACATCATGAGACAGGCTCTGCTCATCAGGATATCGAGGACTAAGTTCAAGTTGCTCCATAAATGTGTAATATCATGTCTGAATGTGTTGATTACAAATTTTCTGCGAAAAAAAGTACACATGTGGTGCAGTGATAGTGTCCTATCTCTGAGCCAGGAGGCATGGGTTCAAGTCCCACCTGCTTCACTGGCATGGCTTAAGAGCCCTGAATATGTTGAATAGAAAACTTCTATAAAAGACTGTTTCTGGGAGGAGCCTGAGATGTCATGAGATTGCTAGCTGTCACTAGGATAGATGCTGCATTAAGGGTAATGTCCCTGGACAGGCAATCCAGAATCCCAGGCCAATGCTTTCAATATGTGCGTTCAAATCCCACTGTGGCAGATTGTGACAAATAAGTTCAATAAAGTCCAGAATAAATAGTGGATTTTATGAAGACACTGTATCCACTGCTGATTGTTGTAAAGAAAATCTCATTTGGTTTGCTAATGCCCTTTAGGGAAGGAAATCTGTAATTCTTACCTGGTATGGTCTACATGTGACTCCGGTCCCACAGCAATGTGGTTGAATCTTAACTGCCCGCCGGACAATTAATGATGGGCAATAAATATTGGCCTAGCCAGTAATGCTCACATCCCATGAATAGGTGCAAGAAAGGTCTTAGCCCTAAGTTGACCTTGAGGTATCACAAAAGACTCTTATGGATCACAGATGTAACATAACTAGCTATTAATTAAGATGTAACAAACATTGCCTGTTTAATCTAGGCAAAGCCAAAGATTGGAAACAAAGCCAGAAATTGCTGGAGAATCTCAGCAGGTCTAGGTAGTAGCTACAGAGAGAAAGCACAGTTGACATTTCAAGTCCAGTGGCCTTTTCGCTGAACTCAGTTCTGTAAAAGGGTCACTGGACTCCAAATGGTAGCTCTTTTTTCTCTCCACAGATGCTGCCAGGTCTGCTGAGTTGCTGCAGCAATTTCTGGTTTTGTTTCTTTTGCTGTGTGAGCATCTTTCCCACTGGGTATCAACCATGTTTATTGATACCCGAAAGAAGAATTGGTAGCAGTAAATCTAACAGATGGCTCCAGTAGAAACTGATATTGGTAAGAACAGCTCATGGAATACCACAAGTATTCAGTAAAATTCAACATGAACATGGTGAGGCCCCTCCTATTAGAAACATACGGATTTGTTTGCTTGGAATTTAAATTCGTCACAAAAAAAAACTTCAACACAGGACCTTTCTTTTAAAAATAGTCTGCTTTACGAAACCAAACCAGGTGACATTTTGGGTCTTGGCCTGAAACGTCAGCTTTCCTGCTCCTAAGACACTGCTTGGCTTGCTGTGTTCATCCAGCTCCACATCTTGTTATCTCCGGTTCTCCAGCATCTGCAGTTCCCATTATCGCTGATATTTTTCCCTGCCTTCTCTTCATGACCTAACCCTATCATTGCTTGCAGATCTTCATAAGCTTGGTTTTATTTATAGCATTTTTACAGAGAATTGTTGCAGTGGGTATTTCACTGCAGGCCCAGAATAATCTAAAATTCTTGTTCTGAGTGTTCTACACTCAAATATGTCAAGATATGGAACTCAAAAGAGGAAGTTGTATCAAAGTAAAGAGAAAAACAATGTCTCAGAGCAGGCATTTCACAATCTCTGAATCACTACAATAAAGCTCTTTTGCAACATTCATTCTATTTACAAATATCATCTACTTTATAGGAGATAAAGCTAATTTTTTGAAAAAACTGACTAGCCTACCTGTGATCCCACAATTATTCTTTTTATCCTACATTCAAGTTCCATTCCAGACCCCCTAACCTACGTTTACATCTGAATGGGCTTCTGAAGATCAGCATTCTTGGAATTGGTGTCATTCAAATGCCATGGTAAACCAAAGACCTTGCCTTCTTTCTCAAGGAAAAGGTACCAAAGCACTGTTCAAAGAAAACTGGCAGGGCTGTCCTCTATGACTTTCTCATTAGCCATCCCTCAACAAATATCACGACAGATTACAGACCATTTGATCATAATCACATTGCCCTTTGTGAGACCTGACTGTGCTGAAAGTGCTTGCTCTGTTTCCAGTCTTCCAACAGTGACTACACTTGAAAAGTACTTGATTATCTGTGCAGAACTTTGAGAAGTCCAGAGGTTGGGAAAGACGGCAAAATCACAGCACTTTTGTTCTTTTTGTCCCATATCTCAGTAAGGTTGCAATGAAGGAATACGGAAATAGAAACTTTGACAAAGACTCCTGTAAAAAGTGAATATCACGCTACTGGATGGTTGTGAAAAAGGATTGGTTCGCTTCAAGGTAAGGAGAATTGCTGCTGTTATTCAGTCTGGTATATGTATGGGGAGGGAGTGCCATGATGATAATTTCACTAGCACTCCAGAACCCCGGGCCAGTGTTCTAGAGGTGTGGGTTTGAATCCCAACAGGGCGGATGGTGAAATTTGAATTCAATAAGATCTGGTGGGCATGGGGGATGGAACAGCTGCCCTAATAGTGACCATGTTCTGACTGCTCAGATCCTTTAGGGAAGGCAAATGTGCCATCCTTACCTGATCTGGCCTACATGTGCCTCTAGACACACAGTAATGTGGTTGACTTTTAACTGTCTTCTGTTCCATTACAAATGGGTAATAAATCTGAGCCTAGGCAATGATACATCCTGAGCGCAATACTTTAAAAAGTATGCCTTCAATCTCATGACACCATGATTAGTTGCTAACTGCATTCTGAAGCAGGTAACCAGACCACTCAGCAGTATTAAACAGATGAAAAACTATCAACAATTTCTCAAAGCGACCACAAAAGCTGATTTTGCCAGCGATGTCCACATACAAAGTAACACATTTAAATAAACACATCTGAACCAATGCAAAATGTCTTGTACAACACCTTCACACTCTAAAGAGGCCCTTTGTTTGGAAATAGCGCTGAACTGATCTGCTTTTGTTTCTGGAAATGGAATGGTTCAGTATGACTTACACAAATTAATTAGTTTACCTGCTCATTTGACCATTGCATTTCAATGAAGATAAAGCCCCTTTAGCAAGCTGCACTGCAACATGATCAAGTAAAGATTAAAAATCAAAGAAATCACTTTTTGTGTTGAACCTCACGAGATGGGAGAGATATTAAATGAATATTTAGTGTTTGTTTTTGCTGTGGAGAAAGAAATGGAAGCGAGAGAATGCAGAGAAATACATATTGATGTTTTGAAAACAGTTCACATTACAGAAGAGGAAGCACTGGAGATGTTAGAAAATATAAAGGTGGATAAATCTCTGGCACCTGATCAAGTGCATCACAGGACATTGTGGGAAGTTAGAGAAGAAATTGCAGGGTGCCTAGCAGAAATATTTGCATCATCCATAACTACGGGTGAGGTGCAGAAGACTAGAGAGTGGCTAATGTTGAGCCTTTGTTTAAGAAAGGATATAAGAGGAAGCCTAGTATCTGTAGTCCTGTGAATTTGACTTTGGTGATGGGTGATAGATCATTGCTGATACAGGTCTGAAGTCCAAAAAACAACCCACAACCACCCTTCGACTCCTGCCATTAAGGCAATTTTGTATACAATTGGCAAGCAGACCCTAAAACCCATGTAATCTAACTTTACGAAGTAGTGTACAATGAGGAACCTTGTTGAAGGCTTTACTAAAGTCCAAGTAAACAATGCCCACTGTTCTGTCCTCATCAATCTTCTTGGTTACAAAAACAAAGTTGCTGGAAAAGCTCAGCCGGTCTGGCAGCATCTGTGGTGGAGAAAACAGTTAACATTTCGGGTCCAGTGACCCTTCCTCAGAACTGGAGGTGATTCTGAAAGATAGGATTTACGTGCATATGCAGAGGCAAGGATTGATTAGGGATAGTCAGCATAGTCTTGTGCAAGGGAAATTATGTCTCACATACTTGAGATTTTAAGGAAGTAACCAAGAAGATTAAAAACCAAAAGAACTGTGGATGCTATAAATCAGGAACAAAAACAAAGTTGCTGGAACAGGCCCGCAGGTCTGGCAGCACCTGTGAAGGAGAAAACAGGAGTTAACATTTCAGGTCTGCTGACCCTTTCTCAGAACTGGTCAGCAGGTCTGGCGGCATCTGTGGAGGAGAAAACAGAGTTAACGTTTCGGTCCAGTGACCCTTCCAGTTCTGAGAAAGGGTCACTGGACCCGAAACGTTAACTCTGTTTTCTCCACCACAGATGCTGCCAGACCTGCTGAGCTTTTCCAGCAACTTTGCTTTTGTAACCAAGCAGATTGATAAGGACAGAGCAGTAGACATTGTTTACTTGGACTTTAGTAAAGCCTTTGACAAGCTTCCTCATTATACGCTACTTCGTAAAGTTAGATTACATGGGTTTTTAGGGTGTGCTTGCCAATTGTATACAAAATTGCCTTAATGGCAGGAGTCAAAGCGTGGCGGTGGGTTGTTTTTTCGACTTGAGGCCTGTATCAGCAATGATTCATCGGGATTGGTGTTGGGTTCATTTTCTTTGCCATTTCTATAAATATAGAAGAGAATTTAGAATGTATTAATGATAAGTTTGAGGAGGACTCCAAAATTGGTGGTATGGTGGCAGTGAAGAAGGTTATTTAAGATTACAAAGAGATCTTGATCAGTTGGGTCAATGGGCTGAGGAGTGACAGATGGAGTTTAATTTAGATAAATGTGAGGCATTGCATTTTGGGAAAAGCAACAAGGGCAGGACTTATACAATGGATGGTTGGGCCTTGGGTAATGTTGTAGAGCAGAGACACCTTTGCGTTCAGTTTCATAATTTATTGAAGTTTGCATCACTTGTAGTTAGGATAGTTAAGAAGGTGATTAGTATGCTTGCCTTCATTGCTCAGACCTTTGAATGTAGGAGTTGGCCTGTCCTGTTTCGGTTGTGCAGAACGTTGGTAAGACCTCTTCTAGAGTACTGTGTCAAGTTCTGGCTGCCCGGTTATAGGTAGGATATTATTAAGCTGGAGAGGGGTCAGAAAGGATTCACCAGGATGTTGCTGGGAATAAAGAGTTTGAGATATTAAGAGAGACTGGATAGGCTGAGACACTTTTCACTGGAACATGGAAGGTTGAAGAGTGACTTTAGAGGGGTTTATAAAATCATGAGGGCATAGATAAGGTGAATGGTAGGTGTCATTTTCCTAGGGTGGGGAATTTCAAGACTAGGAGGCATATCTTTGAGGTGACAGGAGAAAGATTTTAAAAAGAGTTTGAGGGGCAACATTTTTACAGTGTTTTGTGTGTGGAATGTACTCCTAGCAGAAGTGATGGATGCAGGTACAGTTTCAAGGTTTAAAAGACATTTGGATAAATACATGAAAAGGAAAGGTTTGGAGGGATATGGGCCAAGTGCAGGTAGGCAGTCTAGTTTGGGATTATGGTTGTCATGGACTGGTTGGACCGAAGGGTCTGTTTCCAAGCTGTATTACTCAATATCTCTATGGCTATAACGGTGAATGCAAAAATGTATCCAAGAATTTTCAACTGTAATAAAAATAATGCACAATGATAACTGTAATCTGTGAACTGAGTTACAGCAAAAATGTCAAGGCTCTCGTGACTATTTTTGATATAAATCTGATAACACTATTAAAAGAAAGATATAGGGGAATAGAATGAGACTACTCGGCTCATTCAGACTTCTGCGCCTTTCATCGTGGATGACATGTTTCTCAATCCCATTCTCTTGCTTCTCCTTGTAACCCTTAATCCCCTTACTCATCAAGAACCTATCTTTCTCTGATTTAAAAGACACTGAGTGACTTCTCCTCCATGCCTTTCTGCACTAATGAGTTCTATAAATTAAGAAGAAATTCCTCCTCATCTCACTTGTGAAGAGTTGTCCCTTGACCCTGAAGCTATGCCCTTGGTTCATAGCCTTAAATACTATTAGAAACATCTTGTCAATGTTCACTCTATTCACGCCTCTCAGTATTCTGAGTTTCTATCAGATTCTCATTATCCTTCTAAACGCCATTAAATACAGACCCACAGTCCTCAACTGCTCCTCAAATGACAAGTCCCTCATTCCCGGGATCATTCTAATAAACCTCCTCTTGACTCGCTCCAATACCAACACATCCTTCCTTTCATAAAAGGCCCAAAACTGTTCACAATGTTCTGTATGTATTCTGACCAGAGCCTTATACATCTTCAGCACTGCATCTCTGCTTTTTTATTCTCTTTTGAAATGTACGCTAACATTGCATTTGCCTTCCTAACCGCCAACTGAACCTGCATGTTAGCCTTAAGAGAACCCTGAACCAGAACTCTGAAGTCCCTTCGGGCTTCAGATTTCTGCAGCCTTACCAAGTATTTAAAAAATACTCTACATCTCTGTTCTTCCCACCAAAATACATAACCTCACACTTTCCCACATCGCATTCCATCTGTTCCTTCTTTGCCCACTCTGACATCTTGTCCAAGTCCTTCTGCAGCCTCCCCACTTCCTCAACCCTACCTGTCCCTTCACCTATCTTGGTGTCATATGCAAACTTAGCAACCTTGCCATCAGTTACTTTGTTAACGCATGGCATGAATAGCTGTGGCCCCGATAATGACACCTGCAGAACTCCAGTAGTCACGGCTGCCATCCTGAAAAAGAATCCATTATCCCCACTCTCTGCCTTCTGCCAATCAGCCAGTCCTCCATTCATTGCCAATACCTTACCCCCATGGGCTGTTATTTTATTAGGCAGCATCCTGTGGTCCACCTTCTGGAAATCCAAATAGATCACCCCCACTGGCTCTCTTTTGTCTAAATTGCTCACTTGCTTCCTTAAAGAATTTTAATAGATTTATCAGACATGACCCCCCCTTCACAAAGCTGTGCTGACTCACTCCCATTTTACCATGCACTTCTAAGTGCTCCACAGTCTCATCTTTAACAATGGAGTTTTAAAATCTTACTACTGACCAAGGTGTTGTAACAGGGTATTCTTTATTACTTTAAATGTTAATGAAATTTGTTCTGTTAATTAGAAATTTATCTTACTGTTGCATGTGGGAAAGTTCTTGCACCAAGTATTATCGAATGTACTTGCGTAACAAGAGGTGCGCCAGTTGGAAATGTAACTAATTTTGTGGGAAACGTTTTGAAATTCTGAAGCTGTGACGTGATCAAATTTTGTAAATGCTTCTCATCTATATGTGAATTCTTTTACCAATCTCTATAAGACTGAATGTAAACATAGGTTGGCACTGAGACATTCAGAACGGAAAGTCCCTTGATGTGAAATGGATGTTCACTAGTGGGAATCTTTTGCATTAGTCTTACTAATAAGCAATAACTTCTTGGGCAAGGTACTGGGGAAGTCTGTATTTACAAACAGAGAAAAGGAAACATTTCTGCTGTTCTTCCCTATTTTTGATTAAACTACAGGTTTTCCGTTCAGAGAAATTGCTTCCTCAGCTTCCCCATCCATGCAGTTCTATAAAGGCTGAATTAAAACAGCCTGAGTTTTCCAGCTTTTTAATTCCTTCTTCCTAACCTGAGTAGGGCTGCAGTGTTCACTTTGCACCTCTGTTGACTAGGAAAACATTAGGAATTGACTACTTAGGGACTTTACTGCTCTTTATTGAACTACACTACAATGGCATGTCACAATGAAAAGATGCATAATTAGCATTTTTAAATATAAAATTTAAGTAGACAAGTCAGGCTGTCATTGCTTAATGTACAATGGGATGGTTGCACCTGTGGTCTTAAGTTTTTGGGGGCTGATAAAACTCTGCTCTGCCATATGGGCATGTCATCTATCAACTGGCATTATGATAGTTGTAGCTGCAGTAGGAGTTTTCACATTGTGAAGTGCCAAGCTGTTCATCAGCCAGGACTACTTCATGGTATTCTCTAAAGGAAGAGTGCGAAGATTCAAAAACAACAACAGGGGCTACGTTCCCTGCTGTAGTGCTGGTAACCTAGTTGCTGGAGAGTCTCAAAGACACTCAAGGTGGGGGTTTGAGCTTCAAGCTATAACTGAGGATGCCTTAAATGCCTTAAGTGTGCAATGTAAACAGCCTCCCTGAGGGTGATTAGGTTTTTGATTACTGATTAAGTTAACACCTTATACTGACAAAGATGACCGAGTGCCATTTTGGTGGGTACGCTAGTTAATGACCTTTCCTGGTACTTGTTCAGTGCAACAAAGCGATTGAGCATTTCTCCCTTTATTTAAAGCATTTTGGGGTTTCATTGCTGATAAGATAAAATGACTCCTCTGTGTTTGAAGAAAACTTTGGATACACAAGAAGACATTTTCTGGGGAACCTTGCCAAACTTCAATGAACATTAGACTAACATTTTTCTTGGATATTCTGAGAACTTCATATGAAGAGAATGAGAGCTATGTGGCCTGACCTTTATCATAAACTTTATCTAATTCATCAGGAAAAGGGAGTATTTGGCCAAGAGCATCTTGGATGTCCTGCTTATTATAAAGAATCAGAGGAGGACACGTAAGCCAAACCATCTTCTGCAGGATTGAGAGGCAAGAGGGCAACAGGCTCCAGATTCATGGTAAGTGGCTACGTGCTTCATGTGCTGACAATTGCATGAAATTAGCTGTTATCCATAGCAACTGCATCAGAGGATCAAACTTAGCATCACAGGAGGAAGAGAAAAAAAAACAACAAAGGGATTGGGGAGAATGCCAAGAGATTTGGATCAACAGTCAGCATGTGAGAAATGCTCACTATCATCTGATTAAAGATCAGTTTGTGGAGATATCGTTCACTGTCAGAACACTGAGCACTGTTGATGACGTTCTTTATGTCCCATGTCTAAGGATCCAAAAATGAATTCATCATCTTCAATCAGTCTCTTCAACCCTTTTCCAAGATGAATACCAAATAGATCAACGTTTCCAGCACTACCCTATTACCATTGAGACCAAGAGCAGATAAACTTGTACCGCTTTGTGCTTACCCTTTGAGGCTATCCATGAGTGCTCTTGCCTACTGTGGATGAAGAACTGTGAGGCAGCAGGAGCTAAAAGTCTGAGAATCTGAAACAGTCTGATGTTCTATTGTGATCCCTTCCATGTGGCCCTCCCTTGAATTGCGTCATTTCAGAACGGGTGTCACCAGGTAGATCCGCATGCTCTCCTAGGAAGCAGCAAAGGTCCGGATGCAAGGGAGTGACTCCTTCATCTCTCCAGCATTCAGGAGGGCATTGGATGGTTATGTGGATAGAAATGTTGTTCATTTCTATGGGAATATGAGGTAAAGGCAGAGGATTGCCACTAGGTAACAGAAACCATGCAGACACAGTGGGCCGTGTGCTGTAATAGTTCTGTGACTGTGTGATTCTCATAATGGCCCACAAGCTTTCAGGCAGGTGGTTCAATATAGCAAGCATTTGGTTTATTAGACTCAGCAATTCCCTTCTGTTACTTTCCCCCTCCATGATCTTCCCTGGACTTTATAGCAGAACTAGACTACAACCTTGAAGTCCCTTGCAGTATGCCTGTTGCCCACTAATGCCTTACACAACTAACAGTAGCAATCCTGCCCTGGCCACTCAGATGGTGTGCTGATCCCTCAGCTGGTGCCTTTGGCAGTGGCCAAGATTGTTGCAGAATGTTCTTCCTCATACTCAGCTGGCTCCTCTTCCATGGTGCAAAATGCCTCTTCTTCCTCTTATACTTCCTCCAGAGCTTATGACGATAAATCTAAATGGGTCACAGCTCAGTGCCAAAACACTGTGATGGAATATTGTTTGGATTTATGGAACTTGTCAGTGAGGATAGGTTTGGGGAAACTTCATTCATGACGATTAACTATCTGGCTACGCTGAGAGTCGTGTCTTGAGATGTAAAGTTATGTGGTTATGATGTCCTTCCATATGCACCACATCACTTGTCCCTGTAGCTTCCTTGTCCCTTATGGCTGAAGTTAACCCCCCTCTGTTGAACCTCTTTTGGTTTCTGACGGAAGGTTACAGGCATGATAAAGCTAACTATTTTTCTCTCTGTGAGACCTCCTCAGTGTTTTGAGGATTTTCTGCTTTTATTCACAGTTCCCACATCTGTGCTTTTTTTTCCTGGACAAAAGTGGATGGTTATGGTTGCTGGAGGCAATCATTTCTTGGGACCTAACTGCAGGAGTTCCCACGGTAGAGTGCTACATCTGACCATCGATGCTTCATTAATGCCCTGCCCTCTGTCATTAGGTCAGAAATGAGATGTTCACTGATGATCTCACAGGAGTCAGTTCTGCACACAACTCCCCAGATACTGAAACAGTATCCAAGTTGTCCATATCTGCAAGTAGCAAAACTTGAACAAGCCTTGGACTGATAAATGGCAGGAAATATTTGCACTATAAAAGTAACCAGCTCCAACAATTGTCACCATTTCGCCTCACATTCAATAGAATTATCTTTGCTGAACCCTCAACTATCCATGTTCTGACAGTTAGCCTTAACAAGAAACTCAACTGGTTGAGGTGTATATTTTTGTGGCCACAATAGCAGGTCAGATGCTTCGTAGCCCATACTGAGTGATTCAGCTCCAATACCCCCAAAGCCAGTCCCACCATTTATAAAATACAAATCTAGAGTTAGGTGAAACACATGCCACTTGCCATAACAGTATAAATCACACAATACCCAAGAGATCAGTATCATCCAGCGAAAAGGTATCCAAAAAACTGGTAACCCATCCACAACCTTAGTTAATCACTTTATTCATTACTGACACATTATGGCTGCAATATGTGCCATGTACAAAATGCATCTTCTTCAACAGAACTTCCCAGATGATGATTTTTATCAGTGACATTAAAAGATGGTAGCACAAGATAAAAGGATCAAAAAAAGAGAGTGAAACAATTGTTCAAACAAATTCGATAGACCTTTTTAGATGGATTAATTAGCTGCTCAGTGATAGCTAAGAGGGGCAGACTGAATGGGCTGAATTGTTTGCTTGTGTACTATAACATAACATATGAGCAAATTAATTAGGCGCAGGAGTAAGTCACTTCACCCATGAGCCTGCTCCGCCATTCAATCAGAACATGATTGGTCTCGCTACTTCACTTTCCAGCCATTCCGACAAGCTTTCACCCCTTTCCTTAAGAGTCTATCTATTCCTGCCTTAAAAACATTCACAAACATAGTTCTGCTTCTATTGCCATTTGAGGAAGAATTTTGATGGTTTGTGACACCCTGACAGAGAAAAATAAAACTCTTAACCCTGTCTTAAATGATTGGCCCATTGTTTGTAAACAGTTACCCCCACCCAGTTCTCTATTCCCACACATGAATTTGATCATTGTATGCCAACTATAAAAACCCAATTGTTGCTTTGAGATACAGCCGGTCATATAAACCTTGAGCACCATGAACATCACATCCCTTCTAGCAGTGAATCAAAAATTCAGTATTTGAAAGACAAGGCTTTAAAATATTTATGGCAAATGGATAGGTCACATTAGCTGCAAATCCACAAATCTACAAGCCCATAAATCTAACTGAGATCAAATGATGCAAAGAATACACACAATCTGGTTTAAATAATCCCTGCATGTGTGCCAAAATGTGGATACAGTTCTTATGACATCCTAACAATGAGTGGGACAACAGAGAAGGATTGTGCCGTGTAAGCCATTATGTATCATTGTCTGTTCGTCAGGAGCTTTGTATAAACTCTCCTATTGTAGTAAAAACTACAAGATTTGTCGGCATAAATGAACACATCTGTGGGGTAGTTGGTTCTTGTGAACATTGGAAGTGAATGACCAGATGTTTTCGATGTTCATGTTGGAACTGGAGATTCATAAGAAACAAATATGGAAATTTGCTGCTGCCAAATATTTACGTGACATCTTGTTTGGAGTCTGATTAGAGACCGTGCTATTTCAAATTATTTTTCTCCCTGTTAACATCTTGGTTGCTCGCAGACAGTTATTCAAACAGACAGAACCAATTTGAACTATTTTCTAAAAGTGTACTCTCGAATTTGTCTTTCTTTTCCTTCATTATGTAATGTGAAATATACCTTGTTCAGATAAAGTGTGAATTAAATAAATATTAAATCAGGAAACCATGCTCAAATGATCGCTAACTCCCTTGACTATTATACAGTTTCCATAGCACAAAAACAGACTATTTGGCCCAGCAGGTCCATGCCAGTATTCACACGAGCCTCCTTCCACCCTATTTTGTGTCTTTTTTTTATTCCTCTCTTTTTGTTCCTTTCTCCTTTATCTCTCCACAATTAAACACATCAATGCAGTTCACCTCAAACATTCTGTGTGGTTGCAACTTCCACGTTCTCACCGCGTTCCAACTCAAGATATTCTTTTGCATCTCTAAGATTTCTATCTTGTTGGTCTCGTATTATTGCACAGATCTCAGAAAGGCGCTATAAGACAGCTAAATGAAATCACAACCATCGGATAGTCTCGTGCATCAGGTCTCTATGTTACAGTCAGTCAGCTAGCTGAATAATCTGTCACTAAAGTAATCTGTCAGTTCAAGCAGTCAGCCAGTTAAGTAGTTGGTCAATTATTTAACCAGTGATCCACACATATATAATACATCAGTAACATTAATAGACGTATAATATAGAATATGCATAATATGCATAAAAAATGTTGTTGGTAACTTGACCTGGTCCTTTCCAATCTATCTGCTGCAGGTGCATCATCTATGACAGTATTTGTAGGAGTCACCAACTCAAAGTGCTTTAGAGATGTTGCGTCACCTTCATATCCTCCATTTGATGCACAACATGGCAACCAACTGACGTACTTTTCAAGTAGATCTAACAACTCAAGACTGGGCATCCGTCTGTCAGCAATCAATAGCAGCAGAATTGTACTCCAACTCAGTCTTCAACGTTGTGGCTTTATATATATCCCCAAATCTACCATTACAGTCAAGCCAGGGGATCAACCCTGGTTCAATTAAGAATGCAGAAGCAGCCCTAGAGCATAAATTAAAGAAAAACCAATGATCAATGAACTTCTTGTCCTCACATACTACCCCACCAACTTCCGCATCCAACGTATCATTCTCTGCCATTACTGCTACCTGCAATCTGACCCCACAACTAGAGAGATATTTCCCTCCCTACCCCATCTGCCTTTCGTAGGGACCTCTCTCTCCACAACTCCCTTGTCCACTCCACATTCCCCACTAATCCCACCACCCCGGCACCTTTTCCTGCAGCTGTAGGAGGTGCTACACCTCCCCCACACCTCCGCATTCACCTCCATTCAAGGCACAAAACAAACCTTTCATATCAGACAGAGGTTCACCTGCACATCCATCAATTTGATCTACTGTATCTGCTGCTCCCGGTGTGGCCTCCTCTACATCTGTGAGACCAAACATAGACTTGGAGACTTTTTTGTAGGGCATCTGTGCTCTGCTCATGACAAACGACACACACTCTGGTCATGAACTATTTTAACTCCCCCTCCCACTCCCTGGGTGACATGTCCATCCTGGGCCTCCTCCAGTGTCACAATGACGCCACCCGCAAACTGGAGGAGCAACACCTCATATTCCACCCCAGGACCCTGCAGCCTGATGGCCTAAACACGGAAGTCACCAGTTTTAAAACATCCCCACCTCCGGCCTCATCCCATGTCCAACCCTCCCTCCCAACACTCCTTGATCTGACACAACCTGCCCATCTTCTCTCCCACCTATCTGCCCCACCCATCCTACTGACCAATCCCCACCACTGCCTACCTGCACTCATCTATCACCATCCCACCTACCTTCTCCAGCCTCACCCCTCCTCTCTATTTATTACAGAGCTCCCTTACCCCTCCCCATTTTCCGAAGAAGAGTCCCGACCTGTAACATCAACTTTCCTGCTCCTCTGATGCTGCCTGGCCTGTTGTGTTCCTCCAGCTCCACACTGTGTTGTCTCAGACTCCTGCATCTGCAATTCTTGCTTCCTCTCACTGACCAATGAATATGTGCTGAATTCATTGAGCTCCAGTCGCAAATTGATTAACGGAAGGCAAGAAATCCACTCACACTGCTGCCTCTGCTGGATTCTCTGATCTTTGATCTGCGTTTGTCACACAACCTTATAAATTTGCTCCCTTCTTTTGAATAATACATTGTGGTCTGCTTTATTGAATTACAAAATAGTGTATAACAATCCTCGTTTCAGAGATATTAGGAACTGCCGATGCTGAAGAATCTGATATACCAAGGTGTAGAGCTGGATGAACACAGCAGGCCAAGCAGAAGGGTCAGAAAAGAAGGGTCAGCTGATGCTGCTTGGCCTGCTGTGTTCATCCAGCTCTACACCTTGTTATAACCATGCTTTGTTTCTTTTAACTGAAAACCATTGAGCACAATATCAGGGATGAAATATTTGGCATAAACAAACAAGGACCACAGTTAGGTAGAAAAATGAGTTGGGATTGAAGCCAGCTGTGCCCTGCATGTCAATGCATGGAATGCCACAGCTCTATCAGCCCAAAGTTCCACACGTTTATAAACAAATGCTCTATTTCCACTCTTCCAGATTCTTTCATTGCAACAAACTGCATCAAAAATAACAGATAAAACAGAAGCAGCTGCAGATTTATGTGGCCTGGTACAATTGTAATTCCGTAGTGCCTCACAACGTAGCTGGTCTCCAGTTTAGGAACATCTGATTGAAGAATACTTGTACTTATGAACAAGATCCCAGATTAATATTAGTTTTGATGATCTAACATATGAATGTTTGCTCAAACTCACAAATGGCTATTGGATGTTATATTGTGTTATATTCTGATTTGCATACAAATTGACTTACAAACGTATTAAAGAATGGGACCCATTTGTGACCCAGGGACTGCCTGCTCTATTCTTGGCCCACTCTAAGGGCTTCTGATTCTCCAAACCACAGAAAAAACATGCAACCTCAGACAGATGAAAAATCAGGTCAAAACCTAGACGTGGAAATTTCTCTTTCTCCCATCCCCTTAAAGCTAAAGCAAATTAGTCCATAAGGCCATTCTGTTGATATCTGGGAGAATAGGCGAAATCTCCTGCACTCACCTGGGATGTTTGTAAAGGTAGGAGGGTGAAGTTACTTGAGTTGGAGGTTTGAGAGGAGAAAACTTTAAATTCACAATGTTAGGTTGAAGGTATGAAGTTTGCAAAACCTTGATGATAAATGTGAGATGATGCTGCTGGGCAGGACAAACAAGACAAGGCAAGGTATGACCCTGAGAAACAATAAGGATCACAGGGACTTTATTAAGGTAGTGGAAGAGGGAGATAAAGTACAAGGGAGGCCTTTATTAGCCAAAGCATAGTGCTTAAGAATTGGGAGAAAAGTTCCTTAATGTCTACCCTGTTTAATCCCTTCATAATTTTATACATCACAATCACATTCGCCCTCAATCTCTTCTGCTTCAAGGAAAACAGCCATAGTCTATCCCATCTCTCTTCATCAAGAATTGGGAGGTGATACTGGAACTGTATAAAATTTGGTGAGATCACAACTATATTATTGCACATAGTTTCAGAATCCACAAGATGGGAGGAACATAATTGTACTGGAGGGAGTACAGCGGACATTTACCAGGGTGTTGCCTGGGCTGAACAGTTTCGGTTATAAAGAGAGATTGGATAGACTGTGGTTGTTTTCCTTGAAGCAGAAGAGATTGAGGGCAGAGCAGCATCAGAGGAGCAGGAAGGCTGATGTTTCGGGCCTAGACACTTGTTCAGAAATGGGGGAGGGGAAGGGGGTTCTGAAATAAATAGGAAGAGATGGGGAGGCCCCTCCCACCCTATTTATTTCAGAAACCTCTTCCCCTTCCCCATTTCTGAAGAAGGGTCTAGGCCCGAAACGTCAGCCTTCCCGCTCCTCTGATGCTGCTTGGGCCTGCTGTGTCTATCCAGCTCTATTCATTGTTATCTCAGGCTCTCCAGCATTTGCAGTTCCTACTATCTCTGAGATTGACAGCGGATGTGCTTGAGATGTGTAAAATTACGGAGGCATTAAACAGGGTAGACATGAAGGGACTTTTTTCCCCTTGTTAGAGGGCACAATTTCAAGGCAGCATACATTTTAGAGACAGGAGGTTTGGAAGGGATGTAAGGAAATATCTCTTCCCTCAGAGCGTGATGGAAATCTGATACTCTCTGTCTGTAGGATGGTATAGGTGTAAACCCTCATAACATTTCAATAGCATTTAGATGAACACTAACAGTGCCAAAGCATACAAAGCTATGGGCCAAGTGCCAGAAAATGGGATTAAAGCTGTTTTTTTTGCTTTTCACCAGTGTAAAGTCAATTGTCCAAAGTGCCTTTTCCTGTGCTGTTGACTTCTATTACTCTATAACTCATTAACACGCTTTGAGTACTCATTAACATCATGGCTTGCTGAAACAATGTTCACATGGACGATTTTATTTGGACAGCAAGCGGGGAAAATGTTTGTTCAGAAACCTGACTGTAACTGCACAGCACATCTGAGTGAAATAGACTTATTCCTAGATGGCCTTGTGAGTAATGGAAATATTTTCATCAAGCAGGTTGATCCAACGTCCCTTTTTGAGAATCTGCTGCTGAAATGGGAGAGGCCTGAGGCCTCTTTGCATGAATTGTTCAAACATATAAATATGTGCGGAGTGAATGAGAAACCAGAAGGAAATTGGTCTGGATATTCTGAATGGCAAAGAAGTCACCTATGCAGCATCTGCAGGAGTAGTGTTGAGAGGTCATCTGGAATCCTCATCAGCAAAGATTACAAACAAATTTCCCAGGAAATTAATGGTTCCATTGGGCATTCGCCCTACTGGAACTCTCCAAAAGACTCCATCCAAGTCAAAGAATTCAGAGAGTTCAGTACATAATTACTGTGGAAAAGTTTGACTGTTCCATACTCTAAATTCTGAGTCGGAATTAAACTGAGACCCCAAATTATTCCACACATCCTGGCTATACCTCACACAAACCTTTTACACCATTCATACCCTGATCCAATTTCCCTCACACCCAACTTGATACCCTCCACTGCCCTCAAAACAGGACACTGACTACTGCCCCCAACTCCGTCCCCTACCTCCAACACCCTCCCTGAACCCCAAATCATACCCACTCCCCCCACCCTGTTCGCTGCTCTAAATCCCAACCCTACCCATCTCCTGTGCACCTTCCCCTACCTTACACGCTTCCCTAACCCCCACACCCTCCTCTATCACTACGCTGTCCCCTTCCCATAACCCCTACACTCTCCCCTGCCCCCCAATTCCCTCTACAGTCCCCATAACTGGACACCCTCCACTGCACTTACCTCTCCCCCCCATCGACAACCCCTACATCCTCCTCCAACCCCCACACCATTTCCTGTCCCCTACACTCTCCCCTTCCCCAGCCCCTACACTCTCCACTGCCCCAGCTCCCTCCTCTACCTGCTGAACGCTCTCCTACCCTCTACTCCAATGCCCCCCAACTCCGTATACTCTCCTCTATCCCCAAGCCTGACACACTCCACTGCCCTAATCCCCTCCACTGTCCCTAACTTTCTCCCATACCCACCACCTCCTATACCTTCCCCATTCTCTGCACACTCCCCAGCCCTAGCCTCTACACCCTCCACTGCCTCCAATACCCTATACTGTCCCAACTCTCTCCCCTACTCATCACCCCTACACCATCTCCTACCTCCTGCGACCTCCCCTAGCCCTAACTGCTACACTCTCCACTGTGCCCAAATAGGACACCCTTCACTGCACCCAACTCCATCCCTAATCCCCAACCCCTACACCATCCCCTACACTACGCTTTTCCCTACCTCCCCATACTGTCCACTCCCCCAACTCCTACACCCTCTACGCCCTCAACTCCTTCACCTATACCCTACACCCTTTCCTACATTTTACCCCAACATCCTCCCCTCCTCCCTACAGCTTACCCTACCCCCAAATCCTACATACTCCACTGCCCCCAACTCCCACCACTGTCCCCAACTCTCTCCCCTACCCACTACCTCCTACACTCATCCCTTCCCCAACTCCTACACCTTCTTCTGTCCCCAATACCCTGCACTGCCCCAACACCTTTCCCGACCTCCAACACCCACACCTGTACGCAACATCTTCCACTGCTTCCAACACCCTGTACTTACCCACAACACCCTCTCTAATCCTCCCTAACACTTCCAGTCCTGACCTTCCCCCTCCTCAACACTGTCAAACCTAATATCCTTCCTTGCCCCCTGCAGGACCCAACCCCACCCCATTTTCCCTGGGACTGACACACAACCCTCCCTTTGCCGGAGCAGATATTTCCCATCTTTACCCTAACCTATCCTTAATAGTCCATCACTTGGATAGCCCCCTTTCCATCTTGTATCCTGGCATCATTCCATCTGGTGCCCTGCCCTCTTGGTGTCCTATCCCCTGGCACACTAAACCCACTCTATCCTTACATATTAACACTTTCATAGGAGCTGCCAAAGTCTGGGATGTTGTGTATTTAAATAATGGAATACAAGAACCAGATTCTGTGAAGCACAAAGTGCTTGATTTTCCTTCCCTTGACAATTCTGTGTGATAAGGCATCTGTCAGATTGAAATTACAGCTCTACATTTCTGAAGGAGCCCTTATTACAATCTCCAATCAGAAATACTGAGCTCTTTCTTACCGTTAAAAGGAAGGGACAGGGGGGCCATCTGGTTGTAACTGGCATTCTTCAGTAAATGCAGTTTGAAGTGTGAGCATTCAGTTAGTTATGCTAAACTGAAGTATAAAAGTTGACTGGTCCTAGACACACACAACACTGGCATCCCAACCAAATTGTGCAATACATTGAACTCGGAGCTGGAGAACCATTGACACTCAACAACAGTGACGGTGGTGGTTTGATCTCTATGAAGCTGAGCAGAATGTGGCACAAATAGGACAGGCTCCACAATGAATAAGGTGGCCCATTCTTTGGTTGCGGCTGAGTGATGAAGAGCACAAGCATGATGGGCTGTGTGGCATGGGTCTCCCCATGTTGGGGTAGCATGAAGGTCAGGCGCTTGCTCAAGCATCTTGAAAAGTTATCAAATGGGAACCAAGCATTTCTTTTCTGTTGCTGGTCCTCAGATCTTTCTTTCAATGGAATGGGTTGGCCATCTAAATCACCCTACTCGGCTGCTCTTCCAGAGAAAGAGGAGGAGAAGGTAAAAGAGTGTCCAGTGCCACCAGCCAGACAGAAACCGAAGCACGGAGCGCTCCAGCTATTGTGCACCAAGAGGGGAACTAGGTTCTGTTTCTCAGAGTGCATTCAGTGAGTCTACAGAAAACATTGCATCTACTGCAAGTGAGTGAGTGCCAATGCTGCAGCTCACGGTCACTCCATCTCCCGCAATCTGCAGGAGGGTCTGTCGTTCTAAAGATCACAGTGGCACTGAAATTCTCAGCGATGGGACAGGTGCGGCATCTCTCAGTTGGTAGCCCAGAAGTCAGTTGCAGGGTTCATAGCTGCCTGGGTCAGGAAGCACGCCGGTTTATCCAGTTCACCCTGGGCCTCACCAGCCAAGGTGATTGAGCTGCCGGATTTGCAGCTCGCGCTGGGTTCCCTCAGGTCCACGGGGCCAGTGACTGCGCACACGTAGCATTCAGAGTCACCCAGAATTATCCAGCCAGATTGCAGAGCAGGAAGGGATTTCACTTCCTCAACGGCCAGCTTGTTTGCGATCACAGGACACAACTCCTGCAAGTGTCCACCATGCTTACATTCTGCACAATTCCCTTGTGTGAATGATCACTCCTTTGCATCTCTCCTGGGCTGCTGTGGCTGACCACTGGTATCCTAGGAAACGATGGCCAATCACCCCAGTGTGGAAGTCCTCAGACTGAGACTCAACAAAGCCGCCAGGTGTGGACAGGGACCATCATGGAATAGTCAATGGAGGGTGGACTAGTGTCACCTAAACTGCTCAGGAGGTACACCCGTGTAATTGCCAACCAGACAGTGTCTTCAGGGCAGTGATTGTTTGCTGTGCCACATGCCAGCGAGCATGATGTGACAACATGGCAAAGGAGGAGAGGGATTTAGACACCTAGCTGCTCAGCTGAGGAAGGAGAAGCCGCTGATGCTACCACCCGGCAGTTGTGAAATATGGCACACAAGCTTGAAAATCATCTGGCATGGAAACTGAATTACATCCAGTGAGAGATTGGAACCAACTGTGGCTGACGGACATTCCTGCTCTGAAGGGTGTGCTTACTTTCTAACATCTATACTCTACACATCTTTGCTTTGCACCCAATAATTTTGTTGGCTTTGCTGCAATGACCTGTTGCTCAGTCTCTGGCTAGTGCACCATGCTGGAATACATGTGATGTGTGGACACATCCCTCAAATGGCAGTGAGGCACAGGGCAGGCTTGAGGTGCAGAGGAATTACACAATGCCGAGTGACTCTCTAAACCCACACATCCAGCTGAAGCGTACAGTCCTCAAGGTCATGGAGCTCGCAGAGGACAGCACAGACTGGCAGCCTCAGTGCTCCGTGTGTGTATGTCAGCAGTGACTCGTGCCCTTTAATGTTGCCTGAGAAAGAAACAATCAGAAGTTTTAGCAGATTAAAGGAAACTACACTATTTGTACAAAGTGCTATGTCTGTAAACAACACTTAGTCCGACATAACATTGCCATCTGTACTTCCCAAAGAGTTTTTATTGGTCTTTATTCTCTCCTTCCCTCACTGTTACATTTGTGTGCAGCTGAGCTTGGTGTCCGTTTCGCTGACCTGCCTCAGACAACTTTAATTCACATCGGCTAGTGGGCCACAGCACGAGGAATCCAACCTACTGGGGTGGTTTATTGCACAGGGTTAGGTGCAGCCACCTCAGGCTGTCCTGATGGGCGCAATTGGCTCCCTAAGAGAGGAGAAGTGAAGAGATGAACATCCCTGGGTACCTGGCTATGCCCCCTTCTCCTGGTCAGCGTGTTCTGGTATCTCCCTTACCCCCTTGAAGTGATGGGGCACCTGAAGTGAGGCCAGAATGTTTCACATCCTATCACCCAGCCAGAGAAAGAATTCATCCTGAAGAAATGGAGTGATGGCCCCTCTGCTTATCTGGCAGTCTTTGATTGGTTGTCCATGCCTGTCACCACCCAACCCATGGAGACAGCATACCAGAGGGGGTCGTGTGACCAAAACACCGTGTCAAGGAGAACGCGGGCAAACTCCTCAACCTTTAGCTCCAGTCTGCACCTCTGCCAGACATTGTCCTATTTGCCTCTCCAGCAGTGTCAGTTCATTAATGATTGAGTCAAAAGGCTGGTCATCTACAGTGGACTCAGCAAGGCCTGTGTTTCAGCAGTCCTCTATGTGTCAGAGACTTCACTGTGTGAGCTATGGATCCAGGGAAGTGCTGTGCTCAGCAGAATGTACCCCTCTCTCTACTGGTGGAGCATGAGGATGAAGGCCTTTTTGGTGCATCCTCTGAGGATTCTTCTGCCTCGAAGCTATTTCCTGAGGTAGTGCTGGAGATGCATGTGGGAATTGGGGCTCATCTTCATTTCTCTCTTGGGTTTGAAGTGAGAGTTGGAGGCTGAAAAGCAAACCATGAAGATTTGCTAGTGTTGTGAGCTGCCAACCTTGCCCAGATCACTTAAAGGACAATGTACAGCTGACTGAAGCAGTCTTAAGGCTTTCTCATGAAATGGATCTTCTTTCAACATAGATTTGGTCCCATTGGTCTCATGCCTATCTCCATCCCATCTACTTGAATGGTGTCAGGGTCTTACATCTGACTAATAATAAGCCAAAAATGCCAGAATACGTTTTTGAAAAGGTAAACAATGGTAGGCTTTTGATTGGCAGCTCGATTGATAAATTGATTGTGAAAAAATGTTTAATTAACAAATGGCATTATTTGGGGGCTGGTGAGGGATAGCTATTTAATTCTTGTGGGAACATTTGGAGGGCAATGGGCAAAGTTTAGGGAACAAGGAGCTAACTCTTCCAGTGCACCACAAACATGATGGAATGAATGGCATCCTTTCAGATGACTGAGTGAAGTTGTCTTACACTCCTGCCCTGAGCTCATCATCCAGGTGTATCCATTTATTGCCGAGAATTCCACTCAGAATTTACAATAACTTGTTCATTGAATCACAATATTTTCTTAGCATAATGAATATTCTACAAAAGGAGCTTATACCAGAATATGATTTGTGATTACTTCTGGCAAAACACACACTAAAACAAAGATTCCTCCTCCCATGATTGCAATTTCACTGAAGTCACTGCACTTACTAAATGAAGTCCCACAGGCACTAGCACTGCAGATGTCGTCATTACCAAGCCTATGTTCTATTTTTATTCAACGCCTATACATAGATGCTGCTTTATTGCAACTTGAGTGACATGAGAATGGCATTGTTTATTCTGTTAACACAGGTTTCATTATCTCAATGGGAAGTTCACACACCCTTTTTAGTCAGATTCCCCACTCTTTTACCTCTCTTGAACGTCATAAAATATTGCACATGCACCAAATTACTTTGATGTGCTCTGAAAGACTGTCAGGCAATATGCCTGAGGGAGGAATGTAAATACAGATGCTAGGAAAACTATTAACCCTTTGTGAATAGTGTCATGCAGTCCTCTTTGTCAAATTAAATAGGCAGATAGCATCTGATGCAACTTCACTGAGATTTACTTCTGATATGTTCCCCATCCCCTGCATTGAAATCAATGGGCTGGCCTTGTAGTCTATGGTCGCTGGTTTTGGCTTTATATCACTGGTCTTCAATTAAGGCACTTAGTGCCTGCCTTCAGCTTAATGGGTCTGGTCACCATTACCACCATGTAGCAATTCAAGATTTACAGCCTTATGAGTGAACAAGAGCAGACTTTATTCGATATAACTATACACAAAAGGTGATAAGTGAAGACATTTACTTGGAGCACTAGCTCAGATCCGAGTTCCATGTGATTTGGCATCACTGCAAAATAACTCCTTTTGCACATACTCCAGGACTATATCCAGAGTAAAGGTATAATAACCTTTGCATCTGCCAGAGTTTAGCAGAGTAAGAAGTGACTTAATACGTGATAACCCCTACAAGGCCTATGGGGAATCACTAATTAATCACCCTGCAGAACTAGTTGGGTATGACTTCCTTTGGTAATATGCATTGACCTATCTAGCTGGAACTCGTCACCTGAGTCCCTGATAAAACAGACTCAGGGATGGGTCTGGCCCAGGCTAGAGCTAGCCTACAAATGCCATGAGCAATAGCGCAATTAAAAACTTACCAGGATGTTGCCTGGAGCATCAGTGGCTGAGGGGTGACTCTATAGAATTCAATCAAATCATCAGGGGAATAGATAAGATGAATAGGTAAGGCCTTTTCCTCAGGGTAGGGGAGTCTAAAACTAGAAGAGAGATAATGGGAACTGCAGATGCTGGAGAATCCGAGATAACAAAGTGTGGATCTAGATAAACACAGCAGGCCAAGAAGCATCTTAGGAGCACAAAAGCTGACGTTTCGGGCCTAGACCCTTCATCAGAACCCTTTTTTGATAAAAGGTCTAGGCCCGAAACGTCAGCTTTTGTGCTCCTAAGATGCTGCTGGCCTGCTGTGTTCATCCAGCTCCACACTTTGTTGTCTCAAAACTAGAAGACATAGGTTTAAGGTGAGAGGGAACATATTTAAATGGAACCTGACGGGCAACTTTTTCACACAGCAGGTGGTGCATGTATGGAATGAACTACTAGGGGAGGCCATAGAATTACAGTTACAATTTTTGAAAGATGATCGGACAGGTACATTAAAAAGAACGGTTGAGAGGGTTACAGGCTAAACGCAGGCAAATGGAACCAGTTAAGTTTGGAAACTCTGGTGGGTGTGAATGAGTTGGGCCGAAGGGTCTATGTCTGTGCTATATAACTCTCTGAATCTAATGTGAGCTTTCTTTGAAAGGGAAAGAATCTACATGGATTTCTGTAAATCATTTGACAAGCTTCTGCATAGTAGACTGGTTAGTAAGGTTAGATCACATGCGATCTAGAGGAAGATAGCCGATTGGATTCAGAATTGGCTTCAAGATAGGAGACAGAGGGTGGTTGTAAAGGTTTGCTTTTTGGACTGGAGCCCTGTAACCAGCAATGTACCACAAGGATTGGTGCTGGGGCACCACTTTTTGTCATTTATATGAATGGTTTGGATGTAAATATAAGAGGTATGGTTAGTATGTTTGTAGATGACACCAAAATAGGTGGAGTAGTAAACAGTGAAGAAGATTATCTCAGTGTACAATGGGATCTTGATCAAATGGGTCAATGGATTGAGGAGTGGCAGATACAGGTTACTTTAGATGAATGTCAGGTGTTGCATTTTGATATGGCGAACCTGGGCAGGACTCGTACAGTCAACGGTAGGGCCCTGTGGAGGGTTGCTGAATAAAAAGACCGAGGGGTGCAGGTGCATATTTCCTTGAAAGTGGAGTTGCGGGTAGACAGGATGATGAAAAAAGCACTTGGCAGACTTTGCCCTCATTGGTCAGAATATTGAGTATAGGAGCTGGGATGCTGCATTTAATAACCTTTATAATATATATATATATATAAAAGTTGCAGCTGTACAAGGCATCAATGAGGCCACTTTTAGAGTACTGTGTACAATTCTGGTCACCCTTAAATAGGAAGGATGTCGTTCAGCTTGAAAGGGTGCAAAGAAAATTTACAAGGATGGTGCTGGGACTGTAGGGTCTGTTTTTCCTGGAGTGTCAGAGGCTGAGGGGTGACCTTATAGAGGACTATAAAACCAGGAGGGGCATGGATAGGGTGAATAGCCAAGATCTTTTTTCTAGAATGGGAGAGTCCAAAACCAGAGGCTCTAGGTTTAAGGTGAGAGGGGAAGAATTAATAAAGGATTTTTTCACATCAAGGATGGTGTGTGTATGAAACGAGCTTCCATAGGAAGTGGTGTAGGTGAGTACAATTTCAACATTTAAAAGGCATCTGGATGGGTGTATGAATAGGAAGGGTTGAGAGGGATATGGGCCAAATTTTGGCAAATGGAACTAGGTCAGATTGAAACATCTGGTTGGCATGGATGAGTAGGACCGAAGCATCTATTTCTGTGCTGCATGACTCTACAACTCTAAAGGATCACTGAGAAGTCTCATTCAGTTAACAGTACCATGACTGGTTCAAAGAATTGTTACACTGGACAAAAACCAGGATAGAGTCAAAATTAAATCTTAAAACTATTATAATAAAATGTGAGGCTGGATGAACACAGCAGGCCAAGCAGCATCTCAGGAGCACAAAAGCTGACGTTTCGGGCCTAGACCCTTCATCAGAACCCTTTTTTGATAAAAGGTCTAGGCCCGAAACGTCAGCTTTTGTGCTCCTGAGATGCTGCTTGGCCTGCTGTGTTCATCCAGCCTCACATTTTATTATCTTGGAATCTCCAGCATCTGCAGTTCCCATTATCTCTTAAAACTATTAGCTTCTTTCCTGAGAAAGTTGGATTGCAAATGTGAATATATTCTCAATGCAGCCAGACGCAGAAATGAAAGCTAGAAGTTATATTACTTATTATAGATTTCTCAGAAAAAAAAAGTCTTCTCAGTTAATTCTGCTTTTGCACATTCTCAATTCCAGCAATCTGCCCTTATAAAGAACAGTACGTGACTGATGTATGGTCTTAGTATTCCAGTTATGCTTTGTATTACTTATCCAGAAGGAATGTAGGTTGGACAAAAACGTTGTTCCAACAAGCTAGCAGCATGTGAAGCTGGCAACAGTTTACAATGAGTTGCAGAAAATGAAAGAAATATGTTAGCATGGATAGACCATTGGTTAACTATTAGATTATAGACAGTTGGAATAAAGGCGGCATTTTCAAGGTGGTGACATTGTAACTCGTGGAATTTCACAAGGATTAATGCTGGACCCACAAGTAATTACAATTTATGTCAATGATTTGGACAATGGAAGTGAATATACTCATTGATTAGCAGAATAGACTTGATCAACTGAATGGCCTAATTCTGCTCTTATGAGAAAAGCAGTTGTTTAAGTTGAACCAAACAAGCAGTAACATTACGTTTTGGATTTCACCAATGTCAGATATGCCATTTGAGTTTGCAGACACATATCCAACAGGCATGAACAAAGTTTGGTAATCAATCTCAATGCTTCAGTATTCATCCATGAAGGTGCGAGTAACAACATCTTTCAGCCCATCAAGTGTTGTTGCATCAGAGGAGCCACGGAAGCCCTGTGTATGGATTTGTGTCATCTTCCTTTGGACCAGAAAGATGCAAGGGGGTTGCGCACATGATTTTACGATGGTGTTGGAACTCCCAGTGGTATGGGGAGCCATCGACAGCACATGCACGGGGCTGGATTCCAGAGGCAAATTCTGCCCGCCTGTTGAAGAAACACCTCACAATGCCAGGGACCTGGGTTCAATTCCAGCTTTGGCTGACTGTCTGGAGTTTGCACATTCTCCCCGTATCTGTGTTGGTTTCTGCTAGGTGCTCCAGTTTCTTCCCACAGTCCAAAGATGTGGAGGTTGGGTGGATTGGCCATGCTAAACTGCCAATAATGTCCAGGGATGAGCAGGCTAGGTGGGTAATCCAGGGTAAATGTGAGGTCATGGGGATAGGCTGGGGTATTTGGGTCTGGTTTGGATCTTCTAGGGAGGGTTGGTGCAGAATTGATGGGCCAAATGACTTGTATATACACTCTAGGGATTCTATGATGCCATGACTTTGGCGGAGAAGTCCTGATCACATTAAATAGCACGTTAGGAACTTTAATGACCAACATTTGACTTTCTCAGGGAGTTGGGACCCCCATGGTGCAAGTACTGCCCACCAAAGGGTTGTGGCCCACCAGAAGCTGGAAGCTTTCAACTGCCTGTAGACATCAAAATGGGCAGTGGCTACATCTGGTAATGCAGTCCCTAGAGGCACAGGATTGATGAGGCACTGTGAGAATGGAATAGGGTTGAAGTGAGGGTATTGCCAGTGAGTTGCAAATAATGGGGTCAAGCAGATGGATAGTAGAGAGAAGACCACTTCTTGATGCCTTAATCAGGTATAAGTGCCTTTAAAAAAAGGGACAAAGTTTGCCGGACAGACCGCAAGAGGCACTGTGAACTTATGTGAGTGCAGAAGAATCGCTGAGTGACCAGTAAATTCCAGAGGGATCAGAGGTAATGACCTTTTTAATGGCTTGTTTATGAAGCTCAGGAGACATGTTGCCCATGTAAGCCACACTCCAAGACTGGAAGTCATTTTATCTACCAAAAGAACGGAGATGTAAGAAAGGGTTAGAGGGAGCTCTTGCTCACCTTCAATCACACTCAGGTGAAATAGAAGAAGACTAATTGATCAAGGTCCTGATCTAATATCATTTTTGGAGGCTTCAACTCCACATATGCACCTGAACCCACCACACATTCCCTGTCAAAACTCCTGACTGAACCTCTGAAGGGGTACACCTGTCTTCAGAGGAGAGTTCCAATCTTCTCTGGTAAGGTTAAGGATGTTTCAAAAGGCCAGGCTTGACTCTGCTGTCCTGAGACCTGGTAAAGATGGAATGTCCATGTTCATCTGGGATTGTTGCTGATGGAGGCTTTGGTGTGGGAATGGAGCGGAAGGAAGAACCACTAATATTCCACCTCCTCATCCCCCCATCTCACAGTAGAAAATGGCTGCAGTGAAGAAATGAAACAGAAAGCCTGTGAAGTGATAATGGGAACTGCAGATGCTGGAGAATCCAAGATAATGAAATGTGAGGCTGGATGAACACAGCAGGCCCAGCAGCATCTCAGGAGCACAAAAGCTGACGTTTCGGGCCTAGGCTCTTCATCAGAGAGGGGGATGTGGTGAGGGTTCTGGAATAAATAGGGAGAGAGGGGGAGGTGGACCGAAGATGGAGAAAAAAGATAGGTGGAGAGGAGAGTATAGGTGGGGAGGTAGGGAGGGGATAGGTCAGTCCAGGGAAGACGGACACGTCAAGGAGGTGGGATGAGGTTAGTAGGTAGGAGATGGAGGTGCGGCTGGGGGTGGGAGGAAGGGATGGGTGAGAGGAAGAACAGGTTAGGGAGGCAGAGACAGGTTGGACTGGTTTTGGGATGCAGTGGGTGGAGGGGAAGAGCTGGGCTGGTTGTGTGGTGCAGTGGGGGGAGGGGAGATTTTGAAGCTGGTGAAGTCCACATTGATACCATTGGGCTGCAGGGTACCCAAGCGGTATATGAGTTGCTGTTCCTGCAACCTTTGAGTGGCATCATTGTGGCACTGCAGGAGGCCCATGATGGACATGTCATCTAAAGAATGGGAGGGGGAGTGGAAATGGTTTGCGACTGGGAGGTGCAGTTGTTTATTGCGAACCGAGCGGAGGTGTTCTGCAAAGCGGTCCCCAAGCCTCCGCTTGGATTCCCCAATGTAGAGGAAGCCACACCAGGTACAGTGGATGCAGTATACCACATTGGCAGATGTGCAGGTGAACCTCTGCTTAATGTGGAAAGTCATCTTGGGGCCTGGGATAGGGGTGAGGGAGGAGGTGTGGGGGCAAGTGTAGCATTTCCTGCAGTTGCAGGGGAAGGTGCTGGGTGTGGTGGGGTTGGAGGGCAGTGTGGAGCGAACAAGGGAGCCACGGAGAGAGTGGTCTCTCCGGAAAGCGGACAAGGGTGGGGATGGAAAAATGTCTTGGGTGGTGGGGTTGGATTGTAGATGGCGGAAGTGTCGGAGGATGATGCGTTGTATCTGGAGGTTGGTAGGGTGGTGTGTGAGAACGAGGGGGATCCTCTTTGGGCGGTTGTGGCGGGGGCGGGGTGTGAGCGATGTGTTGCGGGAAATGCGGGAGACGCGGTCGAGGGCGTTCTCGACCACTGTGGGGGGAAAGTTGCGGTCCTTGAAGAACTTGGACATCTGGGATGTGCGGGAGTGGAATGCCTCATCGTGGGAGCAGATGCGGCGGAGGCGGAGGACTTGGGAATAGGGGATGGAATTTTTGCAGGAGGGTGGGCGGGAGGAGGTGTATTCTAGGTAGCTGTGGGAGTCGGTGGGCTTGAAATCTCTGATGAAGGGTCTAGGCCTGAAACGTCAGCTTTTGTGCTCCTGAGATGCTGCTTGGCCTGCTGTGTTCATCCAGCTGCACACTTTGTTATCTTGGATTCTCCAGCATCTGCAGTTCCCATTATCTCTGAATAAATATTCATTGTTTTTTGACAACCAATAATTGTTCTGACGAACAGACATGGATCTCAAAACATTAACTCTATTTTCTGTCTCCACAGATGCTGCCAGTCCTGCTGGATTTCACCAGCTATTTCTATTTTTGTGTGTTTCAGGTCTCTTTCATTGACAGTTCTCATTTTATTTCAATTTAATTGTTTCCATGCTACGGTGGAAGATAAACACTGACAAATGAAGGCATTTCCAACGTGTTGCGTTTGTTTGTTAAACTGGAATCAAAGTTGAATCTTCAATAGGAAGTCTCCACATTTATATGCAAAAGTAGGGGATGTATTTCTAAATGAAGCAATGTCGAAGATTGATTAATAACAATCAAGGTGCAATTTGTGGCAGCGGATGGAACAGTTCATTTGAAGTGTTAACTTTGTGAATTGTCAGACAGTGATGTCAAATATTTATTACAACTGAATACTAAGCCAATACAAGGTAATCAATTATAAGGATGAAACACTGTCTAAGTAAAACATCAGCAAAAGTGATATCCGGACGTCAACACGGGAGGCATCATCTGCTGAGTACGCACTTGAAATTAAATTGATATTCCATGGAAAAGCCTGGTAGCACGTCTAAAATCCCTGAATATTTAATTCAGACTGAGACAAAGTGCAGAGTTAATTGGTGTTGAGTGTAAATCTTAAATTCGAATTCTACCGAGCAAACATGTGCTCCGGAATTGAATTAATCTGGTTCATTGTAATTGGTCCTTTCCAATTCAAGTGCATTCTGCCCTTCTTATAAAAGCCATTTCTTCCCCAGAAGAGATTCCAATGATCCATAGAAGCCCTAGCTCCTCAGTCACACATTCATCTGATCTATCATCCTCCTCTTAGCCTCACTAGCTCTAGGCACCAGGAGTAATCCAAATATTACCACCCTCGAGGATCTCCTTTTTAAATTCTCGCCTAACTTCCTATATTGTCTCCTCAGAATCTTGTTATTTTCTCATTCTGTGTTGTTAGTTCCAATGTGTACAATGAGGTCCTGCTGGCTGCTCTCCCGGTTGAGAATATCCTGTCGCCTCGCTGAGATATCCTCGATCCTGGCAGCAGAGAGACAGCGCACCATTCTGATGTCTCACGGTCGGCTGCGGAAACATCAATGTGTGCCTCTGACTAGAGGTTCCCCTGTCACAGTCCATCGCTTGGAACTTGGTTCCAGAAACCTGGCTGTCAGTGCAACTGCCATGCGTCATACCCCCAATCTCCTGTAAATTCCTCATTGCCTCGAACTGCTACTCTAACTGATCCATGTGATCCAATTGGATTCGCAACCAAACACACTTCCCATAGACATAATCATCAGTAATATGGAAACTCTCCCTAATCTCCCACATCCAACAGGAAGACCACATCACCCTACAAAAGGTCATTTTTACACCTTGACAATCCACAGACCCAGAAAAAGCACAGTCTTACTGCTCCACAAAACACTGCTCAAGGTTAACTTAGTACCTATGTTTGATATTTTTAAAGTTTGATCAACAGACAGATCTCAATAAGACATACAATCAAAAAAGATCCCAATCTCCTCCCTATTGTAGATTTTCAGAAAGTAACAGTAAATTTAAACTTAAAACGTAGCCACATAGCTTCCCACTTGCTGTGAGCTCTACCACACAGGTTTCTCTAAGGTCAGCTGTGAATTTCACTGTTTGTTACTTTTTCTTAGATGAATTCCAACATCCAGAGATACTTGAAACTAAACAGCAGAGACAGTTATCTGTGCTGGAAAATCTTTACGGTTCACTTATATTTCCACAGCCCCTCCCTTGATTGGTCTATATGTGACTATATTCCAAGCAAAATGTTTGACTGTTACTGTCTCTCACTTGTTCACAAACCAGAGGTAGCTCGCCATCACCTTGTCAGGGTACCGAGACGTAACCAACATTGATGCATTCCAAACATTGTCAATGTTCCAAAAAGCTATTGGACTTCTGTCTACATATAATAGTGCACTTTGGTGGCTGACCTTTGATACTTCAGGGATGCCTATTTCAATTATCACTATGCACAATATCAGTATTTTTGTGGCTGGCTTATGTATCAAAGTTTCTGTCAAAGAAGCCATTAGTCTTTCATGGAAACTCTGAATATTCTCTTGACAGATTCCCACTCTAAATAAAACAGTCAGATGAAGCGAGTTTTCAACAGTTAATCAATATAAATCCACATAAGAAGACATAATTAAAATATGTTCCCTACAGGGCAATATACAAACACATTCATTACATGGTTGTCATGGTGATAGTTGAGAACCTTGAAGCACTAATAGATATATTGAACTTTTAATTCAAACTGTTTTTTTAGAAGTAGACTTCCAAAGCCAGAACATGACTGTGGATGTAAATTCATTGGCTGCCTGCACAGCCCTGTGAGCATTGATGGAATCTCATACTTCAGGAGAACTTCAAATGGAAAAATTAAAAAGGGAAAAACAACAAATGGCTGACTACATGCCCCCTGCTCAGCATGAAAACCCTGCGGATGTTTGTCCCACTCTTCCAAGGATATACAAAAAAGGGCTTAAAACGTGAACGTAACCCTTGGTCTGTATGTGTTAGTAGCCTGATGTACACATACGTGGACTACTGTGCTATGAAAGTCATAGTTAAGAACAGCCGTGAAGCACCCTGAGGTAAAGTCACCATAACCCTACTAGACCATGGGTCTGCTCACTCATTAAAGAGAGATGATTGGTGATGGTTTAACTTGACAGTCACCACGTTTCAGGCAAGGGGAGAGGTTGAGAAGGAGTTCAATTCAGCCAATGCAGGAATTGAACTCACACTGTTGGTATCAGTGTGTATCACAAATCAACCATTCAGCCAACTGGACTAACTATGAAGGGGTCAGTTCACTTAGTCAGCTAGACATCCCTGCATTCACTCAGAGGGAACAGATAAAACCTTTAATTATCTTGGGGCAGAGACTTGGGAATTTGCATATTAATTGTTTGTCACTCGTTGAAGATTGAACAGCCATCTTTGGTTTGTTCAACACTGCTTCACTTCTATAACCCTTTGATTTTTTGCTTATAAATTCTGTGTCTGATATTATCTCTCTCACTGACACCTGAAGAAGGAGCGAGACTCCAAAAGCTTGCATCTTCAAATAAACTTGTTGGACTATAACCTGGCATCCTGTGATGTTTGACCTTGCTGCCAGGTAATCATCATTGAAATAAATCAGAAAACTGAGCTTCACTTGACATTGGCAAAGCTATAAGTCTTGAAATCAACTGCTCAATGACCAACATCAATACTACCAGTGCTATCCAATGTACTGGCAGCCTGTCTTACTATCTACACCTCATGAACATCTCAGAGTCTCATCTGTGTGTCTTTTCTTAATTTCTGTCTTTTTTTTTCTAGACTCCCTTATTATTCCTAATCTGTGAGTATGTTTGTTGGATTATTATTTCTTCTCTTGTTTAGCAATTAATAAACTCTCCTTTTAACTCAAGAAAGCTTTGTTAATTCGGGTCCTATTAAAATGCATGTTCATTTGCATTATGTTTTAATAGTACACCATGAAAACTGGGATGAGTCTAGATAGGTGGTTGATAACCAGCAGACACTATATGGGCAAAAAGTCCTGTTTCTGTGCCCTAATATTCTATGTCTTGATAAATGCCGTCATTGAACTTTAAGTTACTAGTCTTTGGCCCACTCCTCTTCTCCCCAGAAGCAGAATGTAAATTCAATCCTAATATGATGTTTGCTTCACCATGAGGTTATTAATTTATCCTATTTTATTGTACAATACTAGGTCTAGTATACACTGCTATCAGAGATAATGGGAACTGCAGATGCTGGAGAATCCAAGATAACAAAGTGTGAAGCTGGATGAACACAGCAGGCCAAGCAGCATCTTAGGAGCACAAAAGCTGATGTTTTGGGCCTAAAAGGGTCTAGGCCCAAAACGTCAGCTTTTGTGCTCCTAAGATGCTGTATGGCCTGCTGTGTTCATCCAGCTGCACACTTTGTTATCTATACACTGCTGTCAAGTTAGTTTTGTAACATGCTGTTCAAAGAAAATATCCCAAAATATTCGACAAATTTAGTATCAAGTCTACCTTTACCCATCTGAATTTTTCAGTCTATATGCCCGTAGAGGACAACATTAGACATGCACCAGCCTCACCACATCATCATGGCATGTCTCTGACTCACCTATAATACAGTTTACCACTCCAATACTGCACTTTGGAGCACACTGACACCTTTCATTGCAAAGCTATTTCTAGGTGACTTTGCATAAGGAACGGGCACCCATCTCATGCTGTGGAATATGGCGCATCTTTGCATTTGCTGTTTTAGCACTCAATTACTTTGCACTGACTTGAATGTTCACTGAATCTCTGCCTTGCCTTTTTGTGCTGTGCTGCCTCTTTCAAAACTTACAAACTGACAGTGCTTCTGACTGAACTTGCCGTTTAGTGCAAAAATGAAACCAGGCAACTTGGCATAATTGCCATGCACTTATCAATCAAGGGGGAAAACATAGGATGGGGGATTTCAGGATTAGGGAGTGCATGTTTTTAAGGTGACAGAAACTTAAAAAAGACATGGGGCAATTTTTTAATGCAAAGGGTGGTTCCTGTGTGGAATGAACTTTCTGAGGAAGTGGTGGAGGTGGTATGATTACAATGTTTAAAAGGCGTTTGGATAAGTACATGATTAGAAAAGGTTTAGAGAGATATGGGTGAGGAGCAGGCAGATGGGACTAGTTTAGTTTAGAATTATGTTCAGTGTGGACTGGTTAGACTGAAGGCTCTGTTTCTCTGCTGTATGACTCTATGTTGCTGTGCATCACAGTTCTACTTCAATGCCATGCCTATAGCTCACGCCACCAGCTCATCCAGCAAACACAGGATAGGCTTCATCTAAGAGAACCAGTTCTTAATCAAGTCAAGGGGAATTGTTGTCAGGCAGGCGGTCCAGACACAGTCAGTCAAATGCAACGTTTGATCCAAGTCCAGAGGTTTGGACATGGTCAATCAGCCAATTGGAGCTAACAAGGTGTATAGCTGGATGAACAGCAAGCCAAACAGCATCAGAGGAGCAGGAAAGCTTATGTTTTGGGCCTAGACTGAAGGGTCTAGCTCTACACCTTGTTATCTCAGATTTTCCAACACCTGTAGTTCCTACTATCTCTGAGCCAACTGGAGCAGTCAGGATTATTGATTCCATATCAATACAGTCCAGGGAGTGGGCCATGGACAGTCCTGCAGGTACAGTGCAACCTGCCCAGAGATTAGTGGTAAGCCAGTCAGTGCGAAACACAGAGACCCAGCCAAGGATCTGGGTCACTCATTGCTCTGACTTGTCTATAAGTCAGTAAGGAAGCGGGCCATGGTCAGCCGTGGGGGTCTGTTTGCTGGATGTCAAGGTGGGTTATCAAGGTCCACCTTCTGTAAGAAAGTTGTGGAAGTGAATTGCAGGGAGTGTGGTCGAATGGGAATTAACTTGGGGCAGAAATGCAAAGTAGAGGCTTAAATATTACAAAAGTTTATGAAGACTGTAGATTAGCCAGGAAAGTATTGGAATAGTATGGTTAAATGATGACACCAGGAAGAAAATAGTTGAAGCAGGTTCAGAGGCTGACAATGTAATGGAGGTGGGAGTAAATATACTAGTAGCAGAATGAGGATTGGAAACTGAGTTTGAAGCTCAATGGAATTGTACATGATCCAGCTGAAAATAATGACGGTCAGGCTTTATGAGTATAACGTTAAACTCACGAGGAGTTGGGTGATAGTTTATTAAGTAATTATAAATGACTGTTTTTCAGACTGGAGAGTGATAGATAATCGTGTTCCTTGCAGTTCAGTGCTAGGACAATTGTTCTTTCTCATTATACACTTTTAAACTTGGATATTGGAGTAGGAAGTAAAATTTCAAACTTTGTCAGTGATATTAAAGCTGGAAATGTGACAGATAGTAAGGAGGGCATCAGCTGAAAGCAATAGAATTATATAGAATTATATAAATGTCCAGGTCGAGTTTACATGATGAAAGTGGCAGATGTATGAGGTGATATATTTTGACCGAAGGGATAGGGATAGCTACAAAGAGCCAGCATAGACCTTATAGACCTCAACAAAAGTGCAGACATAGAAAATAAAAACAATACTAAACATTAGAAAACATAAACTAGTAAACAAGAGCATTAAAAAAAATAGATACATACAGCAAACAAACAGAAAACACGGTCAATACAGTGTGGAACTGAAGGAACACAGCAGGTCAGGCTGCGTCAGAGGAGCAGGAAAATCAACATTTTGGGAAGTTGCCTGATCTGCTGGGTTCCTCCAGCTCCACACTGTATTGGCTCTGACTCCAACATCTCTAGCTTTTGCTATCTCCGAGAAACAGAAAACACATCTGTGGATACAGTTTGGTATACAACATGGTATATAGAGAGAGAAAATTGATCAAATGAAAAGAGATGGGAAACAGATGATGAAACAGATTTTAGCAAGAGCCAGACAGATCAAAAAAGATAACAGGTCTGTCAGTATCGGAAGACAGAGTTAATGTTTCAAGTCCAGTGACCTTTCAACAGAACACTTCCGAAGAAGGTTCACTAGACTTGAAATATTAACTCTGCTTCTTTCTCCACCAGTGCTGCCAGTCCTGCTGAGTTTCTTCAGAAATTTATGTTGTTATTTATTTCAGATCTCTGTTCTTTGTTTTATTAATGAAGATCAAAATGGAAATAGGTCCCTCAGAAAATATATTGAGAGAAACAAAGAACTGAAAGTAGTGACAGCTGGTATGTAGGAACAAGGAAGTAGAGTGTAGATATATATATATGTATAAGTATTTTATTTCTATATATGGCTAATTAGAAGAGACAAAAATCTTCAATAAACACTGTGTGAGGTTGACTTTATATTAAACCATGATATTAAAATCAAAATCTTAATTATTTTTGAAGCTGTGAAAACATTCTTAGTCTGCTGCTAGATTATATTGAAAGTTTGACAAGAATACAAACAACACTATGATATCTGCTTTATAGCTCTCCAGTTTCCAAAACAAACAACCATATTCTGATAAACCTGTGGTCTTCAAAGTATTTGCATGGGAAAGTGTCCAGATATTACAGTTGCTGATTCCCTCATATTCAAAACCAAAATGTTGATTTTTTCTTGTCTGTAAAGAAGTTGCATATTGGCTGGAATCTTCCTACCCCCTGACTGACATGGGCCATGATGAGAAAGTTCGGGAGAAAACAGATGAGAAAATTCTTGACTTTGAGAACAAAAGGTCCCAATTTCCAACCAAATGAGGTTCTCACTAGCAAATGGCAAGATGCCTGTGCATTAAGATCTCATTATTACTTAACACCACCTCATTAATTTACAGTTTCTCATTCTCTCACCAGCTGAATAGAAACAAGACACAAAATAGCTGAAAGTCCGCACAGCTATCTGGTGACTCTAACTCTCCATTTGCAACCCTGGATCTCCAAGTTGGATACCCAGCACCAAATATCTCACTGCAGAGAAGCTACATGCATGGAAGTTGGCTTCCAACAGGTACTGGATTCACTGCATCATCATTGCACATCTCCAATGCATTTCCAGTACACGTATGTTTCATTGTTGCATTTTAGGATTCACCAACACTTTTCATTGAAATGCTGCTATCATGACAGTTTGTACTCCCAGTTCATGGACTGGATCACAGTGAATCTCAAGACAGCTTGCTAACGCTCCTGGCACTCAGTCCTGAAGAAGGGTCACCAGAATGTTAACTCTGACTTTTTCTTCACAGATGCTGCCAGACCTGGTGAGCATTTCCAGTGACTTCTGTTTTTGCTCACTCACTTTGTGCCTTCTTGAATGCTCAGAGCAGCCCATTGCTGCTTTATCTTTCAGCCAGGCTATGGCCGCTCAGGGGACTCCTATCTTTCCCTCTCCTATAGTACAGACACAAAGTTGGACATCTTGTAATGATTACTTAAGGGAGTGGGCATGTTTTTGGAAGGCACTATGTCAACCACAAAAATGAACCATGAGCCAGACATGTAAACACTATTTGTGCTTCAAATAAATGTACTTGTCTCAAAGTCTAAGGGGACTAATCCTCAGTCAAGTCAAGGGGGTGACCCTACAGTCAGGGGGTCCTGGCACAGTAAGGCAAGTGCAGCCTTCACTAGTGTCCAGGGACTTGAGTACGGTCAGTTGACTGCTCAGGGTTGTCACGGTTACTGTGTCTGTGCCTCTATAGTTTGGGGAGTGAGCCATGGTCCACCTTATGGGTCCAATGTAACACATTCAAGGAGTTGAGAGATCTGTACAGATATGAGGCAGGGTCCCTATCGGGGCTACCTGTCTGACTCGGTCAAGGGGTGGACTATTTTCACTCCTGGAGTTCTTCCCCAGAAAGTCAAAGGGGGAGAGAGATGGTTCACACTACAGCATGAGGGAGGCTGGGGAATGTAATTTGCTTTTACAGATAGTGAAAGGTGTGCATACATTCGCTCATATGGTAACGTATTTACACAGAAGTGTCACGTGTAGGCTTTACATGGTCCCCTTCTTACTTTTCCAATGTGTCTCAGTGCAGTCCCAGTATGCACACCTGGTGGTGTTGGGGAAGACTGCCCCACATTGGAACCCTTTGGCCTTAGAGCTTTGCTTGGGGGACCCTGGGGGCTTTGGTACAAGTTGAGTGCGTCCTGCCCTGAGGCAGGTGCGCCGTCCTTGGTTTGACCTCCTATAAGGCTGAGGGTAGCAGGCAAAATAAGGGTGGAGGGACTGGCTACCTCTGGAGTGTCTGGAGAGGAGAATCCTGTGAGCATATATGTGGTTACTTCTCTGGCCAGTCTCCTTGTGAGGAAGGGGCAGTGAGTGTGTGCTTATAATCTGTCATCCTCTAACATTGCCTTGCTGTTGGTGTGGAGAACTTGATTGATAAAAAGTAGGTGTGTACATATATTCAGCACACTCAGGATCTGGATCTGGATCCCATCCTGTCGACAGAGGCCACCAGATGCTTGAATGCCAGAGGCAACAGCATCCAGTGGTATTGTGATCCTCCAGCCTTTGTGTTAAGTTGCTCAGTACCCCTGACAAACTTGCCTACTGCTGATGAGGGATGAATGCCTGGCACTCTTGGGTCCTTTCCTGCCTGTGGCTGTACAGGTACCTGATCACTGACAGCCATCCGAGTGGCAATGGCCTGGGTGCTTCTCCCACAAGCAGCTGTGGGGGAGGTGTAGCAGTGAGCAGTAAGCGCTCTTGATTCTCATCTAGTACCCACCAGAGACTGGTGGAGCATGCAGGAGGCAGCCTTAACCAAAGCATCTTCTGAGGCATCGTGGTCTCTTCCCCAGAGCTGGTGGAGGAGCTGGGGCACCGTGTTGTCCACGGAGATGGTGCTAATACCAATCGTGTTTGCAGGAGACAAAAGAGAAAATGCACTGCAACACAAGGGCTAGATGTTCTGGCATGTCAAGAATACATTCACAGTGGGTTGAGGGGAGAGTGGCACAGCACTGGGCAATACTTGATGGCTGGGACATGAATGTTTCAGCCTCTCCAGAGGACTGGTCCCAGTCCTCACTGATGATGGCTAAAGATCATGTCTTCATTGAGGCTGATGTATTGAATGTTGGGTACCCCACAAACCTTTCTCACCCTTCCAGCCCTTTTATGGGCTGTTGCCTGCTGCAATGAGACAAAGGGAGGTGTTGACTGAGACAAAAGTTGGTGGCACAGCTATTTGCTCTGTTGCAGTTGGGGATGGGCGGTGAGCTGTTCTGAATGAGTGAGTCATCAGCATAGAACATGCAGGGTCATAGTGTGGCGTGATTGAGAGGATACAAGTAAATTGGCGAAGGAGTTGTTCACAATAGTGAGAGCAGATTTGCGGGAGGTGGGTCAAAGTGTAGCGATCAAGTGAGTGTGACATAGGAAAAAGAAAATGGCAGCACTTACTCTAATGGAATGGAGGAGGTCATTGACTTTTTCTGTAAACTGCTGGGTATCGCACCTAACAATTAAGATTACATTGGCCTGAGTGGCAATATCAGATCACGTGGGCAGGATTTGATGTTGAAGACTCACCTCCCAGTCCTGGGGGATTTTAATGGCCCTCCTCTGCACTACCATGTCTGCTGGGATCTTAAGATCATAAGACCATAAGCTATAAGAGCAGAAGTAGGCCATTCAGCCCATTGAGTTTGCCCTGCCATTCAATGAGGGTGATAACTCTGGATTCCTTAATGATTAATTATCTATCTGTCTCAGCCTCGAATACTTAACTTTACCCAGCCTCAACAGCCGTCTGTGGTAAAGAACTTCACAGATTCACTACCTTCCGAGAAAAGAAATTCCTTCTCATCTCTGTCTTAAACACTTTACTCTGAGATTTTGCCCTCTGGTCCTAGACTTCTCCCCAGTGGAAAACAACCTTTCTGCATCTACCCTGCCAAGTGCCCTAAGAATCTTGTATGTTTCAATAAGGTTGCCTGCCATTCTCCTAAACTCCAATGAATACAGGGCTTAACTTATCAACCTCTCCTCATACGACAATCCCTACATAAGTTATACCATCCTGGTATCAGCTTAGAGAGCCTTCTCTGGACTTCCTCCAATGCCAGTACATGCAAGTCCACAACTGTTCACAGTATTCAACCCATTGTGTACTTGTAGCTAAACCTCCCAGCTTTTATGCCCTATCCCCTTTGAAAGAAAAAGCAACATTCTCTTTGCCCCTAGTCCCCTGGCTACAAAGCAGGGCACAAAATTTCCATGTCTGGGACGCAAAAGAATAAGCGCAGGGCAACCCTGGACTGGCAGCGTTTGACTGGTGCTCAAGAGACTTTTAGATATGCTGCTAGTGCCAGAAATCCTAGCAGTGGTAAGTACTTCTACCTATAGCACATAGGGAAATTGATGAATCGGGAATCACAGGGGTGTGGCGCATGGTTAGTAAGGTCATCTTGGGATGATTGTGAAGGAAAACATGCTAGGCCCTGCAAAGAGAAACCTTCCATAAAACTTGACAAAAACGACACAGCCAATCTTTGATAAGATTCATACCAGTATCTACAACAATCTTACACTTCTTTTGCAGTTTGTAAACACAATTACTTGAAGTATTGAGTGCAAAGAGGACCAGGTAATTGCACATGGATTTTTACTTTAGAATGCCAATTTTCCATTCGGTAAAGTCACCATCGTCTCACACTCTCATTCGAAAGAGATAACTGGTGACAGTTTAACTCGAGGGGCAACATGCTTCAGGCAAGGGGCAAGGTTGAGAACGCAGAGCCTGCGTGGTAACCTCAGCTGATCCAAGAATTGAATCCAAAATGGCTGCATCACAAATGAAAGGTCCAGTCAATTGTGCTGACCAATCCCTGCTTAATGAAATGAGTATGTAAAACTTCATGCAAATCATTTAAAATGGAAATCAATGCAAAGACTAACGAGCATGCTTCATGGTGGACATTGATGCACCAAGGTTTATAAAAATACAATGGTAATGTTTGCACATGTATTTTAAAAGTATTATTGCACTCCAATGAACTTCCTATGACCATTACTCCGACCTGTACTGTGTCTTTATTCCAGGGATGATAAGATAGCCACCTTGAATGCATGTGTCACATGGTCGAAGACGCATGACTGTCAGACCAGGAAGGACATTTGTGTATGATTCCATTTTAATCCACACATACAGCTCTTGACTTTACTTGTCAAGCTTTCTAAATTTGCATACAATGACCATAAACCCAATTTAGACTATAGTGCTTTCCCTCAAAGTTCGACCTTGCCGAATAAATTTTATTTCTTACTCCAGCACGATTTTGTCTTTCAAATGTCTTGTGCGCATTACTTCTCTTTGCTAGTGTTGAATTCTGTTCTCCCCACTCCCACTATACCCTGTTGGCTGCTTCAGCTGGTTAAATTCTACCAAACAGCTCCAGAACACTGATGTGCATGGACATTAGTCCCAATTTTCTTCAGATGCGACACATCCAGCCTGACCAGGTCCCACCTTTCACAGAACCAATCCTACTATCCTATTTATTCACCTTCATTCAAACCTCCCTCTACTCTGAGCAGTTTGTGGCACTGGGAGTAGTCTGGGGATTGCAACCAAAGAAAACAAAGTGTGGGGCTGGATGAACACAGCAGGCCAAGCAGCATCTTAGGAGTACAAAAGCTTATGTTTCGGGCCTAAATCCTTCATCAGAAAAGGGGGATGGGGAGAGGATTCTGAAATAAATTAGGGAGAGAGGGAGGCAGCCAGAAGATGGATAGAGGAGAAGATAGGTGGAGAGGAGAGTATGGGTGAGGAGGTAGGGAGGGGATAGGCCAGTCTGGGGAGGACAGACAGGTCAAGGGGGTGGGATGAGGTTAGTAGGTGGGAAATGGAGGTGCAGCTTGAGGTGGAAGGAGGGGATAAGTGAGAGGAAGAACAGGTTAGGCAGGCGGGAATGAGCTGGGCTGGTTTTGGGATGCAGTGGGGGGAGGGGAGATTTTGAAGCTGGTGGAATCCACATTGATATCATTGGGCTGCAGGGTTCCCAAGCAGAATATGAGGTGCGGTTCCTGCAAACTACAGATGGCATCATTATGGCACTGCAGGAGGTGGTCGTTTAAGGAATGGGAGGGGGAGTTGAAATGGTTTGCAACTGGGAGGTGCAGTTGTTTACTGCGAACCGAGCGTAGGTGTTCTGCAAAGCGGCCCCCAAGCCTCCGCTTGGTTTCCCCAATGTAGAGGGAGCCACACCGTGTATAGCGGATGCAGTATACCACATTGGCGGATGTGCAGGTGAACATCTGCTTGATGTGGAAAGTCACCTAGGGGCCTGGGATGGGGGTGAGGGAGGAGGTGTGGGGGCAGGTGTAGCACTTCCTGCGGTTGCAGGGGAAACTGCCGGGTGTGGTGGAGTTGGAGGGGAGTGTGGAGTGGATAAGGGAGTCGCGGAGAGAGTGGTCTCTCCGGAAGGTAGACAATGGTGGGGTGGGGAAAATGTCTTAGTGGTGGGGTTGGATTGTAGATGGCGTAAGTGTCAGAATTCCCCTCCCATTCCTCAGACGACATGTCCATTCTGGGCCTCCTGCAGTGCCGTAATGATGCCACCCGAAGGTTGCAGGAACAGCAACTCATAATCTGAGATAATGGGAACTGCAGATGCTGGAGAATTCCAAGATAATAAAATGTGAGGCTGGATGAACACAGCAGGCCCAGCAGCATCTCAGGAGCACAAAAGCTGACGTTTCGGGCCTAGACCCTTCATCAGAGAGGGGGATGGGGAGAGGGAACTGGAATAAATAGGGAGAGAGTGGGAGGCGGACCGAAGATGGAGAGTAAAGAAGGTAGATGGAGAGAGTATAGGTGGGGAGGTAGGGAGGGGATAGGTCTGTCCAGGGAACAAGAGAGTTGCAATGGGAGAGAGATTCCCTGAGGTTGGTCCGGAGGGAGGAGGGTAACTTCTTCAGGTTAGGCATCCTTGGAAGAGGCTTCGCAGTGAGGTTAAAATAGTATCAGAGATAATGGGAACTGCAGATGCTGGAGAATTCCAAAATAATAAAATGTGAGGCTGGATGAACACAGCAGGCCAAGCAGCATCTCAGGAGCACAAAAGCTGATGTTTCGGGCCTAGACCCTTCATTAGAGAGGGGGATGGGGAGAGGGAACTGGAATAAATAGGGAGAGAGGGGGAGGCGGACCAAAGATGGAGAGTAAAGAAGATAGGTGGAGAGAGTATAGGTGGGGAGGTAGGGAGGGGATAGGTCAGTCCAGGGAACAAGAGAGTTGCAATGGGAGAGAGATTCCCTGGGGTTGGTCCGGAGGGAGGAGGGTAACTTCTTCAGGTTAGGCATCCCTGGAAGAGGCTTCGCAGTGAGGTTAAAATAGTATCAGAGATAATGGGAACTGCAGATAATGGGAACTCCCATTATCTCTGATACTATTTTAACCTCACTGCGAAGCCTCTTCCAGGGATGCCTAACCTGAAGAAGCTACCCTCCTCCCTCCGGACCAACCTCAGGGAATCTCTCTCCCATTGCAACTCTCTTGTTCCCTGGACTGACCTATCCCCTTCCTACCTCCCCACCTATACTCTCTCCACCTATCTTCTTTACTCTCCATCTTCGGTCCGCCTCCCCCCCTCTCCCTATTTATTCCAGTTCCCTCTCCCCATCCCCTTCTCTGATGAAGGGTCTAGGCCCGAAACGTCAGCTTTTGTGCTCCTGAGATGCTGCTTGGCCTGCTGTGTTCATCCAGCCTCACATTTTATTATCTTGGAATTCTCCAGCATCTGCAGTTCCCATTATCTCTGATACTATTTTAACCTCACTGCGAAGCCTCTTCCAGGGATGCCTAACCTGAAGAAGTTACCCTCCTCCCTCCGGACCAACCTCAGGGAATCTCTCTCCCATTGCAACTCTCTTTTTCCCTGGACTGACCTATCCCCTCCCTACCTCCCCACCTATACTCTCTCCACCTATCTTCTTTACCCTCCATCTTCGGTCCGCCTCCCCCTCTCTCCCTATTTATTCCAGTTCCCTCTCCCATATCCCCCTCTCTGATGAAGGGTCTAGGCCCGAAACGTCAGCTTTTGTGCTTCTAAGATGCTGCTTGGCCTGCTGTGTTCATCCAGCTCCACACTTCGTTATCTCAGATTCTCCAGCATCTGCAGTTCTCATTATCACTGACTACAACCAAAGAAGTCCTGTTTGTTATAACACAATGTGGAGCTGGGACAACACAGCAGGTCGGGCAGCATCAGAGTAGCAGGAAAGCTGCCCTTTCGGGTTGGGACCCTTCTTCAGAAATGGGGGAGTGGGAAAGGAGCTCTGAAATAAATAGGGAGAGTTGTGGCTTTCTTTCCCTTCTCTGTATCTGAAGAAGGGCCCCTACCCTGAAACGCCAACTTTCCTGCTCCTCTGATGCTGCTTGACCTGCTGTGTTCCTCCAACTCCACACTGTGTTGTCTCTGATTCCGGCATCAGCAGTTCTTGCGATCTCTTAGTCCTGTTTGTTAGTTTGTTTCCCAGCTCCCTAAAGTCTAAAACTAATCCGTCTATCTACTGTTGTTCTTAGTACCAATACGAATCCTTACCTCTTGTGCTTCACTTTGCTTTGAGAGTCTGCCACTTTTATGAGGAGTGATTAAGTAGACTGGGACTATACACAGTGTAATTTAGATAAAGGAGAGCGATCTTATAGAAATATATAAAATTAGGAAGAGAATAGATAAGATAGAAGCAGGAAGATTGTTTCCACTGATGGATGAAACGAGAACTAGGGGGCATAGCCTCAAAATAAGAGGAAGCAGATTTAGGACTGAGTTGAGGAGTAAATTCTTCACCCAAAGGGTTGTGAATCTGTTGAATTCCCAGCCCAGTGAAGGAATTGAAACTACCTTGTGTAATGCTTTTAAGGGAAAGACAGATTTTTGAACAGTAACGGAATTAAGGGTTATGATGAGCGGGCAGGTGAATAGATGTGAGTCCATGAAAAGATCCGCCATAATCTTCCTGAATGGATGAGCAGCTCGATGGGCCAGATGGCCTACTCCGGCTCCTATTTCTTATGTTCTTATGTTAGGCGTTCAGTGACATCCCTGACACAGGCACCAGAAAGATAACTTACCATTCTGGTAGTATTCTGTAGCCATATAAAAGCCTGTGTGTTCCCATATTTATACAATTCGCTATGGTTATTGTTTTCCCAATCATCTTTCTTCGACTCTGTATAGGGGAGCCACTTATAGACTTAGCTTTCAATGTGTACTCAAGATTGAATACTGCTTGGTAGATTGAATTATGTTCAGGAGACTCTTGCATGAGCTGCTTCCTTGGACAGCCAATGTCTGCCTGCTCAATCTTAAGCTTCAAAATTTACCCCCATCCCCCATCACCCCCATCCCAGGCCCCAAAATCAAAAGGTCAGAAATAACATCCTAAATGAACTACAAGGTAATTATGTGTAATATGAGAATGAGTGAGGTATAGGGCCGGGAAGGATTGAAATAGAACTAATGGCATTTGGTGCTAACGCGAATTTGGCCTGCTGCGTGCCATTTTTTAAATACTTCTTGTGACCCAATTACAAAACCTTGAGTGAGGAGGAAATGATAAGTGGTTAAAGAAGAGCAGCCAAATACAGAACTCCCAGGGCAATCTGCCTAGGCCTGAAACGTCAGCCTTCCTGCTCTTATGATGCTGCTTGGTCTGCTGTGCTCATCCAGCTCTACACCTTGTTATCTCAGATTCGCCAGCATCTAAAGTTCCTACTATCGCTAAAAGGCTTTGTTCTGTGTTTATTTGTTAGTGAATTTGATTCCTGACTTAAAACCATTTGCTGGGTACACCTGTTTTTCTTGGAAATATACATGAAATAACATTTTTTGGTAATGAATGTCACCTTCCATGCATCCTACCAATCCACAATTAGTACACTGATGTGAATTTTGCCTGATGTGTAAGAGTCCTCTGCAAACTGTTTTTTTAAACATGTTATAAATGTTTTATGTTTGTCAAGAAAAGAAATAGTGCCCTGAGTGCCCTGGGACACCTGTAGGAGTGATTGATTCCCTATTACACATTGCACTCTGCCATCTGTAAGCGTAGAATCCACAATAATTATGCTTCCGTGATTGAATAGTAGAAGTTCTTGAATGGTTTATCCTCCAACCACAGTTTGTTCATTAATATCCTTTAGTGAAGGAAAGTTGGTGAACTTACACAGTTACCCAGTGATATTCCAACCTGCTACTAACTTCTTTGCCTCCTAAATGCCTTTTGATGTTGCCTTATGCTCTGTTCGATCATATCACTGGGCAATAAGCAATGGACAATAAATGTTAGCCTTAATGATCACATCCTGAAAATGACTTTTAAATAATTGTTTGCTCCTTTACTGTAAATTTTAATTATTACATTATAGAAGTACCTTTTGGACATGAAGCATTTTGATTTACCAACAAAAAGACCTAAGCTGCATATTTCAAATTACCAATATCCTGTCTAAATATTAATCCCTTTTCAAAAGACTTGGGTTAGTTTCAGCATTTTTCTGTTTGTCAGTGCAATTCATTCTCAAAGTAGGATGAGCTGATTGCCTAGTCCCACAACACTGAGTGTTTAGATGTCCATAATGTGATTTAAATTTCACTGCACTGTCACATTCCTCAGCAACTATATGCAGAAATATATTTGAAATTATATACTTACACAATTTTATGCAAGATGTTTTGAAATACTGCTGCAGTGCTAGTTCTTGTGATAAAATCTGAGATGATATCAATCTCCTGTTGAACTCAAGAAGGTCAACTTTTGATTTGTTTCCTGTCACAACTATCTAGTTTTCAGCCCTTGTTTGCTACAATGCTTCTTTCAAAACCTGAGTTCTAACATGCCCAAGTAAAATTTAGCCAGTGGATTAATAGAAAAGGGAAAGAAATCATTCTGAGGTGGATGAACTGAAGTAAGAAATTGAAGTAAAGTTATCATAGTGCCACCAGGCCATAGCACTATGCTCTCATTAGTGAGAGACGACTGGTGGTGGCTTAATCTGAGGGTCATCATGTCTCAGAGAAGGGGGAGATTGAGAAGAAAGTCCTTTATGATAACTTCAGTCAGTGCAGCAATTGAACTCACACTATTGACATCACAAGCCAGCCATCCAGCCAACTGAGCTAACTGAAACCCTACCCCAACTAGACTGAGGCAAAATGGTTATAGAAAGTTAAAATAATCTACTGCTGCAAGGAAATTGCATTCACATGACACTTGCAGTCAACACATGAAGCAGATTATACTGGCCCTTAGTGTGTAAACTCTTGGAAGGACCTTTTCAGTTAACCTATTAATCTCAGATTACAATTTCCATTGGAGGGGGTCTTTTAGTGCAGTGGTAGTATCGTTACCCTTGAGCCAGAAGATCCAGTTTAAATCCGATCTGTCCCAAAGGTTTGTCACAGTATATCTGAACAGATTGATTAAAATGGCTGCAATTCCCTTTTGAAAGTTACTGAGACTATTCCACCACTCTTAGTCATGTGTTCTGTACTGTAACAAAACGTTTTATAAAAGAAAAATATCTCTTCATTGCCCCATAATTGTTGCATTAATGATCTTAAAGTTGCAGTTGCTTGCAGTGAAAAATGTTTTATTTATTCTATCAAAACACCTGACTATGAACTCCATTCCTCTCTTCACTCAGTTAAATGAATACGTTTGTAGTAAAAGATATATCAGTTGAACTTGATGTGCTGTGGCCTGCAGCAGGGTATTTTTCCTGATGTAACAATACTTAGTCATTCCCCGTAATCCAAGAAACTGGGTGTGTATGTCATGGCACTGAGGAATAAAATTACAGCTAACAAGAATATGTGGTCAGGCATGTGAGTATCAGGGCTAATTTTTAAAAAACAAAACACAAAGAGCAGCATTCTTCTAGTAGCATATCATGCTTCAAGTGATCCAAGGCAAGATAAGTGATGAGAGCTTTATAACCACAGGTCTGGTATTAAAATATAGTGATGGTACACAAATTGTCATAATTGCTTGTGCCCTCCACAAATAGGAAATTCACAGAAAAATTGACATAACTTCCATTAGTAAGTGTGCAAGTGTGGCACAGGTGCAAAACTCAGGCTGCAATTTAATGACAGCTCCAAACCCTCCTTCTCTACTCAAAGACACCAATATATACATTAGCTCTGTCGAATGCAACACTGTTTACTGTCAAATTTTGACTCTAAGCAGTTCCCTCACCCGCCGAAGTCTCTCACAGTACATTGGATTAATAAACAGGAAGCCATTTGTGACAGTCTACAGCAGTTCTTGAAACTAGAGCTGAATCAAGAGACGTTCCTGTAAAATGGCTCTTTTGTTCATCTTACAGGGATATTGAGATTTCACATACTGTCCCTCAGTCTTAGAGATTCAGTCAATTATCCCATTAGTTACTGGCAGTCGACAAACAGAAATCACATGGCTAACAGTGGCCGTCACATTGTAACTGCCACAGTACAGAAAAGTAAGTAGGGTTCTTGTAGTACAGTGATAGTGCCCCTTACCTCTGAACCAAGAGAGCTGATTTCAAGTCCCAAACGTGCCTGAGA